>NW_006159958.1:1833531-1838996 GCF_000334495.1 Tupaia belangeri chinensis
TTGGTAAAACCTACCCCCCCCCAAAAAAAAAAAAAAAAATCATGCCAGGCACACGTGTGTGCAGCCCATCCCCCCCAGGAGGTGATTTTTCACTTTCCCTCTCATTGTCTCTCTCTGGTAAACCAAAACCAAACCAAAACAAAACAAAAAACAAACAAAAGAAACAAACCAGATAGCTACACCTCAATTTGAAGTTCAAAATAGAAGACTACATACACTTAGTGGAATTTAACACTTTTACTTATTTGAAACTGTTTTTCCTTTCAGTTTAAGCTTAAGATGCTCATTAATTAGAGGTAATGATAGTTACCAGTTGTCTTTAAAATTCTTCTAAGAATTCTTTTTCCTTGAGGCTGGCAGGTGGTGTGGTGGTTAGGGGCGCTGGATTCCTACATGGTCGACCGCAATTCAAGTCCCAGAAATTCTTCTAAGAATTCTTTTTCCTTGAGGCTGGCAGGTGGTGTGGTGGTTAGGGGCGCTGGATTCCCACATGGTCGACCGCAATTCAAGTCCCAGATCTGGCAGCTTGCTTTCTCACTTTCTCTCTCTCTCTCACTCTGTCCCTCTCTGGTAAAATTAAAATAAATAAATAAATGGATAAAGAAAGTTAAATAAAATAATTCTTTTAAAAAAAGTATTACTTTTCCTCCTATAGTCTTAATTCTTTTCTTTTTTTTTTTTTTGGAGAGATTTTTGCTATAGGGCTTGCCAGAAAGACAGAGACAGAGACAGAAAATGAGAAATCACCCCCAGGGGGGATGGCCACGCCACAATCCCTTCTCCTCCATTCTCCTCTCGGGATCTTGGGCACGCACACACACGCGCCCGGCGTTGAGTTTAAGCCACCTGGTCTGGGACTCGAACCACAGTCAACTACATGGGAGTCCAGTGACATAGCCATTACACCAACTGCTGGTCTCCCTATAGTCTTAATTCTATAGAAAGCATTTGACTGTCAGTCATCTTTGCTTTATCTTCGGTTCCACTGGGTGATTTTCCAAACCCAAAATCCTTTTGGTAGCCGAATTAAAAGTTCAAAAGGAGGCCAGCAGGGTGGCGTGGTGGTTAAGGCGCTGGACACTCCCACATGGCTGACCACAGTTCAAGCCCTAGACCTGGTGGCTTGCTTTCTCACTTTCCCTCTCTCTCTCTCTCTCTCTCTCTGTCTTTCTCTGGTCCAACTAAACTAAATGAATAAATGAAATCATATAAATAATTCTAAAAAATTAATTTGGGAAAAAAAAGGAGAAGTAAGACATTTGTGGGACACAGGTGTGGTTTGCTGCCTGTTGATGTCATGTATAAGACATTTGTGGGACACAGGTATGGTTTGCTGCCTGTTGATGTCATGTACAGTCGTCTTAACTCGCTTGGTATGTGGCGTATATCATATTGGGTAAGACTTCTTTACAATCTAAATGATGTATAATGATTGAATGTATAAATAATAATAATAATGCATAGGTAAAAATAAATTAAAAATTCAAAAGTAAAAAAACCAAAAATCACTTATTCTTGAAAAATGCTTCTATGCCTTGAATTATGGAGTTCTACAATTTCAGTTGAGTGGGCAGACTAACCAGCAGACTGGCAAGGAGAAATGGGCCTGAATTCTGCATATTTCAATGTGTGCACAGATCAAATCCTCAACCGAGAGGAGCTGGCACCCTGAAACGTGTTTTTTAAATGTCCACTTGAGGGCGCTGCCATCCTCTCTCTGTAGGGCTGGAACTGATACCCAGTGCTTTGGTTGGTTAAGTGACTGAGTAATGAAGAACTTCACTGATACCCCAGAAGACTGATTGCCCAGGTGAGCAGTCTCCTAGATGGTCTCCCCTCAATCTGGCCAGCTCTGCTGTTCTTTCTCCCGGCCTCCTGACTTGCCATAGTCCTCCTGACATGCATTGTACCATGACAATCAACCTTTCTGACTCTCCACGAGGCTGGGTCTCTACCTGCTCTGTCAACACGGTGCCTGACACCTGGCACAGGAGCATTCCAGGGCACGTTGTCCAGCCAGTGAAGGGCTTGGGACAGTCGACAGAAGTAGTCTAATACAGGAGAACAGCTCAATATTTTCCGGAATGGAACTTAGAGAAAGATCAAACACGTTGAAATTACTCTGACTCTACCCCCGAAGACCTTTGAGGGTTAAGGCTTGAATCTGTTCATTGTGCCTGCTTCTCTTTTCCCAGACTGGCGTGTGAGCCATCAGAAGAAAAAAAAAAAAAAGAAAAAGAAAAGCAAAACAGAAAAGGTGCTAGTCTTAAAACTTGTTTAGGTGTAATTCATTCCACCTGCCAATAATTCTTGCTCTCTTTGGAGATTTTCCAAGCCAAAGTCGCTGGGAGGTATATTAAAGGATTCAGATTTAAGATAAATCACCCGATCTTAGAGAAGAGTCCGTTGCAATGAATTACTGGGTTTTAAATTTTCACCACATATTGAGGTAATATTTTATGAAGATTTTAGAGTCTCTGCAGAAATTGCCAAGAGATGGCAGAGTCAGGCCCTAAATTCTGTGCATGGTACTTTCCTTATTTTTTTTTTAAAGAATTATTTTTTATTTTAACTTTGTTTATTTAATTAATTAATTTTATTTTTATTTTAATTTGGCCAGAGAAGGGCAGAGTAAGAGAGAGAAAGTAAGACAGCAAGCCACCAGGTCCAGGACTTGAACCGTGATCAGCCATGTGGGAGTCCAGTGCCCTTAACCACCACACCACCTGCTGGCCCCAAGTGATACTTTTCCTAAGGGCAGTTGGTGTTCAGACAACACAGGGTGAATGCATGTGGCACAACTAGACCAAACTGCTCAGAGCTTGACTCAAGTCTTGGATGAAGAGGAGTAAGAGAAACCAAAAAAAAAAGGAAAGGAGGAGGGTTGGGAAAGATTAAGGCAGGGCCATAAACGAGGCAGGTCAGTGCAAAGGAGGCTTCAAGGCAGGAGCTGGAGAGAGAAACCTGGGGCAGAGGTGAGAAGGCAGGAAGGAGCTGGCAACAGAAAGACCCAAGGAGCCAGAGGCAGCTGAGTCCAAGTGATAGTCACACGGCTACCTTTGGGAAGTTGGTTTCGATCTTCCTCTAAACTGGGGTTGCAGATAACACAAATATTTGGCCGTGAGAGAGGCCATGCCCGTCTCATTGTGAAGTCAAGCCTTGGCCTCCACATTGCTACTAGGTGGAAGCACATGCTGACCGTTGCCATAGTTCCGGAAATTAAGATTTTTGTGTGAAATGTCTATGTTTAAAACCACGAGGGCCGGCAGGTGGCGTCGTGGTTATGGCACTGGACTCACACATGGCCGACTGTGGTTCAAGTCCCAGACCTGGAGGCTTGCTTTCTCACTTTTCCTTTCTCTCTCTCTCTCTCTTTCTCTTTGGTCAAATTAAAAAAAATAATAATAACAAAATAAATCTAAAATAAAAAAAATGGGACCAGCAGTTAGCGTAATGACTATGTCACTGGACTCCCACATGGTAGACCGCGGTTCACGTCCCGGACCCGGTGGCTTAAACTCACGCCGGGCGCATGTGCGTGTGTGCCCAAGATCCTGAGAGAAGAATGGAGGAGAAGGGATTGCGGTGTGGCCATCCCCCCTGGGGGGGGATTTCCTGCTTTCTGTCTCTCTGTCTCTCTCTCTCTGTCTGTCTGGCGAGTGCACGCGCCCTATAGCAAAAACCTCTCCAAAAAAAAAAAAAGAAAGAAAAAAAAAAGAAAAACCACGGATGCTCTGGTTCCAGGTAAGATGGAGTAAGTACACTTCACATCTCCTCCCCTCTGATCGTAACTGCAGGGCGAAACATTTGGAGCAGCTATTCAAGAACAATGAAAAGAAAGCAACCGCAGGCAGACTGGGGGAGAACACCAGCCTTTGAAGTTCATCAAACCAGAAGCCAGGTTCACCATTTTCTCTCTTCTGATCTACTTCGACTTGAACTTAACAGAACTGGAAACTAGAAATGGGCTCTGGGGCACAGACAGCACTAGGAGAAGTCCTTTACTTTTGGCTCAAGGAATGAAAAGGGAACTCCTGGCGCTCAGAGAGAGCATGAATATTTCCTGTTTTCTTCTCTTTTTCTGTTCTCTTATGTAACCACCGCTGGGTATCCACATCTGCGGTAGCATCAATAAGTAATGGATGCCAAAACTCTGAAGAAGGGGACCTTGCGCTTTGATCAGAGGAGCTGTGATCCCAAAAGTGTATGGCCAACCTTCACGGACTTTTTTCCCCTCTCTGTTCTTCTCCTTCTTCGACTTGAACATGGGCCCCAAATGTGAAAGGGTGTAGCAGGATAGGTTTCTGGGTGGAGGAACAAAAGAGGGGGCCTCAGAGAACCAACAGTGTTGGGGAGATTACGGAGCAGGAAGAGCCCAGGAAAGTGACCTCCTCCAGTTTATGAACCCCTGGGCTTATCCCCAAGCCATTCCTGTTTAGATCTGCTCCTGCTCAGTGTACTAAAGACTTTGCGAGCTAAAATAATGACTAGATCACCACCTTGTTCTCAGACTGGCCACTGGGTGTCACACAGCTAAAATGGAACCAATGAGCAGAATACATTCTTTAAACTTGACATTGTTGTCACAGACCAGAGAAGGTGGGCTGGAGCGTTCAACCAAAATCTAACCAGATCAAATATGTCAACATGTTGGGTAAGATTTAAACAAGATCCAGACTCTAGTGATGTAACAGTCAAGTTGCTCAGAATGTAATTCTTCATTACTTCATCATTACTAAGCAAACAAGGAACCCTGAAACTTTACATTTTCCTTGGAAAAGACCATCAACAGAAGTCAATGGTGAGATTTTATAGGTGTTGAAATGATCAAAGACTTTAAAGCAGCAAATGAGTAATTGTAAACATTCTTGAAACAAATGCTAAAGTAGACACATCTTCGCAAAGAAGCAGAAGATATGGATAAAAATTTGGGAACGTACAGATACAAAAGTCAAACTAAGGAATTCACTGAGTAGCCTTATTAGTAGAATGGGAATGACAGAAGAAAAGGTCAGTGAACTTAAAGACAGATTAATAAAAATTGTAAAATGCAGAGAGAGATAAAATGAAAAACAAAACAAAATCACCTCAAATATGATAAGGAAAGATCTAATATTTGTGTCATTGGGATTCCAGAAAGAGAAAAGAGTGTGACGCTAGAAAAAAAATTGGAAGAAATAACGATTTTAGGGACCAGCAGTTAGCGTAATGGCTATGTCGCTGAACTCCCATGTAGTCGACCAAGGTTCGAGTCCTGGACCCGGTATCTTAAACTCATGCCAGGCACGTGTGCGTGCGCGCCCAAGATCCTGAGAGGAGAATGGAGGAGAAGGGATTGTGGTGTGACCATCCCCCCTGGGGGGTGATTTCTCGCTTTCTGTCTCTCTGGTGAGTGCATGCACCCTATAGCAAAAAAAAAAAAAAAAAAAAAAAAAAAAAAAATGGTTTAAAAAGCCCAAAGTTTA
>NW_006159958.1:1839011-1841026 GCF_000334495.1 Tupaia belangeri chinensis
GTTTCTCTCTTTTGTGACGTGTCGTGCCCCATTAGAAAAAAAAAAAAAAAAAAAAAAAAAAGAAAGAAATAATGATTTAAAATGCCTCAAGTTTAGTGAAAGATATAAGCTTACAGATCCAACACTGGAACAAACTAAGTAAGACAAACACAAAGAATTTGCACCCAAAGACATGATAACTAGTCAAAGCTAAAGATGAAGGGGAAAAAAATCTTTAAAGCACCCAGAAAAACAAAAACTCAGTATCTACAAGTGAATAAGAAACTGAATGACTACAGATATCTCATCAGAAACCACAGAAGCCATAGAAAATAGTACAGCATTTTTCAAGTACTGAAAGAAAAGAACAATTAACCTAGAATTCTAAACTCAGTAAATATATTCTTTGGGAATGATGATTAAATAAAGATAAAGAAAACTAAGAAGATTCACAGGAGCAAACTTGCTAAAAGGAGCAAAAGAACCACTGAAGTGGGGCCAGCAGGTGGTTTGGTGGTTAAGGCACTGGACTCTACATGACTGACCTCAGTTTGAGTCCCAGACCCAGTGACTTGAAAAATCATGCTGGGGATGTATGTGTGTGTCCCCAAAATCCCAAGAGAAGAATGGAAGAGAAGACATTGCAGCATGGCCATTCCCCCTGGGGGTGATTTCTCACTTTTCTTTGTCTCTTGCAAACAAACAAACAAAAAAACAAACAACAACAAAACAAAACAAACAAACAAACAAAAACAAAGAACCACTAATGTTCTCTAGACAGAAGGATATGCCCTGGTTCTATCCCAAAAAGTATACTAGTGAACAGTACATCATCTTTACCTTGCTAAGTTCAAAATAGCTGCAAGGTATAAAGAACTGACTACTCCTAGGACCAGCCGTTAGCATAATGGCTATGTCACTGGACTCCCATGTAGTCGACCACGGTTCGTGTCCCGGTCATGGTGCTTAAAACTCACGCTGGGCGCGTGTGCATGCGTGCCCAAGATCCAGAGAGGAGAATGGAGGAGAAGGGATTGTGGTGTGGCCATCCCCCCTGGGGGGTGATTTCTCACTTTCTGTCTCTCTGTCTGTCTCTCTCTCTCTGTCTGGCGAGCACACGTGCCTTATAGTAAAAAAAAAAAAAGGAAAAGAAAAAAAAAAAGAATTGACTACTTCTGTGCCCCAAGCTCTTATTTTCCATTTAGAAGGTAAACACGGAGATTGCAGATATGCCAAGTGACCTTCAGAGGCCAGTGATGTTTCTGGAAACTCAAGAGTACCACTTGCCCAATGAGGGGTGACAACACAGTCACCCAGCTCAGGTCACTGGTGTATTCGGCGATTATTTCTATGGGAGAGGTTCCCTGGGCATCCAGGCCCTGTGGAGTGCTGATGAGAGTCATGAGAACAACATGGTAGCCGTATGGCCCAGGCTTTCCCACTGAGGACAAAAGACACCACAAGACTTAGGATTCTAGACCAGAATCAGGGGTCAGGCAAAGCAGATGGAATACTCTTATTTCTGCCAACAGAGGTGTTATCTTCAGGGGCTTCATGGCTTTGGTGAGAGGAAGCCAAGGAGGACAAAACAGAGGACATTGTGGGTAGTTATGTAGGTGAGAAATCTCAGCAACTGGGGAAATCTCAAATAATCTGGGGAAAGCTGGGGTGGTGGAGAGGTGGCTGAATAACTGGCGTGTGGTTGTGCAGTCATGATCTATCAATATTACAGGAAGTTTGGAGCAGAGGAAATAAAATGCCTGGGACCTTATGATCCTAACAAGCCTTTCTTTATTTTCACATAATCCCCTTAATAGGGACCCCTTAATGTGATTGGAGGACCTTTTCACTTTTTTATTTTAGAGATTTTTGCTATAGGGCGCATGCGCTCACTGGAGAGACAGAGAGACAGAAAGTGAGAAATCACTCCCTGGGGGGGTGGCCATGGGACAATCCCTTCACTTCCACTCGCCTCTTGGGATATATATTTCTTTTTTTGGAGAAGTTTTTTTTTTTTTTTTTTTCCCCCTATATAG
>NW_006159958.1:1841107-1862956 GCF_000334495.1 Tupaia belangeri chinensis
GGATGGTCACGCCGCAATCCCTTCTCCTCCATTCTCCTCTCGGGATCTTGGGCACGCACGCACATGAGCCTGGCGTGAGTTTTTTTTAGAGGTTTTTCACTATAGGGTGCGTGCGCTCGCCAGACAGAGAGAGACAGAGAAACAGAAAGCGAGAAATCACCCCCCAGAGAGGATGGCCATGCCGGAATCCCTTGTCCTCCGTTCTCCTCTCGGGATCTTGGGCACGCACGCACATGCGCCCGGCGTGGGTTTTAAGCCACCGGGTCCGGGACGCGAACTGCGGTTGACTACGTGGGAGTCCAGCAACATAGCCATTACTCTAACTGCTGGTCTGCCTTGCCTCTTGGGATTTTGAGCACACATGCACACACACGCCCAGGGTGAGTTTTAAGCCACCAGGTCTAGGACTTGAACTGCAGTCGACTACATGGGAGTCCAGCAGTGTAAACATTATGCCATCGGCTGGTCCCAGACCTTTTCATTTTTTATGGATTACAACCGTCTACATGTTCGTACCTGGAGCTCCTCAGACTCATCATTTAAATAACTGCTTAATTAGCAATGTACACTAAAAGCTGGGTGTACGTTAATTTAACCCCTTTGTTGTGGAAGATTGTTTCCATTCCTTTAATATTCTGAGTAAATGCAGTGAAAAATCATCAATATTCTTATTCTTTCTTCTTTGAAATGGCTAATCTTTCCCAGATTTTTAACTACACTACAGAAAACAGGAATAAATGTATGCGTGTGCATGCGTGCGTGCATATGCGTGCTCGTGTTTGTGTGTGGGTGTGTGTGCACATGTGTACATTTGCGTGTGTGTGCCTACAGTGGTAAGGAGTACACTGTCACTTTCCATGGCTGTCTGCCATTTTCTTTTTCCATTTTTATTGCTTTCTAAAAATTTACATTTAATTACTGTACATACTACAGCATATATAAAATCGTTTTTTCCCAGCATAAATACAGTACATATCAGTCAAGTCAAAGGTATTACCATATACATTATCATTAGCAGATACCTTTTCATGTATGTATCTATCAAATGCTTCTTTTTTCTCCTGATCCTCTTCCTCCCATCCCTACTTCCACCCCTTCCTATACTGTCTCTAGCATCCACAGTTGCCCTCCTGCCACTATACACTCCAATCTTCCTGTTTCTGTTGTAGAGTGTAGACATTCATTATTATATATATTAAGGGGAGCTGGTCATACAATGCCTGCCTTTCATAGTCCAGCTTGCTTCACTTAACATGAAATCTTCCATAGCCACTGACTTTGTATCAGATGTCAGGATCTCATTTTTATTAAAAAAGGATTATTTTATTTATTTATATTATTGTTTTTAAAAATTTGCTATAGGGCATGTGCACTCACCAGAGAGAGAGAGGGGGAAAGTGAAAAAGCAAGCCACCAAGTCTGGAGCTCTAACCACGATCGGCCATGCAGGAGTCCAGCGCCTTAACTACCATGCCATCTGCCGACCCCCTCAGTAGTCTTTTATGCTGAGTAGTATCCTATAGTGCTTAAGTGCCACAATTTTTCAATCCATTCATCTGTTCTTGGACATGTGGGTAGACCCTATGTCTTACCACCTGTGAATAATGCTGCAATAAACATGGATGGGCAAGTGTTTTTCTGACTTTGTTTTTCTATCCTTTGGGTTGAATTCAAGAGTGTAATTACAAGGTCATATGGTGGCTCTACTTATAGGTTTTTGAGGAAACCTGACTTTGTTTTTCTATCCTTTGGGTTGAATCCAAGAGTGTAATTAGAAGGTCATATGGTGGCTCTACTTACAGGTTTTTGAGGAAAATCCATTGTTCTCCTCAGCGGTTGTACTAATTTACTTTCACCATGGTCTTGCCAGCATTTATCATTCTGTACTTTTTTTAAGCTTAGTCATTCTGACTGGGGTTAAATGGTATCTCACTGAGGTTTTGATTTGTATTTCCCTTACGATAAGAGATGTTGAATATTTTTCGCATGCTTTTTAGCCATTCTTATGTTTTGCTTGGAGATTTATCTGTTCTGCTTATTTGCCCATCCTTTCATTGATTATGTGTTTGCAGTAAGCTGCCTGAATTTCCTGTATATTCTGGATATCAGTCTCTTATCTGAGACAGAGTTTGCAAATATATTCTCCCGCTCTGAGGGTTGTCTCTTCACTCTAATTATTGTTTCTTTAGCTGAGCAGAAGTTTTTTAGCCTGAAGTATTCCCACTTCTGTATTTTTTGGGCTTATTTCCTGTACTTAGGGGGTCGTATTTAAGAAGTCTTTGCCAACTCTGATGTCTCTAAGAGTTTCCTCCTGTGTTTTCTACCAGCAGTTTTATAGTTTGAGGTTTTGTGTTTAGATCTTTGATCCATTTTGAGTTTATTCTTGTTAATGGTGAGAAATAGGGGTCCAGTTTCCTTTTCTATAGGTAGCTATTTAATCTTTTCCAGGATGGTTTGCTAAAGAGATGTTCCCCACAGAATTGTCTTGTGCCCTTTGTAAAAAACCAATTGACTGTTTGTATGGGGATTTATTTGAGGATTCTCAATTATGTTCCATTTGTCCACTGTTATTGTGCCAATACTATGCTGTTACATATTTTAAAGTCAGAAAGTGAGCTTCTTTCTACTTTATTCTTTTTACATAGTATTACTTTGGTGATATGGAGCTTTTTATGATTCCAGACAAATTTTATGGCTGTTTTTCCATTTCTGTGAAGAATTTTTCTGGTAATTTGATCAGAAATGCATTAAATTTGTAAATTAATTTGGGTAGACTTGACATTTTTATTACATTAATTTTCACACTCCAGGAACTTGGGATGTCTTTCCACTTCTTTGTATCATTTTCAATGTATTCTTTTAGTTTTTCATAGTTTTCTTTGTAAAGTCCTTTCACTTCTAAAAAAAAAAAAAAGGCATTGCTTTCTTAAAGAAATGTCTACCACAGTTTGTTCATTGTTGATATATAAAAATGCGATAGATTTTTGTATGTCAGTTTTCTATCCTGACACTTTACTGTATTCATTGAACAGTTCCAGGAATTTTTTTGTGAGCTCTTTGGGATTTTCTATGTATATAATCATGTCATCTACAAATAGAGACAATTTCACTTCTTTTCCCATTGAATGCCTTTTAATTTACTCTTCTATCTGATTGCATTGGCTAAGACTTGCAGTACTATATTGAAAAGGAGTGGAGAAAGTTGGCAGCCTTGCCTTGTTTCAGTTTTTGGTGGAAAAGTTATTAGCTTTTCCCTATTCAGTCTGATGTTAGCTAGGGGTTTTTCATAGATGGCTTTATATTGTGTTGAGAAATGTCCCTTCTATGCCAATTTTGCTGCGAGTCTTAATCATGAAAGGACGTTGTATTTTATCAAATGCTTTTCCTGCTTCAATTGACATGATCATATGGTTTTTATCTTTTCTACTGTTAATATGCTGTATTACATTTATGGTTTTGTGTATGTTGAACCAACCTTGCATCCTGGTCATGGTGTATAATCTATATAATGCGTTATTGAATATGATTTGTTATTATCTTGTTGAGAATTTTTACATCTATATTCATCAGAGATGTTGGTCTGTAGTGTTCTTTTTTGTTATGTCCTTGTCTATTTTGGGAATTAGGATGAAGCTATTTATTACTGATTCAATCTCATTGCTTATTATTGATCTCTTCAGGCTTTCTATGTCTTCCTGATTCAACTTTTTTTTTTTTAATAGATTTTTGCTATAGGGTGCATGAGCTTGCTGGAGAGACAGAGAGACAGAAAGTGGGAAATCATCCCCCAGGAGGGATGGCCACACCACAATCCCTTCTCCTCCATTCTCCTCTCAGGATTTTGGACACACACACACACACACACACATGCCTGGTGTGAGTTTTAAGCTGCTGGGTCAGGGACTATATGAGAGTCCAGCAGCATAACCATTACACCATCTGTTGGTCCTTCCTGATTCAATCTTGGTAGATTCTATGTTTAGAAATTTGTCCATCTCATCCAGGTTTTCCTGTTTGTTGATATATAGTGACTCTTAATGTTTTCCGATGGTCTTTTGTGTTGCTGTTATGTCCCTTGTGATAACGCTGGATTCACTGCTGACTAGATTTGTCTGACTACGTTCTCATCTTGATTAGTCTAGCTAATGGCATGTCAATTTTGTTTATCTTCTCAAAGATCCAGCTTTTGTTTTCATTTATATTCTATATAGTTTGATCATTCTCTATTTCATTTATTTCTGCTCTTATCTTTATTGTTTCTTTTCTACTGATATTTTTTGTCCCCCTCCCAGTTCCCTAAAGCCTTTTGTTAGGTTGTCTATTTGCCACCCTTAAATTTTTTTCCTATCAGCACTGTTATGAACTTCCCCCTTATAACTGCTTTCTCTGTGTCCCACAGGTTATGTGAACTTGTATGCTCATTATCATTGGTTTCAATGAATTTTTCAATTTCAGTTTTAATTTCTTCAGTGGTTATTAAATCACTCAGGAATAGATTGTTTAGTTTTCATATGTTTATGTACCGTTGAGGGTTTTTTTCTTTTTTTCCCATTCATTTCTAGTTTAATTCCATTTGGTTGGAGAAGATGCTGGATATAATTACGATATCTCTGAATTTGTAAAGCTTATGTTGTGCCCTATCAAGTGGTCAGTCTTTGAAAATATTCCATGCGGGGTGAGAAGAATGCATATTTTGTGGTTTTAGGTGAAATGTTCTATTCTATAGATGTCTGTCGAGTCCTTTTGATTTATGGTTTTGTTTAATTTCTGTATCTGTTTGTTTATTTTGTTTAGATGACCTGTTTAGAGGAGATATTAGAATATTGAGATCTCTAAAATTATTGTTACTGTCTATCTCTCCCTTTAGATTGAGAAATCTTTCTTTTACATATTTTGGTGCTCCAGTGTTGGATGCATAGATAGAAAGTGTTCTATCTTCTTGTTGAATTAGCCCTTCTGGTAATATATAGTATCCTTTATTGTCTCAATTTTTGTCTTGAAGACTATTTTATCTAATTTTAGTATCACAGCTCCAGCCTTTTTTTGGTTTCTATTTGCATGTAATATCTTCTTCCAGCCTTTTATTTTCAGTCTGGCTATGCCTTTATCAGTGATTTTTTGGTTTCTATTTGCATGTAATATCTTCTTCCAGCCTTTTATTTTCAGTCTGGCTATGCCTTTATCAGTGAGGTGTGTGTGTGTTTTTTTTTTTTTTTGAGAGATTTTCACTGTAGGGCGCGTGCGCTCGCCAGACAGACAGAGAGAGACATAGAGACAGAAAGCGAGAAATCACCCCCCAGGGGGGATGGTCACGCTGCAATCCCTTCTCCTCCATTCTCCTCTCGGGATCTTGGGCATGCACGCACACGCGCCCAGCGTGAGTTTTAAGCCACCGGGTCCGGGACACGAACTGCGGTCGACTACGTGGGAGTCCAGCGACATAGCCATTACGCTAACTGCTGGTTCCCAGTGAGGTGTGTTTTTGTAAGCAGTAGATAGAAGACTCTGGTTTTTTGTTGTTGCTTTCTTCTTATTATTATTTTTTAAAATCCATTCAGCCAGTCTATGTCTTTTAATTGGGGAATTTAATCCATTAACAGTTATTATTACCAATATTAGTGGACTTATCTCTGCCATTTTGTTAGCCATTTTCTTGGTTGTTTTTTGTTCCCTTATTTCTGTTCATCTCGCTCTAGTTTTTCTGATAAAATACTCATTTCAGTACTTCTTGAAAAGCTGGCCTAGTGTTGGTGAATTCTGACAGTTTTTGTTTATCTGAGAATGATTTTATTTGTTCTTCCCATTTAAAGGATGATCTTACTGGGTATAGTATTCTTGGTTGAAATTGTTTTTTTCTAGCATTTTGAATATGTCTTCCCATCCTTTCCTCGCTTATATTGTTTCAGTTGTGAGGTCTGATTATTAGCCTAATAGACAATCTTTGTAAGTAACTTGACATTTCTCTTGTCATTTTTAGAATCTTGTCTTTGTCTTTGATTATGACCCATCTGGCTATGATGTGCTGTGAAGAGGATCTTCTTAAGTTGATTCTATTCAGGGTATTTTGTATCTTTTAGGTCTGGATGTCTGAATGTTTCTCTAGGTTTGTAAAGTTTTTCACAAGTATTTCATGAAATGATTTTCTATTCCCTTCACACTTTACTGTATTCATTGAACAGTTCCAGGAATTTTTTTGTGAGCTCTTTGGGATTTTCTATGTATATAATCATGTCATCTACAAATAGAGACAATTTCACTTCTTTTCCCATTGAATGCCTTTTAATTTACTCTTCTATCTGATTGCATTGGCTAAGACTTGCAGTACTATATTGAAAAGGAGTGGAGAAAGTTGGCAGCCCTGCCTTGTTTCAGTTTTTGGTGGAAAAGTTATTAGCTTTTCCCTATTCAGTCTGATGTTAGCTAGGGGTTTTTCATAGATGGCTTTATATTGTGTTGAGAAATGTCCCTTCTATGCCAATTTTGCTGCGAGTCTTAATCATGAAAGGACGTTGTATTTTATCAAATGCTTTTCCTGCTTCAATTGACATGATCATATGGTTTTTATCTTTTCTACTGTTAATATGCTGTATTACATTTATGGTTTTGTGTATGTTGAACCAACCTTGCATCCTGGTCATGGTGTATAATCTATATAATGCGTTATTGAATATGATTTGTTATTATCTTGTTGGGAATTTTTACATCTATATTCCTCAGAGTTGTTGGTCTGTAGTGTTCTTTTTTTGTTTTTGTTATGTCCTTGTCTATTTTGGGAATTAGGATGAAGCTATTTATTACTGATTCAATCTCATTGCTTATTATTGATCTCTTCAGGCTTTCTATGTCTTCCTGATTCAACTTTTTTTTTTTTTAATAGATTTTTGCTATAGGGTGCTTGTGCTCACTGGAGAGACAGAAAGACAGAAAGCAAGAAATCACACCCCCCCCCAAAGGTGGATGGCCACCCTCAACCCCTTCTCCTCCATTCTGCTCTTGGGATTTTGGGTATGCACACACATACGCCCAGTGGAGTTTTAAGCCATGGGGTCCAGAACTTGAAATGTGGCCAATTATGTGGGAGACCAGTGATGTAACCATTATGCTATTAATACTTTTGAGGTAGGTTTTGATTTCCTGTGTTATAGCCTTCATCTCCAGAAGCTCTGTTTGATTCTTTTTTAGGGTGTCTCTTTATAGAGCTCTTCCTTCGAGTCATGGAGAGATTTCCTCATGTCCTAGAATTGGTTGCCTGTTTCTCTCACATCTCATTTAGTTTTATCACTATTGATATTCTGAATTATTTTTCTGATGTTTCTGTCAATTCTTTTGTGCTACGGTTAATGAGGAGTTGTGTTGTTCCCTTGGAGGAGAAGTATTTCCTTGTTTTCGCATATTTCTTGTGCCTCTGTACTAGTTCCTAGTCATCTGGTAAAAAAAAAATATGCTCCTTCATCTTTTTTTTTTTTTTTAATTAAATTCTGGAGTGTCAAGAGAGGGAGGACAGCTCTAGTTTTTAGGTGGTTCTTTGTAGAGTGTTGTGTCTTCCAATAAGAGGAGGATGTTTGTAGCCAGTTTCAGGTGTTTGATTCCTCTCCCAACCTCTCAGGACCAGCTGCACCATGGCTGGGCTGGAGAAACTTAACTGCCTAAAGGAACACCAGTGGTGCTGCATGTGGGCCTGGGAACTGTGGAATTTAAAAATACAATTAAAATTTTAAACTAAAATTTAAAATTCAGGACATGCTGGAGGAAGAGTCAGGGCCCAAGCTCTGGTCTAGCCCCTCTGGAGCAGCTCATTCTCACCACTTTTCAGATCTTTCTGGGTCCTGCACCTATCTGCCATTTTTTGTGTGAGTGGTCTATTTTCCAACTCCTCTTCATCAGGCCAATTTTGGAAACACTTGGCCATGACACTGAGCCTTCTTTGCCTTTCTGATTTTTAAAACAAGGGTTGGCTCTGTGGCTTGGTGGTTAAGGGAGTTGGGTCCTACATGGCTGACCTTGAGATCTGAATCTCAAAACCAACGTCTTGAAAAACATGCCAGACCATGTGCATGTGTGCCCAAAATCCTGACATGAGGGAAAAATGGAGAAGAAAGGATTATGGTGTGACCATTTTCCATCAGTGGTGCTTTCCCTCTCTGTCCCTTTCCGTCTGTCTCTCTCCGCACATGCACCCTCTGACTGAATTTAGAAACAAAACAAAAAAACCTAATGATTTGATGAAATTGCTTATTAAAACCAATCTGTAACCTGAACAGAAGGGACCCAGAGATAGTTTCCTTTATTGATTACTTACACAAATACTGACTGAATACCTACTACGTGCCAGACAATGTGGCAGGTGTTGGGGACTCAACCTAGTGGGTGAGACAGAATCAATAAATAAGTAGATACATAATATAATTCCAAGTGGTGATGAGCGAAAGGAGAGGAAAAATGACGCAGGACAGGGGATGCAAAACAAAGCAGGAGCTCTTGTAGAAAGGAAGGTCAGGGGCTGTCCCCACAGCCTAGTGGTTAAGAGAACGAAATCTCAAATATCCCACCACAGTGTGAATCCTGGCCCCAGTAGCTTGAAAAACATGCCAGGCATATGTGCATGCTGTATCTCCTGACAGAATAGAGAAATGAAGGCGTGACCATGTGCCATTGTGGGGTGATGTTTTCTTCCTCTCTCTGTCTCTCTGTGTCAAATGCATGTGCTCTCTGGATATCTATATATATGCTCTCTTTATATTTAGATCATCTATATCTATATATAAAATAGATACTTTCTCTCTATATATGTATATATAGTATGTTATATGTGTGTGTATATATATAAAGTATATACATATATATATATATATGTACGTGCGTGTGTAAAGTATGGTCAAGACAACTGTTTAAGTATATATATATATATATATAGTATGTTATATGTGTGTGTATATATATATAAAGTATATACATATATATATATGTACATGCGTGTGTAAAGTACAGTCAAGGCAACCGTTTAAGTAGGTAATGCTGAAGGTAAATTAGCCAAGTCATGCCTTTCAGGGGAAGAGTGAGCCAATGGAGGGAATAGCAGGTGCTCAGGCCCTGAGGCAGGAGTGAATTTAGTGTCTGCAAGGACTAGCAAGGAAGGCAATGAGGTTGGAGCATTGTGAGCGAGCAGGAGCAGCGTTGATAAGAGATAAGATCACAGAGGTGATGATGAGGAACATCTTTCCAGAAGGAACCTTGGGAATGGCAGGGATGGAAGGGTGGATCTGGGGATCTGGAGCAAGTGCTCTCCCATTTGGGACCACCAGACCCATGTTCTCTGGGAGGACATAGCTCAGAGCAGGAGACAGATACAAATAGACTGTTTCAATATCTGGTAATAGATGTTTTCAGAAGCCAGAGCCCAGGGGAAATTAGTGAGGCAACGATTTTCTTTTGGCTTAACTTCTGCTTTATTTATCTCCCAAAGCAACAATAATTTGGAGGTGCTGGGGAAGAAATCCAAGGTACTTGGAAATCTAGCTGAGTGATCAAGATTATTTCCTTCGGCCCTTCTCACCTGAGGATAAAAAGAAGGGTAGTGTTTCTTGTAGCTTGTTAAAAGGATGAACATAGGATATCTTTCTCCCATCCTCCTTTTTCTTTTCCCTGTGATTGGCTGAGCCAGAGAGCAGAGATGCCATCCGGGTTTCTTCAGGTTAGGAGCACAGAATGTAAAGATTCCCCTGCTTTACTGGGTAGATTATGCCAGCTTTTGATAAAGCAAATCTTAGGAGAGTGAAATTCTGTCCATCTCTGGCTATTGGTCATGCTGAGGCTGGAGTAGTCACCAATCAGACCAAGCCAGGCTTCTTAAGCCCAAAGCCCAGAAATACTAGCAAATGCAGGACCACTGGGCAATTCTTTAAGTCTCAGCCAGAGAGCTGTGGGTTCTGTCACTAACGCATTGTATGATCTTGGGCAAATTTATTTTTTATAAAATGGAAATGGGAATAGGGTGAAATGCATGCTGGGCTAGAAAGATAGCCATTGCCCTTCTTAAATTCCAGTCGGTTAACCAAATGGGAGCTTTTGAACAGTTTTCATTAGCAGAGCTGAAAGTGCAAATGGCAAGAACAACTGTCGAGAGGAATGATTTCGGGGGAGTTTCTCTAAGCTGAGGGGACTCGAGAAGGGCAGCTAGCAAGGAAAGAAGGCTGAGAGTGGGAAGGAGAAGGGGTCAAGGGTGCATGGAGGTGGAGAGTGAGTGGAAGGAACAGTTTTCATTAGCAGAGCTGAAAGTGCAAATGGCAAGAACAACTGTCGAGAGGAATGATTTCGGGGGAGTTTCTCTAAGCTGAGGGGACTCGAGAAGGGCAGCTAGCAAAGAAAGAAGGCTGAGAGAGGGAAGGAGGAGAGGGGGTCAAGGGTGCATGGAGGTGGAGAGCGAGTGGAAGCAAGGCAGAGAAGTGGAGGAAAAAAGGAGGGGATATAAGAGAAGGCATGGCTTTCTGATTGTGTGTGACGCCCTCAAGCGTCTTGATTTTATTTGTTGCCAGAGGGAATGTGCATTACGAGAGAGAGAGAGAGAGAGAGAGAGAGCAAGAGAAAGCACCCACCAATGGAGCATGGTCCCACAGCAATCCTTTTTCTTCCATTTCTTCAACTTGTCAGGGGCATGCACCTGCTGTGATGGTCAAGCCACCAGGGCTGGCTTGAAAGCTGTGGTTGACCATGTGGAATCCAGCTCCCAATGCACGCTTAACCACTGTGCTACCAGGCCAGCCCCTACAAGCTTCTCTAGAGCAGAGTTTGAAGAGCTGGTGACTCCTTCCGTCTGAGCTGCTCAACTTACCTGCAGGAGCCTGAAGGAGGGATGAGGAAGGTCCAAGTCATTCGTCCCAGTTCCTGGGATCCTGTGGCAGCATGACATAGAGGTGAGAGAAGGGACACTTCAGTTATAAGGGGGTCTAACTGAACCCAGTGGTGGCACTGGAAAGATTAGAAGAACAGGTCTTTGGGCTCCTTGCCACCCCTGCCCAGGAGGCTCTCTCTGGCAAGGCGTGAAGTTCCACAAATTATCATACATGTGAATTCAGTACCCTGGTCTTGTAGATGCCCTTCCAGACAAACCTCCCAGCCTTCTCCAAGCCTGAGAGTGGTTCTACATTCCCCCATGGAAAAGCTCTGAAACCAACCGCTTAAATCTCGGCACTGCCAGTTGTGGGCAGTGTGTGCACCGAGGTATCATAGCCTCTCTGAGCTGCTGTTGCCCTCCAAGAAGTGGGATCACGAGGGCCTTGCAGGACTGGGACTGATCCCCGAAAAGATGCTCACGAGGATCTTTGTACCCAAGCAGAAACCAGCAAATGCTCTCTGCTTTCCCTCATCAGGAGAAGATAACAACTTCGAAACGGGCAAAGGAGATCCCTGGGATCTTTTCAGTGAAACTCCAATCGTTTATCTGATTCTGCTGGGGTCTGTGACTTGACTGTTTATTAACTGTAAGCCCTAGAGAACAGAGAGAAATGCAAACGGTTTCTCCTCTGGATCGCAGAGTATCCTAGACACTACACGGTAGTGACCTGTAAGTATGAACCCATTTTGTATCTGTTAGCAAATTTGATTTTAGCCCTCCCGACTGTTTAGATGTGTCTGTCTTTAAGTTTCTCCTTTGAAATGAATGCACCATCTTAGTGGTTCCTTTACTGATAGATAATTTAAATATACATATAAAAATACATATGTATTATGTATTATGACCATTCCCCATGGTAGGTGTTTACTCCTCTCCCTCTCTCTCCGGTGAGTGCATCTGCACAAATTACATATGTGAGATGTAATGGTCAAGCTGCAATCCCTTCTCCATCTCTCCCTCATCTTAGGATTTGGGGCACTGGGGCCGGCAGGTGGCATGGTGGTTAAGGTGTTGGACTCTCACATTGCTGGCCACAGTTTAAGTCCTGGACCTGGTGGCTTTGCTTTCTCACTTTCCCTCTTTCTCTCTCTGTCCCTCTCTGGTCAATTTAAAATAAATGAATAAATAAATAAAGTGAAATAAAACACTTCTTTATTTAAAAAAAAAAAAGGATTTGGGGGCACACATATGTATATTTCTCAAGCCGCTGGGTTTGAGACTTGAACCGTACTGTTGGCTGCCTTAACCACCAGGACATAGAGCCACACCTAAATGGAAGCTTATCCACATGCTCATTTCGTGTTTTTATGAGTCATGACTGTAGTTCTGAAAATGATATATATATATTTTTGAGAGGTTTTTGCTATAGGGTGCGTGTGCTTGTCAGAAAGACAGAGAGAGACAGAGAGACAGAAAGCGAGAAATCACCCCCCAGGGGAATGGCCACGCCGCAATCCCTTCTCCTCCATTCTCCTCTCGGGATCTTGGGCACGCATGCACACGCGCCTGGCGTGAGTTTAAGCCTCCGGGTCTGGGACTTGAACCATGGTCGACTACGTGGGAGTCCAGCGACATAGCCATTATGCTAACTGCTTTTCCTGTGAAAATCCTTTTTTTTTTTTTGGAGAGGTTTTTGCTATAGGGTGCGTGTGCTTGTCAGAAAGACAGAGAGAGACAGAGAGACAGAAAGCGAGAAATCACCCCCCAGGGGAATGGCCACGCCGCAATCCCTTCTCCTCCATTCTCCTCTCGGGATCTTGGGCACGCATGCACACGCGCCTGGCGTGAGTTTAAGCCTCCGGGTCTGGGACTTGAACCATGGTCGACTACGTGGGAGTCCAGCGACATAGCCATTATGCTAACTGCTGGTCCTTTGAAAATGATATTTTAATATCTACTTCTCTGATGACTGGTAAATCACTAATTTCACTGTTATTTTATATTAAATTTCAAGACCCTCATTATACCACACATTATACACAAACAACACACACACATGCACACACACACACACACACACACACAGAGTCACACTCTTATTCCCATAATTACCCAATATCTCCTACACGGCCATAATGATAGAGTTTTTGCAGTGTGTTCATGTGTGTGTTCATATGTGCTACCAACACAGGCGTCTGGATATTTTAGATCAGTGGGTATCGATGCCTAAGATTTGAGGCCGTCTTGGAGACTCCAGTGTGGGGTCTGGATGAGGCAGAGACCTCAGGAGGAAATAACCGAGAGGCGAGTGCCAACTCCTTGGAGTCTGGTTCGTGCTGAACTCTAACTTCTGCTCACGTTAGAGCATGGTAACGACGAGTCTTCTGAGGCTCCCTCCGAGGACTTCCCCAGCTCAGGAATCGGGCACTCAGTGCTGGGGGTGTGTGACAGTGTGCTGGGCAAGACCCCGCCAGGACCAGTTGGATTTGCAGTATTGTGCTCAACATCTATCCCCTTTGGGCCACCATGTTCTGTTGCACTGAGCCACCCGGAGCCTCTGTGTGATGAGGTTCTAAGCATCGTGGAGGCCTTAGCTGGGAGGCATGGAAAGACTGCACTGTGGGTGAGGGGTATAAGACCACTTCTGGGATGTACCCCTCATACTAGACTCCTTTACTGATCCCGTAGAGAACTGAGAGCCAGTCCTTCCAGTATCCTGTTAGCTCTGAAATATGGCAGGGATCAGGGAAAGGAGCCGCAGGCTCTCCCTATTCCGAGCATGGTGTGGGACCAGCAGCACTGACGTCACCTGGGAGCTTGCTCATCCTCCAACCCAGAGCTCCTGAATCAGAATGTTCAGTTTAACGAGAGTCCCTGATGACTCCTTGGATTTGAGAAGTGCTAGGAGGACGGAGGGCTCACTCAGAAAGTCTGTGACTCTCGTTAGCCGGGGCACGTGGGCCAGTCACTTTCACCTCTCAGAGCCTTTCCGGATCTCTAAAGGGAGGGTGAAAACCCTGTGCCACGGAGCCGTGGAGTGACCACGTGCATGCAAGATCAATGCCTGGTTCTGCCCTATGGCTTGTTGAAGTTTGGGAGAATCTCAAAGATACCCTGCTTTGGGGTGGCAGACAAAACCAGAGATTAGGGGGCTAGAGCTGGGCTCTGGAGCTGATCAAAGCAGGGCCCTTCACCACTCCCCTTTGCCTACAGCAGAGAAGGCAGCTCCATAGGTGATCCTAGTTTTTTTCTTTCTTTCTTTCTTTCTTTTCTTTTTTTGGAGAAGTTTTTGCTATAGAGCATGTGCGCTCCCCAGAAAGACAGAGAGAGACAGAGAGACAGAAAGCGAGAAAACACACACCCGGGAGGATGGCCACGCCGCAATCCCTTCTCCTCCATTCTCCTCTCGGGATCTTGGGCACGCATGCACATGCACCCGGCGTGAGTTTAAGCCGCCGGGTCTGGGACTCGAACCACAGTCGACTACATGGGAGTCCAGCAACATAGCCATTACGCTAACTGCTGGTCCCCGGTAACCCTAGTTTCTCAAGCACTTTCTGCAACCACCTACTGCAGAGACCACCCTTGGGCACTTCACCCACTTCTGGGAGCCCTTTACCCTAAAAAAAAAGGAATTAGGGGCAGCACGAAATCACTTTAATAGCAGAGCAATACGTTAGAGCCAGGAGTCACAGATGAAGAAAACATTCTCTCTTCTTTTTGCACAAGTCTGCTGAGGGGTGTGGGTGCACCGGACAATCTTACAGATTTTTCACATGGAGAACTTCATAAATAGATACTTAAAAATGCCAGACGTCAGAGACCACGAGTTAGGAGTGTGATTGTTTCCTTATTCTGCCTCCTCTGGGTTGGGAGGTCGCTTCCCGTCGGCTGAAGGAGGCCTGTCCCTTAGGAGGGGTACTCATACTCCTCGGCACTGCGTCGGCCAAAATCCATCCAGCCCATGTAGTCCCGATCACTTATCCTGTGGCTGGGGTCCAGGCTCTGCAGGTTCTTCATGATGGACATTCTACCGGAAGGAGCTACAGGGGACAGGGAGG
This sequence comes from Tupaia belangeri chinensis, assembly GCF_000334495.1. Lineage (NCBI taxonomy): Eukaryota > Metazoa > Chordata > Mammalia > Scandentia > Tupaiidae > Tupaia > Tupaia belangeri. The sequence continues at coordinate 1,856,000 of NW_006159958.1, forward strand.
AGGGAAACAGGGGCGTTAGGTCTAAGAGCGTCACTCATTCAGTTTGAGAAGAAGCATGGGGGAAACCAGATGAAGGTATAACAGACACCTCTAAGGTACCAAAGAGCTATCAAGGTGGTAAAATGGCTGTAGCCAAACATAAGAGCAGAGAAAGACTCATCTCTCTGTAACAGGAGAGAAGCCAATACAGGGAGTCTTCAGCAGTTCCACAGAAAATGTGTATTATGAAAAAGCTGTGGGGACCAGTATTAGCGTAATGGCTATGTCGCTGAACACCCATGTAGCTGACCACAGTTTGAGTCCCAGACCCGGTGGCTTAAACTCATGCTGGGCATGTGTGCCCAAGATCCTGAGAGGAGAATGGAGGAGAAGGGATTGCAGTGTGGTCATCCCCCCAAGGGGTGATTTCTCACTTTCTGTCTCTCTGTCTCTGTCTTTCTGATGAGCACACACGCCCTATAACAAAAACCTCTCAAAAAAAAAAAAAAGCTGTGCATGGATTTCAAAGATATTTTGCACCAAAATAAACTTACTTTAATTTCATTTTTCCACAAAGTTTTCTTTTTTAGAGAGGATTTTTGTTATAGGGCACTCGTGCTCATCAGAGATACAGAGACAGAAAGCAAGAAGTCAACCCCCCTCTCCTGCAAGGGGGATGGCTACGCTGCAATCCCTTACCCTCCATTCTCCTCTACAGATTTCAGACATGCATGCACACACACCCAGCATGAGTTTAAAGCTACCAGGTCTGGGACTCAAACTGTGGTTAACTATGTGGGAGTCCAGCCTCGGCTCCCACATTGACAAAATGCACATAATAAGACTTACTGTGGGCTGGCCCCGTGGTCTAGTGGTTAAGGGAGTTGGGTCCCACATGGCTCAAAGTGTGATTTGAATCCTGGACCCAGATACTTAAAAACTATGCCAGGCATGCGTGTGGGAGTGACCAAAGTCCCGAAAGGGTAGAAAAATGCAGAAGGGACTCTAGCATGACCATGCTTCTTTGGGGTAGGTGTGTTCTCTCCCTGTCTCTCTGTCCCTCTGTCTCTCTCTGTTGAGCACACATGCCCTCTGCAAACTTTTTTAAAAATGTGCAGGGCTGTTGTGAGGACAGAGTGACAGCACAAATGTAGTGCCCTGGGGCCTCCCCCTCCCCCGCTCCCACCCTCCGGTAGAAAATTATTTCTCTGAGACCAGCGAAAGCTCTGTAGGCAATTCCTAACCATAAACTGCTCAGGGTACACGATCTTGTTAAGAGGCCTTAAGCATAATACACACAACAGTAGAGTTGAAATCTGATACGATCTTCAAAATGGGACATACTTGAAGCCGTGCAGTATTTCTATGTATAGATATTTATCCCTAGTTTGTTTTTGTCAAATAGAGGAGGATGATTGCTTGCTAGCTAGGGCTGAGTCTGAGTGTGGGCAGCTAGATTTCCAAGTGAGTGCTATTCTTACCTGGGTTTGTTTGGGAAAACCAGTCAAAGGCTAAAACAGAAGGGGGTTGGAAAGATGGCATGGTGGGTTAAGGCGCTGAAAAAAACCCCCCAAAAAAAAAAAAAAAAAAAGCTGTGCATGGATTTCAAAGATATTTTGCACCAAAATAAACTTACTTTAATTTCATTTTTCCACAAAGTTTTATTTTTTAGAGAGGATTTTTGTTATTGGGCACTTGTGCTCATCAGAGATACAGAGACAGAAAGCAAGAAGTCAACCCCCCTCTCCTGCAAGGGGGATGGCTACGCTGCAATCCCTTACCCTCCATTCTCCTCTACAGATTTCAGACATGCATGCACACACACCCAGCATGAGTTTAAAGCTACCAGGTCTGGGACTCAAACTGTGGTTAACTATGTGAGAGTCCAGCCTCGGCTCCCACATTGACAAAATGCACATACTAAGACTTACTGTGGGCTGGCCCCGTGGTCTAGTGGTTAAGGGAGTTGGGTCCCAAATGGCTCAAAGTGTGATTTGAATCCTGGACCCAGATACTTAAAAACTATGCCAGGCATGCGTGTGGGAGTGACCAAAGTCCCGAAAGGGTAGAAAAATGCAGAAGGGACTCTAGCATGACCATGCTTCTTTGGGGTAGGTGTGTTCTCTCCCTGTCTCTCTGTCCCTCTGTCTCTCTCTGTTGAGCACACATGCCCTCTGCAAACTTTTTTAAAAATGTGCAGGGCTGTTGTGAGGACAGAGTGACAGCACAAATGTAGTGCCCTGGGGCCTCCCCCTCCCCCGCTCCCACCCTCCGGTAGAAAATTATTTCTCTGAGACCAGCGAAAGCTCTGTAGGCAATTCCTAACCATAAACTGCTCAGGGTACACGATCTTGTTAAGAGGCCTTAAGCATAATACACACAACAGTAGAGTTGAAATCTGATACGATCTTCAAAATGGGACATACTTGAAGCCGTGCAGTATTTCTATGTATAGATATTTATCCCTAGTTTGTTTTTGTCAAATAGAGGAGGATGATTGCTTGCTAGCTAGGGCTGAGTCTGAGTGTGGGCAGCTAGATTTCCAAGTGAGTGCTATTCTTACCTGGGTTTGTTTGGGAAAACCAGTCAAAGGCTAAAACAGAAGGGGGTTGGAAAGATGGCATGGTGGGTTAAGGCGCTGGACACTCCCACATGGCTGACCAGGGTTCAAGTCCTGAAGTTAGTGGCTTGCTTTGTCACTTCCTCTCTCTCTCACTCTCACCCTCTGTCTCTCTCTGGTCAAATTAAAAAAAAAATAAATGAATGAGTAAATAAAATAAAAAATAAATAATTATCTTAAAAAAAGAAAAAAGAAAGAGGGGTTAGCAGAGCCAGTTCTTGAGCCCAGACGTGCAGTACTATGCATAGGAAGCTGGTTTCCCATGCAACCATCGCAGTTAAAAATCCCAGTCCTGGAGGCTTAAAAGAACACACAGGGCATACATGTACACATGTTCAAAACCCCCAGGACGGTGAGCTGGAGGAGAAGGAATTGCATTGTGACCACAGCTCATGGATCCTGCTCTCTCCCCCCACCTCCTCTCTGGCAAGGGCTCTAATAGCCACTGTCGGGTTCTAGGAAATAATTCGGTAGCCAGCCTTTTTTCTAGAATTGTTTCTCTTGGATCTGTCCTGCATTTGTGGAGGGGAGTTCTAGATTTATGGCTCAGTGATAAGCCTAGAATATTTCCAAGTATTCTGGTTGAAATGCAATCCACATTTGGAGACAGGCCAGAGAGAAAGGGAAAGTGAGAAAGCACCCCTGGAGGGGGACCGGGGTGAGATGGCCACCCTTAATCCCTTCTGCTTCATTCTTCTCTCAGGACTTTGGGCATATTTGGACACGTGTGTGTTCTTCAAGCTGCTGTTTTGAGACTCAAACTCTAGAGTTGGCCAAGTGGGATCCACCTGCTGTAACCGCTGCTCCCCCTCCTAGAGTAACGCTCTTTTTTAAAAAAATTTATTTACATTTTTTTAATACATTCAATCACATTATTTAGCTTACAAGGTGATCATTTCAATATGTGAGCATTTATCCCCGGTCCAGTTGATCAAAATACAACACTACCTCCCTGTCTCAACAATGCTGTCTCCATATCTCTCCTCCAAATGTTTTTCCCGGGGCCCCACTCCTCCACACACACCACATCTGGCATTCACACCCACCTCTTCTGTTTGTACATCCTTTAGCCCGTCAGTTTCAGTTACAGAGTGCAGACACCCGGGATATATTAAGTGGGGACATACGCTGTTTCTCCTTCATAGCTTGGTAACGCTCTTTTAATAAAGTGGTGTCGAATTAACACCACCATGGCAAAATGAGCTCGAAGGAAGGTTTTTGAAGGTTACTCTTACTAATAAATGAAGTCCTCCACATCCACTCCTACTTAGCTGCAAACAACGTGCAGTAAGCTGCACTGGAGCTGGGAGCAGTGTCACTTGGGGCGGGAAAGTGGGAAAACTCAGTTTAACGCGTTTTCTCCCGGGGAACTACCTCCAACCGGCGTGTGCTAGAGAAAAGGGTCTGGACTGGGGTCTGGACTGGGGCCTGAGCCTGGGCGGGTGAGGGAGGGGTGGGAAGCCGCACCCTTACCTTTCCTGGCCTGCTGGATGTACCTGGCCAGCAGCGCGCCCAGGTGCGCTCGGGGCTCGCTGTCAGGCCTCTGCCCCGCCATGAGCTGCCTCCGCGGGGCCTCTTCAGCCGGCTGCATCCCGGTGCCCGCGGGGTCTACTGGGGGCACCGGCTGCGACAGAGCACCCACCGCCAGCGTCGTCATCAGCACACACAGGCACACGCCGCTGTTCATGGCTATGGGAAGCAGAGGGGCACCAGTGTTAACCAAAACCTGGGTATCCGCGGGCTCTTGCGGGGGATCAGGAACCCAGAATCCGACTCAGACCAAGGGCAGGAGCTCCGGCCCCGCCAGGCAGCCGCGAGCTCTAGGGTCGCCGAGCGCAGACCGCGCGGAGTGGCCACAGCACCCACGTCCTGGCGCTCGGGGCCGGTCTTCTGGGTAATCCGAGCCGAGCGTGGCGCGGAGGGTGAGTGGCGGGGGGGGACCGATTTCTGCCAGGTTTAGCGAAAGGCATGTCTCCCGCTTTCCTCAAGTTTGAGGAAGGGTTTGGAGAGCATCCCTCTTCTAAGGGGCAAGGTGCGAGATGGAAAATAGTGTGAACGATGTTCTCAAGGGAAGGTTTTTAGAGAGCTAAGAAGCATGCCATACCGAAATAAATGATGAACGATTACAGAGTGCGGACACTCAGGATATATTAAATGGGGACATACAGTGTCTCTCCTTCATAGCCTGGTAACTTTATAAAGGCGGTTTTTATTTATTGCTCCCGCATTTTAAATTGCACTTCTCAATTTAAAATGCGGGAGCAATAAATAAAAGTGCAATTGCAGATGTGGGAGCGATAAATAAAAACCGCGTTTAAAAAGTTTTCCCAAGGTGTCCATAGGAGTGGGTAATTCACCACCACCCACAACATAAAGCAAAGCTTTCAATCATCGACACTGCGCGCCGGGCTCTCTGCGGCTGACAAAGCCCCGCCACGTTCTAGATTCCAGAGCCGATCAAACACCTGCGCGCTTCTGAACGTCCTGGGTTTTTCTGCCGTAGTGGGAAAATCAGAATCTTACACCTCGGGATCTGTTATTGGAAAAGATCGCAAAGAGCACCGCAGCGCTGCGTAAACGCTAAAAAAAAAATAAATAAATAAAATAAAAAATAAAGATCTGAATGTGCATGCGAATCCTAGCAAATGGACACGCCGTTGTGTGCAGGGCAGAGAAGACGCGCGTGAGTTCAAGTCCCGGCAGCGGCTCACACACCCAGCGCCCGTTATTGCGGACCTTCGAGCTGTCGGAGGGAAGGCACAGAAAACAGAAAACCGAAATGGGAAGGAGGACGAAAGTGAAGGCGCAGGACTCTTGGACCCGTCGCCGTCGCCGGCCGCCGAGGACCTACCTTAGGCTGGGGCGCAGCGGGCTGAGCGTGTCCCGGGGGCGCAGGCAGAACCAGGTTCGGGGGGGGCGGCGGGCAGGGTAAATAGCCCCGCCCGGCGCGGCCGCCCTGTCATCCGTTTACCCAGCGCTGACGCACACCGGCAGCAACACGTGCTCAGGGGCGGCCACTGGGGCCGCAACTGAATGAAGTGGCTCCCGTGGGAGGGGGGAAATGGCCAGGTGGAATGGGGTTACCCTCCCAGGAGGGGTGCGCTTGTCCGCCCCGCACCAGGGAGCTTCCTCTCCCTTATCCGGCCCCGCGCGGTGCTCTCCGAGGTGGGAGGACTCGGAGCGATCGCCTTCGGTCTCATCTGGGGACCGGATGGGCTGCAAAGCAATCTGGGGGGACTCTAGGCAGAATTGAGGCTCAGCCGTGGAACCCGGACACGCAGGGAAAGTCAGGGTGTTCGCTTTCTTCTCCGCCTGGCTGAAAGTCCCCCCTCCCCCCCAAGTGCTCCAGGATTCCGACGTCGCCTGCCACCGCGGGCTAGGGCGTCCCGAGCCTCTCGGTGCAGCTGAAAAATGGGGATCCCGTTTGCGAAGGGGCGAGCGCTAGCTGCGGGGAACCACCAAAGGTTCTAGAGCGCTTGCTCTTCATGGTACCCCCCGCCCGGCCCCGAGGTCTCGGGGTCCGCGGCGCCCTCCCCTCCCGCGATCCCGAACACCTTACACTCGCGCCTCCCAGCCCAGGTCCTGGCGGAGCTCGGCTGCTGGCCTTCCGCTTCGCTCCCGCCCCGAAGGCAGAGGAAAGCCCGACAGTGCCTCCTCTGTGCGGTCCACACCCCTAACCCCCGGCTCCCGAGCAGGGCTACCTGGAGCCGCTCAGCGCGCCGTGGCTGTCTACACCCGGAAGCCGTTTGTGTTGGGGTGCGCCGGCTGGTGCTCAAGAGCGTCCCTGCAAAGGCACAGCCGATCCCCTTGACAGACCGCACACCGAGCTGCAGGGAGAGAGGGCGCCTCGCCGAGGCCCACCGCGGGGCCCTCACCTGCGCCCGCATCGCGGCCTCCCTGCCTGGGACCTGGGGTCGCCCTCACCTCCCATTCCCGGGCCCTCAACTTCTCCCTTTCCGGTGGTCCATCCGTGTCTCTGATAGAAAGGAGAAAGACAGGGAACGGCGTCTTTTAAAATCGCAATCTGTGCTCAGTTCTGGAGCGCCTGGGATGGAAGGACAGCCGTGGTGGATGGCTGCTAGTTGTAATCTCCCTTTCTTTTCTTTTTTTCTTTCTTTCTTCTTTTTTTTTCTTGAGCAGATTTTGCTCTTGGGCGTGTGCACTTGCCAGAGAGACAGAGAGAGACAAAGAGACAGAAAGGGAGAAATCCCCCCCCAGGGGGGATGGCCACGCCGCAATCTCTTCTCCTCTGTTCTCCTCTCGGGATCTTGGGCACACACACTCACACATGCAACCGGCGTGAGTTTAAGCCACCAGGTCTGGGACTTGAACCGCGGTCAACCACGTGGGAGTCCAGT
>NW_006159958.1:1863033-1871316 GCF_000334495.1 Tupaia belangeri chinensis
GGGCTGCCGCCCCCGGGAAGCCGTTTGTGTTGGGGGGCGCCGGCTGGTGCTCAAGAGCGTCCCTGCAAAGGCACAGCCGATCCCCTTGACAGACCGCACACCGAGCTGCAGGGAGAGAGGGCGCCTCGCCGAGGCCCACCGCGGGGCCCTCACCTGCGCCCGCATCGCGGCCTCCCTGCCTGGGACCTGGGGTCGCCCTCACCTCCCATTCCCGGGCCCTCAACTTCTCCCTTTCCGGTGGTCCATCCGTGTCTCTGATAGAAAGGAGAAAGACAGGGAACGGCGTCTTTTAAAATCGCAATCTGTGCTCAGTTCTGGAGCGCCTGGGATGAAAGGACAGCCGTGGTGGATGGCTGCTAGTTGTAATCTCCCTTTCTTTTCTTTTTTTCTTTCTTTCTTCTTTTTTTTTCTTGAGCAGTTTTTGCTATAGGGCGTGTGCACTTGCCAGAGAGACAGAGAGAGACAAAGAGACAGAAAGGGAGAAATCACCCCCCAGGGGGGATGGCCACGCCGCAATCTCTTCTCCTCTGTTCTCCTCTCGGGATCTTGGGCACACACACTCACACATGCAACCGGCGTGAGTTTAAGCCACCAGGTCTGGGACTTGAACCGCGGTCAACCACGTGGGAGTCCAGTGACATAGCCATTATGCCAACTGCTGGTCCTTGCAGTCCCCCTTTCTAATCCTGGGAAGGAGCTACATTTTGCAACCTAGAGGTGACATTTTCAAACAGAGCCGCTGACTGAATGCTTTCCAGTGGGTTTTCCAACTAGCTGCCAAGGTTGATTGTAGTTCACTTGGGCACCATGGCCAAGAAATGTCTGGAACATAACCTTGTTCCAGAGCAGAAACTCCTCACATGCTCGTTCCAATGCCTGCAGAATTTTGGATTCTGTAGATCTGAGATGGGGTCCCAGAATCTGCATTTTGAACTAGTTCCCTGGAGATGCAGAAGCCTCATGCCCTTACCTTAAACCGGCTTCTGAACTCCCTTCCCTCCATCCACGTAATTCGTGTTTGCTGAACACTTGCTCTTGCGCCAGGCCCCGGGTATGTGGTATGCACAGGCCATGGCAGTATAATGAAGAAGCTAAAGAAAAAAGCACGCAAGGAAGCAAACACCTCCAGGTGACTCTGTGTTTGGGAGCTAGGAGGCGAAGGTGGTGGGAGGTCCTTGCAAAGACATGTTTGAGAAAACAAGGCTCAGGTTTTAGAGAGACGGACTAGTGGTGATGTGGAAAGGGTCCCAAGGGCCGAGACTGGAGGGGAGGTATGGAACTGGTGAAAAGGGCCCCAGGAATGGGGAAACACTGGAGGAATCAGAGTAGATTTATACTTAGGATAATAAACCATTATGAAACCTATTAGTAATTACGAAGCGTAATAAACACTATGCAAATTATGTTCATCCAAGGACATTTAGAAAATATGTAACAGCAGGGAAAAGAAGAAACACTCCACCCACCTAGGAGACGGCCTCTTGCTATTCTAGAAACTGGTAGAGACAACGGGACTGAGTATGACCTTGAAGTCCAGGTTGGGAGACAAGGGTGGTGGGGGGGAAGCATTGCCCAGGGAATTTGGGGGGAAAGTGGATTTGGTGAGTGAGGGTGGAGTTGTCCAGTATGAGGTTGAATTTGTCATTTGCACATGGATGGCTCTGGAGGAGATCGGGAATCTGAGCTCAAGACAGAGGGACCCAGGAACCAGCAGTTAGCATAATGGCTATGTCGCTGGACTCCCATGTAGTCCACTGCAGTTCGAGTCCCGGACCTGGTGGCTTAAACTCACGCCGGGCGTATGAGCATGTGTGCCCAAGATCCCGAGAGGAGAATGGAGGAGAAGGGATTGTGGTGTGGCCATTCCCCCTGGGGGTTGATTTCTCACTTTCTGTCTCTCTGTCTCTCTCTGTTTGGCAAGCGCACATGCCCTATAGCAAAAACCTCTCCAAGAAAAAAAAAAAAAAAACAAGACAGAGGGACCCTGAAGGTGACATGTGGGTGGTGGCTGCTAGCCTGGAAATTGCAGGCAAGGTCTAGAAATGCAGATAGCGTGTGGGGATGTGCCTCTAGACGGACTGCTGAGGAGCGACAGCCTGAAGGACTGAGTGGAGGGAAGGGAGCCCGATGGAATCAGCGGAGTGGTCCAAGGCCAAGATGGAAATGCCACAAGGAGAAGCCAAAGCTGACAGGACCATCAGAAGCTGGATGAAGGGCCCGCATGGTGCGCTTTTCCACCGACAGCTAGAATTAGAGCCTCCTCATTTATTATTTATAGAAATTAAACATGTTCCAAGCAATCTCCACTAGCAGAGGTCAGGAGGCTGTTTGCTGTCATCAGAAGAGTGTAGCTTCAAAGGCTGCTGTTTAGCGTCTGGTTTTCTCTCTGTAACTTGTATTAGAATGTCAGTGTTTGTCCGGGAACATCTCGAAGGCCTGTGTATCGGTGTCATCGGCTGTTACCTGGAATGGTTGGATTGAAAAGAAGGAAGTAGCTGTGGTTATTGTGAATGCTTTTCTTTGTCTGAATTCTGAATTTCCTTACAATAGTAGGACAACCTACTTAGGGTTTCTCCCAAAGCAGAGCCTGAGATTGGCACGTGGGTGCAGGGAAGTTATTTGTGGGTGATCCCAAGGAGGCAGGGGAAAGAAGCAGAGAAGAAAGACAAACTGTTGAGTATTTACCGAGTTATTGCTGTGAATTCAGTACCACTGGGGACTCCCTGACATAACTCCTGGACCCCGCCTCATAACCGGCCTACTGGAGTCCAGGAGGAGACCCAGCGAATTGTCCACCAATTCCCCATTGGAATTCAGTACCACTGGGGACTCCCTGACATAACTCCTGGACCCTGCCTTGTAACCGGCCTACTGGAGTCCAAGAGGAGACCCAGCGAATTGTCCACCAATTCCCCATTGGTTGGTTGAGGGCTTTCCCTTTACTCTCAAACACAGAGATGTTTACAAGGGTATCTTCAAAAAGTTTGTAGAAAATGTGTATGAAAAAATCTATGCATGGATTTAAAAACAATTTATTTATTTATTCATCCCTTCTCCTCCATTCTCCTCTTGGGATCTTGGGCACACACGCAATCCCTTCTCCTCCATTCTCCTCTTGGCATCTTGGGCATGCACGCACACGTGCCCGGCCTGAATTTAAGCCACTAGGTCTGGGGCTTGAACCGCGGTCGACTACATGGGAGTCTAGCAACATAGCCATTACGCTAACTGCTGGTCCCTTTTCCACACACTTTTTGAAGCCCCCTCTTTTTTTTTTTTTTTTTGGAGAGATTTTCACTGTAGGGCGCGTGCGCTCGCCAGACAGACAGAGAGAGACATAGAGACAGAAAGCGAGAAATCACTCCCCAGGGGGGATGGTCACGCCGCAATCCCTTCTCCTCCATTCTCCTCTCGGGATCTTGGGCACGCACGCACACGTGCCCGGCGTGAGTTTTAAGCCACCGGGTCTGGGACACGAACCGCGGTCGACTACGTGGGAGTCCAGCGACATAGCCGTTACGCTAACTGCTGGTTCCCTTGAAGCCCCCTCTTATACTTGTACATTTGAAAATAGTTTATTTTTTCATTGACATTTCTTTAAGGTCGGTGGAAGAAAGGCTCTTAAACCCGGGAAGATCTTGAAGACCCTCTGGTTTAAAGGTTATGAATCTGGGTGGGGTAAAGCAGTTAATGCATGCAGAGAATAAGTGCAAAAGCACAATAATGGCAAGCAAGTGACATACGGGGCTGCTGGTTAATCCCTCTGAGCCACTCAAAGGACCAGAGTACAATCCATGCTTCCACGTTATTGTACCCAAGGGGTGAGGGAGCAAAAGTATTTAGGCATCAGCTCCAGCCAGTCGCCTGCTGAGGGCAGTTCCTGAAGTTCATTCCTTAGCACTTCCAGCCAAAGGAATGTCTAGCCCCAGTGGAAGTCCTCAGATGAAGAGTTGCAGATGGAGCTGGGTTTGTAGGCACTAAATGGTAAGACCTGGTGAGGTTTGGGGGCATTGCAAAGGACTGCAAAAGCTATACTTCCCTAACACTTTGTATGTATCCTGTGCTAGACCTTACCCTGTTTTCATCTTCATTTCTTTTTTTTTAGGAAAGGTTTTTGCTATAGGGTGCATGTACTCGCCAGAGAGACAGAGAGAGACAGAGAGCCAGAAAGCGAGAAATCACCCCCCAGGGTGGATGGCCATGCCGCAATCCCTTCTCCTCCATTCTCCTCTCGGGATCTTGGGCACGCACGCACACACACCCGGCATGAGATTAAGCCACCAGGTCCAGGACTTGAACCACGGTCGACTACATGGGAGTTCAGCGACATAGCCATTACACTAACTGCTGGTCCCTTCATCTTCATTTCTTACAATAGTTCTTGGGACCGAGCAGTTGCTTGATCAATATTCACTGGATGAACTCTCCTTCTGTAAGAGCATCTCACCTGCCGATGTTCCAGAGAACAGGACCTCTGCTTACTCACCCAATGCAAGGATTGTGCTGGGTACAATCTGTAGGGCCAGGGCATTTTCTACTAAGTTAGTAGAAACTCGCTAGTTGACTGTATTTACAAGGCGTATGGTGAATGCAAAGCCATTGATTGACCCTTGACTGGGTCATGGACTCCAAAACGACCACAGAAACTGTTTCAGTATCAGTTTAGCCAGAAATGTCAAAGCCACCAGATAAGGGAGGTCACCTGATAAATAGGTGGCAGGAATGAGGACAGTCAAGCTCCGGCCAGTTCATCTCCATGCAAGATAACCCTTTCTTTTGCTTTTTGACCTAAAGTTGAGAAACCAAGAGGAACGGTAGTTGCCAGGAAACCAGCTGCCGGTGTCATCAGGCCTGTTCTTTAGTTCTTTCACTCACTTCCCTTTGAAGAAGTTTTCATTAAAGCCCCTATGGCTCTACTTCAGGAAAGTCAGCAAACAAGGAGGCTCAAATTACCTGAGAGGACCTTTGGGAGGCTTAGGGGTCTGGTTGATCCAGCTTGCCTCTGGTGCTGAAGTTCCCTGGCAGCAGAGGGCGGCAGTGAGCCCTGGAATGGTCCCAGCTTCCAGCAGAGACATCTCTCACCTTACCAACCTGCCTGGTGCCTGAATCATGGTTACTCTTTTTCCTTTCAGTGTTTTTTTTTTTTTTTTGAGAGATTTTTGCTATAGGGCGCGTGGGCTCGCCAGACAGACAGAGAGAGACATAGAGACAGAAAGTGAGAAATCACCCCCCAGGGGGGATGACCACGCTGCAATCCCTTCTCCTCCATTCTCCTCTCGGGATCTTGGGCACGTACGCACACACTCCCGGCGTGAGTTTAAGCCACAGGGTCCAGGACGTGAACCACAGTCGACTACGTGGGAGTCCAACGACATAGCCATTACACTAACTGCTGGTCCCAAGGCTCATAGTTTTGAAAATGAAATTAAAATAAAATATTTGAATAGATATGAAATTTTATTTTAAATTTAGAATTTAAAAGATGCACAAAGATACAGAGTGAAAACAAAGTCTCCTTCTCACTCATGGCCCCCCATCGCTCAGAGGCAAGGAGTGCTTCTAGCTTTCAACTTCTTAAAAGAGTTTATGTACATACAAGCAAATTGAACAAGTGTCAACACACAGGTACACATGCGCATGCACACATGTGGGCAGTATACAATGCATAATGTCCTCTACTTTGCTTTTTACACTTGAAATATGTATTTGAGGTCACTCTGAATTGTTAGCATAATTTCATGTCAACTTTGTAGACTATTCCATTGTATGGAGGTAACTTAATTCACCTAGCCAGTGTCCTAGCCATAGAAATTTAAACTTTCCAGTATTTTCCCATTATAACCAATGGTCCTTGAATATACACCATTCCACACTACACAAATTTACTGAAGGAATTAATTTTTAGAGGTGGAATTGCTGAATTCAAGGGTATGGGCTGATTCCCTGGCCTAGTGGTTAAAGGAGCCAGATTCCAAATGGGCAACCATGCAGTTTGAATCCCAGCCTAAGCAACTTGAAAAACACACCAGGCATGTATGCATGCATGCCCCAAATCCCAACAGGATAGAGAAATGGAGAAGGGATTGAGGCATGACCACACCCGTTGAAAGGTGCTTTCTCCCTCTGTCTCTCTGGAAAGCATAAAGGGTATGTACATTGAAATTTTTGATGTATACTTGCCAAGTTCCCCTCTGTGGTATTTGTTCCCAATTATCAAGGAGAGTGTCTTTAGCGCTCCTTCCTTGTTAACTCTTTAGCTCCAGCTGCTTGAGAGACCCGCAGTAAAGGCTGGTGCCTGAGAGCAGCAGGTGGAGAGCCGGCCCTGCGAGTGACTGGGGTCTAATCTGTGAGCTCTGTTTGGATTCCTGTAGCCTGTGTGTATAAAAACAAAGGGTGGGCCATGCTTCCCGGTGCTTGTGCCCTCTAAGTGATGTTTCACAAATTGGAACCAGCAGTTAGTGTAATGGCTATGTCGCTGGATTCCCACGTAGTTGACCACGGTTCACATCCTGAACCCGGTGGCTTAAAACTCACGTGGGACACATGTGCGCGTGTGTGTGCGTGCCCAAGATCCTGAGAGGAGAATGGAGGAGAAGGGATTGCGGCATGGTCATCCCCCCGGGGGGTGATTTATCACTTTCTGTCTCTCTGTCTCTCTCTGTCTGCCTGGCGAGCGCACGCGCCCTATAGCGAAAACCTCTCAAAAAAAATTATGGGGGCTTTTTTGGTTGAGCAAAATAATGGGAAGTGGCTATTGGCATTTGGTGGGAAGGGGGCAGACAATCCACTGGGTATGTATGTACTTATGTTGGATGGTCTCCCGGGTAGGCATGTAATGGACACCTCTGTCTATGATTATCTAATCCTAAAAGCTAGCTTCATGTAACATACAAAACCAAAGTACTGGAGCCAGTAGGTGGCATGGTGGTTAAGGAGCTGCACTTGTACATGGCTGACCAGGGTTCAAGTCCCAGACCTGATGGCTTGAGAATCATGCTGGACATGTGGGCATGTGCGCCCAAAATCTCAAGAGGAGAATGGAGGGAAAGGGATTGTGGCATGGTCATTCATCCCACCTAGGGAATGATTTTTCACTTTCCCTGCCACTGTCTCTGTCTCTCTCTGGTAAACGTACACACCCTATGACAAAAACCCTAAAAAAAAAAATAAGTATTTTCTGACCATTTTGAATATGTCCCAACATTGCTTGCAGTATTTGAGTTCTTTATATGATACACTTGTATTCCATTCACAAATCCTGTGTTTATATTATTTAGTGTTTATTTCAAATGATCAATGTAAAGAAAATGTCTGTATAAGTCAGTTGCAAAGTGTGTTACTTGTCATAAATCCAAAATTACTCATTCCTAAGTAGGTGATGTATCTGACAATTTCCTATGTCTTTTTTTAAAAGAATTATTTATTTTATTTATTATTATTATTATTTAATTTTGCTATCAGGCTAGCATGTTCACCAGAGAGAGACAGAGAGAGAGAAAGGAAGTGAGAAAGCAAGCTGTGAGGTCCAGGACTCAAACCATGGTTGGCTATGTGAGAGTCCAGCACCCTAATCACCATGCCACCTGCTGGCCCAGTATCCTGTCTTAAGAGTAACTATGCCCAAACATTTACATATTGAGATATATAATCCTTATCATACATTGCTTTCGTTTTATATTATAGAATGTATTTTATATTTATAGTCTATTTGGAGCATTATATTGATTTATAAAAATATTATGTGTGTAGAGCTGAAGATAAACCAATCTGGACAGTAAAGTGTAAGGATAGATTTTACTCTGCAATAAATTATTGCATTAGGGAAAAGAGTCTAGAGTGAACCGAATTCAACTTCAAGTTCTACAGACATGGTGATCTGGCGTTGTAAGGGGAAACCGAAGAAGTAGGGGTGAGGATGATAGGGGCTCTGTAGATTCAGGGAAGCAAAAATGACAAAAAGTAGGAAGCCGGTGTCCGTGGGGGGGTCGATTGGTCCATGTGAAACCTATCTGAATTCACTGAGGTGGCTCTTACCAAAGTCAGGCTCCTGCCCTCCTATGGAGTGTGTGCATGGGGGGTATTGGGGAACGGGAGCCCTACTTCAGGTGCTGACTGGAACAAACAGTAAGCTCTTTTGACAATCTTGAGTTTTTCAGGCAGGCACTTTAAGGGGAGCTGAGGACACCCTAGGAATTTGGCTTTGAGCGGTTATAAACTACGTTAGTATTCAAGTCTTCTTCTTTTTTTTTTTTTTTTTTGAGAGACTTTTTTTTTTTTTTTTTG
>NW_006159958.1:1872037-1873752 GCF_000334495.1 Tupaia belangeri chinensis
AGATCCTGAGAGGAGAATGGAGGAGAAGGGATTGCGGCATGGCCATCCCCCCGGGGGGTGATTTATCACTTTCTGTCTCTCTGTCTCTCTCTGTCTGCCTGGCGAGCGCACGCGCCCTATAGCGAAAACCTCTCAAAAAAAATTATGGGGGCTTTTTTGGTTGAGCAAAATAATGGGAAGTGGCTATTGGCATTTGGTGGGAAGGGGGCAGACAATCCACTGGGTATGTATGTACTTATGTTGGATGGTCTCCCGGGTAGGCATGTAATGGACACCTCTGTCTATGATTATCTAATCCTAAAAGCTAGCTTCATGTAACATACAAAACCAAAGTACTGGAGCCAGTAGGTGGCATGGTGGTTAAGGAGCTGCACTTGTACATGGCTGACCAGGGTTCAAGTCCCAGACCTGATGGCTTGAGAATCATGCTGGACATGTGGGCATGTGCGCCCAAAATCTCAAGAGGAGAATGGAGGGAAAGGGATTGTGGCATGGTCATTCATCCCACCTAGGGAATGATTTTTCACTTTCCCTGCCACTGTCTCTGTCTCTCTCTGGTAAACGTACACACCCTATGACAAAAACCCTAAAAAAAAAAATAAGTATTTTCTGACCATTTTGAATATGTCCCAACATTGCTTGCAGTATTTGAGTTCTTTATATGATACACTTGTATTCCATTCACAAATCCTGTGTTTATATTATTTAGTGTTTATTTCAAATGATCAATGTAAAGAAAATGTCTGTATAAGTCAGTTGCAAAGTGTGTTACTTGTCATAAATCCAAAATTACTCATTCCTAAGTAGGTGATGTATCTGACAATTTCCTATGTCTTTTTTTAAAAGAATTATTTATTTTATTTATTATTATTATTATTTAATTTTGCTATCAGGCTAGCATGTTCACCAGAGAGAGACAGAGAGAGAGAAAGGAAGTGAGAAAGCAAGCTGTGAGGTCCAGGACTCAAACCATGGTTGGCTATGTGAGAGTCCAGCACCCTAATCACCATGCCACCTGCTGGCCCAGTATCCTGTCTTAAGAGTAACTATGCCCAAACATTTACATATTGAGATATATAATCCTTATCATACATTGCTTTCGTTTTATATTATAGAATGTATTTTATATTTATAGTCTATTTGGAGCATTATATTGATTTATAAAAATATTATGTGTGTAGAGCTGAAGATAAACCAATCTGGACAGTAAAGTGTAAGGATAGATTTTACTCTGCAATAAATTATTGCATTAGGGAAAAGAGTCTAGAGTGAACCGAATTCAACTTCAAGTTCTACAGACATGGTGATCTGGCGTTGTAAGGGGAAACCGAAGAAGTAGGGGTGAGGATGATAGGGGCTCTGTAGATTCAGGGAAGCAAAAATGACAAAAAGTAGGAAGCCGGTGTCCGTGGGGGGGTCGATTGGTCCATGTGAAACCTATCTGAATTCACTGAGGTGGCTCTTACCAAAGTCAGGCTCCTGCCCTCCTATGGAGTGTGTGCATGGGGGGTATTGGGGAACGGGGGCCCTACTTCAGGTGCTGACTGGAACAAACAGTAAGCTCTTTTGACAATCTTGAGTTTTTCCGGCAGGCACTTTAAGGGGAGCTGAGGACACCCTAGGAATTTGGCTTTGAGCGGGTATAAACTACGTTAGTATTCAAGTCTTCTTCTTTTTTTTTTTTTTTTTTGAGAGACTTTTTTTTTTTTTTTTTG
>NW_006159958.1:1873794-1875409 GCF_000334495.1 Tupaia belangeri chinensis
CCCAGGGGGGATGGACACGCTGCAATCCCTTCTCCTCCATTCTCCTCTTGGGATCTTGGGCATGCACGCACACATACCTGGTGTGAGTTTAAGCCACCAGGTCTGGGAATCGAACCCAGTCGACTACATGAGAGTTCAGTGACGTAGCCATTACACTAACTGCTGGTCCCAAGGGGCCAGCATTTGACATAGTGGTTAAGGCACGGAACTCCCACATGGCTATGGTTTGAGTCTCGAGCCTGGTGGCTTGAAAATCATGCTGGGCATATGTGCCCAAAATCTCAAGAAGAGAATGGAGAAGAAGGGATTGCGGTGTGGCCATCCCTGCAGGGCTGATTTCTCACTTTCCCTCTCTCTGTCTCTATATCTATTTCTCTGGAGAGTGCACAGGGCATATGGCAAAAAATCTTAAAAACGCTCTTTTTTTAAAGTGGAGTGTCGAGTCATATGGGGTTAGGGATTCAGTTCTTAAGAGCATGGACGTCTAAGGTCTAATCATGCTTGATCTGTTTCTTGCTATTCTAATTCAACCTGGGGAAAGCAGGAGAGAAAAAGTTGGGACCAGTGATCGAAGGCAGTGACTGCAGAAAATTGGGATGAAGTGTGTGTGTGTGTGTGTGTGTGTGTGTGTGTATAGGGGGGCAGGATGTAGAAATCAAAGAGACAAACGACGCAAGAAGATTTTGGAATGCACATTGTTTTCTTCCTCCTTCCCATAATATTTATTGCCTATTGGGCTGACCACACCATCCAACCTGCACTTACTTACTCCTGGACACACCCAGGATGCAAAGGCAGAAAGAAAGTCCCCAGGTTTCTATGGGAAGGGACCTAGAAGTTCTCAGAGGTTCAGGGTTTCAGAAAAAGCAAGTTTGCAGCTCCTTGCATAGTGATAATGCTGAGCTGTGTCAAAAGGATTTCTTGGAGGGGAAGGTAGACAGAAGAAAAGTATTCCATGCTGAAAAGTGATGGTATTTGGACAACAGGAGTTTTACCATGACAGTAAAAGTTCCATTTCAATTTTATTCCATGCTGAAAAGTGATGGTATTTGGACAGCAGGAGTTTTATCATGAAAGTGAAAGTTCCATTTCGATTTTCACGACATTTGTTCCTCCAGGAATAGCGTGATGCTCCAGCATGTGCAGTGAAATGCTAAAAATTGGCAGCCTGGAAATGAGAAGTCTGCACATATGTTTTCCTAGCACCCGGGATGCAGAGCGAAGGAAGGCGTTTGTTTACCAGGTTCCTTGGCTTCCCTAGAGAAGGCTGGAAACAGACGGGCCTCCAGATGAGCGGGGAGCTTCTGGGTGCTGTGCAGAGAGGCTACCGAGGACTTGCAGAGGAGTGAGAACAGGATTTTATCTGCCAGATTGTGCCTCTTATATAAGTTGCTGAAGTTTGGAGTTGGGAAGAAAGAGAGACTCAATCCCTAAACAAGAATATGGGTTTATGTTATAGATGGCTGTTAGGGTTTGGATAGCCCCCCGGAACAGACCCTGAGACAAAGGCCAGGATGTGGGTGATGTTTCTGGGAGGGCCCCCATGTAAACCTGAACTGTGGAGGTGAGAAAGGGAGACAAGCGAGAGAGAAAAGTTAATGCAGTGTGGGCTCCC
>NW_006159958.1:1875999-1878179 GCF_000334495.1 Tupaia belangeri chinensis
AAAAAACCCTCAAAAAAAAAAAAAAAAAAAAAAAAAGAATCCTCCCCCTGGTGCATTTGCCCACGATTCCTATCTCCTATGTGTGAGGGTTACAGCAGCAGGTGGAGTTGAGAGCGGAGATCAGCCTGTACCAGAACTGTCCCGCATGGCTGCAGGTGAGCTCAGGTGGGCCGATGGGATATGGGGCAAGGCATCAATCGTATCCTGCAGCCCCTAAATGCAAACCCCGGGAAATACCCCAACCTGTCCACGAGTTGTAAATACACACGAGTCTCCTTCTTTTGCTCTAACTCTTTGGGAATGTTCGCACTAAGAGGTGCAACTCTTTTACCCTGGAGAAGTATTCAAAAAAACTGTCCCCTTTCTCATGCCAGGTATCGGTCTCTTCTCTCTGACCCTGGAAACTTGATAGAGAAAACGATATAGATTTCAGTTCTAGGTCTCCCATCTGTGTAACCCGAAGCAAGACACTGTTGCACAATTGTCAAATGAAGTAAGTAGGATTCAATGGGATAGTGGAGCCTTGGGGACAAGAAAGTTTGAATTTTTGGTCCTTTTCCACATTAAGCGCCTCTTAGAACAGAAAGAATGATCTCAAAATGAAATACCAAGGAAGAAGAAACCCATGCAAGGATGGATTAAGGTGAGAGGCACCCTGGGATGGTCTCCGTTATACAAATTCATTGCAGACAGGTTCATCCCCACCCCCCCTGGTTTTCCACCACTCACGCTTTTCTGAGAACAAGGGCTTCATTAAGATAAACAGAGGAAATGCAACACTAAAAGCTCAGGTCCACCCATACTGTCCTGTTCCAGGAGGTTTATTCTGGGCTCCCTGCAGAGACCCCTTGTATAACGAGATGCTAATTTTAGAGAGAAATGAGGGCTGCAGAGAGCAGGAGGGGAAGTGCGGATATTTCTTGGCAACCCTAACTGCTGCCAGAGTGCCAGGCTGCTAAAGGCGTACGCATATACTGTACACACAGCCGAGGAAACCAAAAGCCGGGAGCTGCGCTTGTTATAAGCCGAAGCCCTGGAACCTCCAAAGCCATCTGCTTCCCTCGGGAGTCCAGATGGGCCCGAACGATCCACCCGGAGAAGGTGCTGCTGGTTTCATGGTTCTGCTGGTGCTTCTTTTTTCCCTTCACCCATGACTATTTGCTTCCTTGCTTTAAAAAGGGTCTTAGGAGGGCAGTGCGGGTGGGAAGACCTTGCCTTTACAAAGGCCAGCGTTTATCTGTTCATGTGGATGGCTTATGGAGACAGGAAAACTAAGGGAAGAATTTGTTAAGGAGAAGGAGAGGAAACCCAGCGCAATGGGAAGGTAAGGACAGCTTCACTAGAGGTAAGGACTATCAGTAGGGACGGGAGTCCACTCCAAGTCTTTCTCTCAGCATACTTGCATGCACCATATAGGCTGACCACAAATCACGTGATTGGGCCGTAAGGAACTGCAGTTTAAGGACCCCCTAAAACCAGTAACAGCCAAGACAGAGGACCCGGGTTGACCTAGAGTAGAACTTTGCCTTTCCAGGCTAAAAATCTCCTGGGTGGAGATTTAGGATGCTAATGATACACGCAGTACATGAAGACACGTGAACAGCTACCAGGCCTCTGTGAGCGAAAGAAACCCTTCTCTACATACCTTGACCTCATCAACCCCTGCCTGGTGCCCCAGTATAACCCTGGGACCCACTAGCAGGGGCCATGGTTCTACTCTCTGAGCCCGCCCACACTCTGACTATGGAGTGTGCAACCATCTTGCTGCAAGTTCTTCTGTTTTCCTTATTTCGGACTGACTCGCGAATTCTTTCCCGTGTGAAGCCAAGAACTCGCTAGCACCTTGAGGAGAGATCCTGAGTTCCTCCCGGTGGTCGCTGGTTGGGTGGGTGGCCTCCCTGAGGCTTCACTCTGCAGATTGGCTCGACTTCTGGATCCTTGCCTTGTGATTCTCTGCTTGAGGGGTCCTCACGGTGAGGGAGCTGTTCTGCTCTGCAGAGTAGGTTTCGAGTGCTGAGGAATTAATGTCTCCTGGGAGTAGCCCTCAACCAGTGACTAATGGGAACTGGAGGACAAATGTCCAGAGCTCCCCCTCTTCAGGTGGAACTGTTCTGATGCCTTTCTTTTCTTCTCTTTTCTCTTCTTTTCTTCTTTTCCTCTTCCTCTTCTCCTCCCTCCTG
>NW_006159958.1:1878302-1894770 GCF_000334495.1 Tupaia belangeri chinensis
TCTCCTCTCCTCTCCTCTCCTCTCCTCTCCTCTTCTCTTCTTTTCGTTTCTTCTTTTCTTTTCTTTTGTTAGCTAGAGGGCATGTGTGCTCATTGGAGAGACAGAGAGACAGAAAGCAAGAAATCACCCCCCAGAGGGGATGGCTATGTTACAATCCCTTCACCTCCATTCTCCTCTTGGGATTTTGGGCACGCATGCACACGTGCCTGGCATGAGTTTTAACCCGCCAGATCTGGGACTAGAACTGTGGCTGACTACATGGAAGTCCAGTATGTAATCATTATGCCATCTGCTGGTCCCTGATGCCTTTTCTACGTTGGCCCCTAGATTTCCCTGAAGGATTCAGCTCCGGTGGCCTTCGTGGTAACATGTTCACTAATGGGCCCTTTACCGGCCTTCCTTTTCCTGTCTATCGTCCTCATTTCTGTACCCAAGTTTCTGGAATCGCCTCCTAAATAAACCACTTGCCCTCAAAGCCTTTGCTCAGGATCTGCTTCTGGGTAAGCCCACACTGTGATGATTGCATTTTCATCTGAGTCGTGTTCCAGAGTTCAACTTGAGTCATGTTCCCGAGTTAAAATAGTCCCCATGCATATTACCCCAGTCCACAGGCAATCACCTCCTCACTGGCCACAAGCGAAAGAGACCAGCACAAGCTGTGGAAAATGGGGGAGGATGTTTGGCTTTGAAGAGTCTACTTCTCCCTGGGGCCAGAGGCTGATGTGTTTGTGTGAGCACTGTGTGGGCAGATTGAGGAGGTTCCTTTGCAAGTGTTTTCTGAGTGTTCTGTGGCCTTAATGTTTCCACAGAGGTGACCTCACCTCAGCGTCAGGACCTTCATCCTCACCCTTCTGTTAAGACCAGCAATCACGTGATACCCACAAGGGTACATTTCCTCCCGTCCCAGTCACTCATTTTAAACCAGTCGTTCTGGATGTGGAGTCCATGGACTTCCTGCTTCCAAATCATTGGGGATGCTTGTTACAAAGGTAGGATTGAGTCCCCACCAAACCTACTGACCCAGAACCCCTGGAGATGGGCCAGAAATCTGCTTCAAATGACCTATTGGAGTGTCTTAGACTGAGCTTCCCAGAAGCGAACCTAAGTGAGGCATCAGAAGTTTTCCCAGGGGAGACGAGTAAGAGAAAGGGGAAGCCAAGGCAGGGCATGATCCCACACAAATGGGATGGTGTGATCCCCACCCTCAGTGGCTCCATCCTGATTCTGCAGGAGCTCTCTGAGAGCTTGAGGCAAGGGTCTGGGCTTTCTTTCCTGCACCCTTGGTCATTGGCTAAGGGCTGCCCTGAGGCAGAACAATTTACTGGGTTTTCTGGTTCCCTGCAGGTGCAGGCATGCAGACTAAGCCCTTGTCCAGCCCCCTAGAAGGGCAAGAGTAGAAGACATTAGAAGCAACAAGGGAGGATAGAACTGCACAAGGGAGCCAAGGGCAGTTGGGCAGGACACAGACTTGATCACTAAGATGACTCTTAGGTAAAATCAGGACTAGAGTTAATGTCATGGAGTAGGATCTGGGAAGAGCAGGGCTCCTGTTAGATAATCCCAGATGGGCTTAGCTGCAAACCAGCTCCTTTTGAGAACTCCCACCACTGAGATGTGCAAATATGCCTAATAGTCCTTTCTAATTAGTAGTTACTTACAGTGCACACACATGCTCACGTGCACACACAGACACACACACACATACACACGCAGCATTAGGGTAAGTGTCATGGGGCAGAGTCTTCCAAGCCTCTCTTATTGGAAGGAAAGGAGGAGCCTCAGGGCTTATTTCCAAATTCCTCCTCTTCCTACAGATTTTCAAATAGAGGGGCCAGTTGTAATTATCATTACCATTATTATTTCACTTTTGTTTTCAACTTTTTAAGTTTTGATTTCTGGTTTACCTATATTTGATGTACGTGTTTGTGGGGTATGGTATGGTTTTTCAAAGCATGCATATAGTGTGTACTAATCAAATCAAGGATATATACACATTCATCTTCAAGATCGAACATTACTTTATGTTCTACAAACTTGATAAGTACGTTTTGAGTTGTCCCTGGTCTTCAAGATCGAACATTACTTTATGTTCTACATACTTGATAATAGTTCCACTTGTATTATTTTTTGGAAGTATGTTTTGAGTTGTCCCTGGCTTTTCCTCTGCTGTGCTACACCAGTCTACAAGCTCTTCTTATTTACATGCATTCTAGGTCTGTTATAAACTTTTTCTCTGGGGACTAGCAGATGGCTTGATGGTTACATTGCAGGACTCCCATGTAGTCCACATGGTTCGAGTCCTGGACCCAGCAGCAGAAAACACACTGAACACGTGCGTGTGCATGCCCAAAATCCCAAGAGGAAAATGAAGGAGAAGGGATTGTAACATGGTCATCCTCCCGGGGAGTGATTTTCCCCTTTTTCTTTTCTTTAAATTTTATCATCATTATTATCATACGTTCAATCACTATATTCCATTTAGATTGTGAAGAGATTTTACCCAACATGATATATGCCACACACCAGGCAAGTTGAGGATACTATACATTATCAACAGGCAACAAACCATATCTATGTCCCACAAATGTCTTACTTCTCCATTCCCCCCCACCCCATTTCCCTTCCTGCACTCTTCCCCTCTCCCACTCTCCTTCCACTTTGTCTCCAGTGTCCATAACAATTATCAATGCTTTTATGTCCTCCAGTCTTTCAGTCTGGAGTATAGACAGTCGGTATATGTTAAGTGGAGATATACAATGTTTCTATTTCATAGCCTGACTTGCCTCACTCAGCAATAAATCTTCCATGTTCATCACCTTGTATCAAATGCCAGAATCTTGTCTTTTTTAATGGCTGAATAATATTCCATGGAGTATATGTGCCACACTTCTTCAATCCCTTCATTTGTATGTGGACATTTGGGTTGGTTCCATGTCTTAGCAATTGTGAATAAGGCTGGAATAAATACAGATGTGCAAGTGCTTTTCCAACTGAGTGTTCTCCTGTCCTTTGGGTAGATATTCAGGAGTGGAATTGCTGGGTTGTATGGTAATTCTATTTGAAGTTCTTTTAGGAGCCTCCGTATTGTTCTCCACCATGGCTGGACCAATTTACAATCCCATCAACAATGTAGGAGAGTTCCCTTTTCACCACATCCCCTTCAGCACTTATCATTTTTTTTTTTTTAATCTTAGTCATTCTGACTGGGGTTAGATGGTATCTCATTGTAGTTTTGATCTGTATTTCCCTATGATAAAGGATGTTGATCATTTTTTCATATGCCTTTTGGCTGTTCATATGTCTTCCTTAGAGAATTATTTTTCAGCTCATTTTCCCATCTTTTAATTGGGTTAATTGTTTTCTTCCAGGTAAGTCACTTGAGTTTCCTGTGTCTTCTGGTTATCAGTCCCTTATCTGAGGCATAGTTAACAAAAATTCTCTCCTACTCTGAAGGTTGTCAATTCACACTAATTACTGTGTCCTTTGTTGTGCAGAAACTTCTTAATCTGGTGTAATCCCACCTGTCTATTTTGGGGATTATTGTTTGTGCTTTTGGGGGGGGGGTCTTGCTTAAGAAGCCTTTGCCTACCCCAGTGTCTCCCAGAGTTTCCCCAGTGTTTTCCACCAGTAGTTTTCTAGTTTGAGGTCTTAGGTTTAGATCTGTGATCCACTTTGAGTTGATTTTTGTTAATGGTGACAGAGAGGGGTTCAGATTCACCTTTCTGCTGATTTCTCACTTTCTGTCTCTCTGTCTCTCTCTGTCTCTCTGGTGAGCACACATGCCCTATAGCAAAACTCTCTCGAAAAAGAAAAAGAAAAAGAAAAAGAAAATTTTTTCTCTGAATCCTTCCACTTGAACCTCCCCTTACAGTTTCTGGTATCTATTATTACTCTCTCTGTTTCTGTGATTGTAATTATTTGAATTCTAAGAGAGCGACTCTTCAGAGGTTGTTATTTCTAAGCAACTGTCTTGGTGTTAAGCACTAGGACAGCCCTGGGAAAATCAGGCTTATTATTATTTCTTTTGGGTAGAAAAAGATTATGTTCACATAAAATACATGAGCTAAAGGACAAAAGAGAGGATGAAATTAGGGAGTGGGAGGGATGCCAGGGGCTACTAGGCTTGTTACCTACCCCTCCCTTCACCCATATTTTTATTTGTTTCTAAAAGCAGTCATCTCAAAACAATCCTTTCAAGGACTTGTCCATGAGATCAACAAAGCTTCTCTGTGTCCAAAGCCTGACCACCCTGCAAAAGAAAACATGCTTTTCTGTTATAAGTAGCCCCTTACTGGGACAGCTACCAAAATAGGTGATGGTTTATTGTCCAATTTCGAAGGCTTTGACAATGGAGATTCTGGCTATTGGTTTTTTTGTATGTCTTTCAAGGCCTTAGAGGATTTCAGATTTGTGGGTCACATCAAGGATTAATTTCTTTCCCCCACAATTCCTATAGTTTAGGTCCTCATTGCATCTGACCTGGGGTATTATCATAACCTCCAAGTCCAACCCTCCCACCCTCCATTCCATCTTTGCTTCCTTTCTTTCTTTTTAAATTTAAGTACAAATATTTTGCTGCTTAATAAATCACCCCCAAAATGGCCTGTTCAGGAGCTCTTGCTGGTAGTAACCTCCACACCCCCCTGGACTTCACAGTTTCCCACCTGCGTGGGTTCTCTTTCTGGGCCTGAGATCTGGGACCAAACCAGAGTAAGAGCATCTGAGAAAGAATATTTCTATGATTCGGGGCCTCCATTTCAACCTTGGAGTCTCTCCTTCTCCCTCTTCACAGTTAGCTGAATATCCCAATTTTGCCATTCTTAAAAATGAGAGAGAGAGAGAGAGGGGAGAAGAGAGAGCTCTTTGACAGAGTCTCACCACCCAGCCATACTCCTGCCCCATTCTCAGTCAGCTAGGAGCACAGATATGTGCCTGGAGTATTTGGCTGGCCCAGGAACTGAACCTGGGCCTTCCATGAGGCTCCAGCATCGTACAGTGTTACCCTCCAGCTCTCATCTCTGCAGCTGACCTCCAGCTTTGCATTTCAGACTTGGCCAGGTATGCAGGTATGCATGGAAGCCTATTTTATAGTCTCCCTTAAGGCAAGCATTAGTTTAAAGGGTTGAGTGGTCCTTGGAACATTGGGACCCCTATAGACTTTGGTGCGTCAGAGAAAGACGAAGCCTGCTGTGTTTGGAAAATGGCGTACCAGCTGAGCTTCGCCCCACTCCTCAGGGTAAAACACTCGCTCACTCTGAACACGGAGGAGTGACCTCGGTGTTTCTCCCTCACTTTCTTAGAAAGCCTCCTGCATGGAAAGCTGTTTTTAATTGAACTGGCCGGTTATATTTCAGGAGAGTTTGCCAGGCGAATATTTTTTAAATCAGGCAAGCAGAGGCTTTGGTGTCAGATAAGCTCAGATTTCAAAACCTTCTTTGCCCCTCTTGGCTGCAGCCTTGAGCCTTCATTTTCCATCTACAAAGTGAACGTAGTAACGGCACCTACGTCTCTCAGTAGCTGACAGAATGAAATCATGCACGCACGCTTTTTGCTTATTGAGATTTCTTAAACCTTTTAAATACATTTCTTGGAAATTTGACAACAATCGATGTCAAAAGATGTTGCCATTTAGGGTTGGCTCAAGAAAATAAACTCTCACTTGCCTACATAGTTTCCAATATTAGAAAAGTTAAGTGCACCGGGACCAGCAGTTGGCGTAATGGCTGTGTCACTGGACTCCCACGTAGGTGACCGTGGTTCGAGTCCTGGACCCGGTGGCTTAGAACTCATGCCAGGCACCTGTGCGTGCGTGCCCAAGATCCTGAGAGGAGAATGGAGGAGAAGGGATTGCGGCATGGCCATCCCCCCCGGGAGGTGATTTCTCGCTTTCTGTCTCTCTGTCTTTCTGGCGAGCACACACACCCTATAACAAATATCTCTCCAAAAATAAATAAATAAATAAATAAAGAAGAGGAAGAAAAGTTAAGTGCACCAAACGCCAATGTGAAGGACCCTGGGTCACACGTGCATGTTTCCAGGGTTGCGGAAGGAGGTGAGCTGTGGCAGTATGGTCCCCTGTAGTGTCTCTCCTGCAGGGCCAGCTCAGAGCTTGAGAACTGGCTTGGACTTAACGGTCCAAAGCAGCATCTATTCCCCTCATCCTTCAGGCAGAGACATTTACAATCACCAGAGAGTTGAGAAAGTGTCTCTTAGCTAACGTCAGCTAAAGTTGGTTCCTGCAGGGCAACTACATTCGGGGTGCTTTAGACACTCCTCACTGGGTGCATGTAGTGAGAGCAAAGGATGTCCTTCGGAGTGCTCCCACGACAATTATCTTCATTTTATGACAACGGTGCTTACATTATAGTCCAGTGTATAAATCTAGGCCAACTCACGGGTCAACAACGGTGCACCTTTGAAGTGTACTTGAAGTTGTCAAAACGGGAACAGCAATGAGAAGACGTTTTGTTAGCAAATGTATTTGCTTTGGATCTGGTTTATGGCACATAATTGTGTGCATATTTATATAATTAATTTTTATAAGATCTGTTCATTTGAAGGTGCGCATTGTTTTCACATTTATGAAAGCAGGACATGTGTTAACAACCTGCAGCATCTTACACTTGCTGAAGACGAAATGGCTCGTGATTGTCAGACACACGAACTGGGCCCTGCTCATTCAGCTGATAGCACATCACCCGAGGACTGTCTTGGTTGTTCATATTGCTATCACTTCAACAATGTGCATTGTTATGATGCATGCGTGTGAACTTTAAATGTTATTTAAAAATCTTCGGAATGGTTTATCTACCATTTGCCATTGAGATGAGAGGTTATCGTGTGCACAGAAAGACAAAAACACAGGCTGACCCCGGGGCACGATGGCACAGTGTTAAGTGCTATGCATTAGCAGCTGGAGCCCACACGACCAGCCGATGTCCAAATCCCAGTCCTTATAACCTGGGAAACACACCAGACACATGTGTGTACAGGCCCCAGATCCTGGTAGGATGGCAAAATGGAGGAAAAGGGATTGTGGTATGACCAAGTCTCATTGAGGGGGCTTTCTTTCTCTTGCCCTCACTCTCTCTCTCTCTCTCTCTGGTGAACGCACATGTCCTCTCACAAAACAAACAAACAAACAAACAGAACAAGCCAGGGGGCCGGCAGGTGGCATGGTGGTTAAGGGCACTGGACTCTCACATGGCTGACTGCAGTTCAAGTCCCAGACCTGGTGGGTTGCTTTCTCACTTTCTCTCTCTCTGTCCCTCTCTGGTCAAATTATAAATAAATAAAGTTCAATAAAACAATTCCTAAAAAAAAAAAAATAAACCAACAAACATGAAACAGCACAGAAATCAAGAGATATTGTTAGTGAAGTAAATATTTGCTATTGGGGAAATGACTGCCGTTACTATTTTCTTAGTAAAAAATAGCCGAGTATTTTCCTTGGATCTAAACGAGGAAGAGGCCTATAAGTAGGTGACGCATGCTGGATCTTTTCATAAGAGAGACTTGCGACGGGATTGCCCACTCCCCACCAAGAAATATGTTTAATCCACAGCCCTTTCTTCTGTCAGTGTTCCTGAAACAACGGTGCATATCACAATTAGGGTCTTCGAGTCACTTCTGCTGCGTGAGGACACAGAGAAGTGGCATCTTTTCTGGGTCTTCGTCTTGTCATCAGTGAAAATGAGGATGATAAAGTAACAGGATCTGCCTTTGGGGGCTATCGTAAGAATGAAATGAGATAAACATAAATGCTTGTCTCAGCACCTGACATAGACGAAGTATTTCTCTTCATTTTTATTTATTTCACGTTTCTTTTAATAGTACATTTAATCACATATATCTTTACAGTGTGTAACATTTCTTTTTCCAGCATGATAACCATGCATATCAGTCAAAACAAAGACATCACTATACACATCAGTAGCAGCAAATGGCTTTTCATTTTTTTGTCACACGTACACTTTTTTTCTTTTTCTTTCCCCTGTTCCCCTCCCTCCCTCTATTATTCTCCCTCTTTCTACCCCTGTCCTTACTATTCCCTCCCTCCATTACCCACCCTTTCCTCACCATCTCTAGTATCTACCGTTGACCTCCCTGCTACTATATCTTCTAGACTCTCAGTTTCTGCTATAGAACACACATAATTGGTATATATTGAGTGGGGGGAACATACACGAGACTAAGTATTTTTAAAATTTCAATTTTTATAGGGCTCTCCTCAAGCACAGTAGTCTCTTTTTTTGTGGCCTCCTGAGGGATCCTCAAGTCTCACTAAAGCTTAGGTCATACTTTGACTAATTGTTGATAGAAAGTACAGTATTGTAAGGATTTTCTTCCATGGAGGACAAATGTGGAACAGGGATTGGGCAAGTCTATGAGTGTGTGTGTGTGTGTGTGTGTGTGTGTGTGTGTGGTGGTGACAGTGGTGAAAGGAATAAGTAAGAGATAGAAACAAGAAGGAAATATCCACAGTCAGAATGTGTTTTTTAAATCGAAAACAGTCAATATTTTGAGGCTGACTTAAAATGTAGATCCAAATCCTTCACTTTCCCCAGCTGTCAGATAAGTGGATTATTTTTTCTGGCTGATTATTTTAAGTTTCATGACTTCCTTATTTCATAACGTTGGATGACCAAGATGTTCCTTGAAATGAAAGTCGGTTACACTGTTTATGCTGCTCATGGCTTGACATGCTGAGACTCTCTTTTGGCTTTGGGGGTTAATAAGACAACATTAGGCGGCTTATCACACCTTAACAAAGTTACCGACTATTGAGTCAGACAGAAATATTAATTTAGGGAACCAGCAGTTGGCACAATGGCTATGTCGCTGGACTCCCATGTAGTCGACTGCGGTTCGAGTCCCGGACCCGGTGGTTTAAAACTCACACCGGGTGTGTGTGCGTGCGTGCCCAAGATCCCGAGAGGAGAATGGAGGAAAAGGGATTGCAGCATGGCCATCCCCCAGGGGGGTGATTTCTCACTTTCTGTCTCTATGTCTCTCTGTCTGTCTGGAGAGCGCACGCGCCCTATAGCGGAAACCTCTCAAAAAAAAAAAAGAAATATTAATTTAATGAGGCAACAACTGTGCTACAGTACTTTTCAGTTGATGCAGACATTTTTCCAATGAAAATAAATGAAATAAACTACTTTCCTTAAACTACTTCAGTTTAATTTTCATCAGTTCAATACAGCCTTCCTCATCACTCTAGATCATGATGCAACTCTCTTAGTATCAGCTGAGATCTTTTTTTTAGGTTTATATATTTAATTTTATTAATTAATTATTATTATTTTTATTTTCTTTTGGGCACATGCACTCACCAGAGATAGAGATAGAGAGAGAGAGAGAGAGAGAAAGTGACAAAGCAAGCCACCAGGTTTAGGATTCAAACTATGGTTAGCCATGTGGGAGTCCAGTGCCCTAACCACCATGCTTCCAGATGACCCATGTTCAATTATCTTTTTTGGAAAGGTTTTTGCTACAAGGTCCGTGTACTCACCAGAAAGACAGAGAGAGACAGAGAGACAGAAAGAGAGAAATCACCCCCTGGGGGGATGGCTATGCCACAATCCCTTCTCTTCCATTCTCCTTGGGATCTTGGGCACGCACGTACACTCACCTGGCGTGAGTTTAAGCCACCGGTTCTGGGACTCGAACTGCAGTCAACTACGTGGGAGATCAGTGACATAACCATTACGGCAACTGCTGGTCCCTCAATGATCTTTTAATGTATTGAATGGATTTTAAAACTCTAGATACTTTCTCTATAGCTCCTGGCAACAGAGACCATGTATTTTATCCCCTTTTAGATTAGTACCTTAATATACAACTCCTGTCATATAAATTCTTGGTGTTGTTGATACATTTAAAAAGATATTTATTAATATTATCATTATTCATTGCAATTTGCGTCAGTTATTTGAATTATTAATGTATAGGTCATCACCTAAAAAGATACTTAATTGCAAAGATACTTAACTGCAGTGATTTCAGATTCCCAATTGACTAACACCCTAGATACTAAATTTATTTAAGCTCTATAAAACTATCTAAATGAGTGATTTTATCATTCATTAAATAACTAAGATCATCTTTGTTTAGGTGGCCATAGAAAAATTATTCTCAAGGGATGAATTCCCAAAAGATGAATTAATAGTCATAAAATGAGAAATTACTGAGCAAAAACAAACAAAATGAAACAAGATCAGGTTGATCTGCCAAAGAAACAATAAGAAGTCTTAGAAATGAGCACTGTGCGGGAAGCAGCAGTTAGCGTAATGGCAATGTCACTGGACTCTCACGTAGTTGACCGGGGTTCGCGTCCTGGACCCGGTGGCTTAAAACACACCGGGCATGTGTGAGTGCGTGCCCAAGATCCCGAGAGGAGAATGGAGGAGAGGGATTGCGGCGTGACCATTACCCCTGAGGGGTGATTTTTCGCTTTCTGTCTCTATGTCTCTCTCTGTCTGTCTGGCGAGCGCACGTGCCCTATAGTGAAAAACCTCTCAGAAAAAAGAATTAAAAATTCCCGAAGCCTGGGATCTGCTGGCCTAATCAAATTGTGACTGTCTTTCTAGAACTTTCTCTACTTTCAGTTATTCTCACATAATTATTTTTCAAACTTTGGCTCCTGCTATTGCTAATCTGCGGTAATTATAGTAGGACAAAAGGATAATTAACTTTTCTCAGTTAAACCCTTTGAGACCATTATCTGTTACTTGCTGGGACTTGGCAGATCCTCCCTGAACCAAGGGCAAGGTGGGAACCTTTCTAGCCTGTAGGAACTGCTGAAACCAAGGAGCTTGAATTCTACCAAGTCTTTGTTTCTGCCTCCGGCCCTTACGTTCTCACTCATACCTGGTTCTACTACCTGACAAGAGACATGGGGAATGGACAGGACACAAGTAGTGCATTTAAAAATAGGTAAATTTGGGACCAACTGCTAGTGTAATGGCTATGTCGCTGGATTCCCATGTAGTTG
This sequence comes from Tupaia belangeri chinensis, assembly GCF_000334495.1. NCBI lineage: Eukaryota > Metazoa > Chordata > Mammalia > Scandentia > Tupaiidae > Tupaia > Tupaia belangeri. Next base: position 1,889,299 of record NW_006159958.1, read on the forward strand.
ACCGTGGTTCGAGTCTTGGACACGGTGGCTTAAACTCACGCCGGGTGCGTGTGCGTGCGTGCACAAGATCCCAAGAGGAGAATGAAGGAGAAGGGATTGTGGCATGGCCATCCCCCCTGGGAGGTGATTTCTCTCTTTCTCTCTCTCTACCTCTCTCTGGCTTTCTGGTGAGTGCACATGCCCTATAGCAAAAACCTCTTAAAAACAAAAACAAAACAAAAAAACTTGGTAAATTTAAAAATTCATCCCCTTTCAAAAAACTAAAATAATAAACCAGGTCCTCAGGCCAGCTGGCGGTGTAGTGGTTAAGGCAGCTGGATCCCACATGCCTAGACACAGCAGCCTGAAAAGCACTCTAGGTGTGTGTATGTACATGCCCAAAATCCCAAGAGGAAAAGAGAGGAGAAGGGATTGCACCATGGTCATCTCTCCTCGGAATGCTTTCTCTCTCATCTCTCTCTCTCTACACACACACACACACACACACACAAACACGTGTCCTATAGCAAATTTAAATGTCAATAAATAAATAAAACTGGGTCCTCGTGGCCCAATTGGCTTTAGCACTATTGTGGAGGGCAGCTCCTGCAATGACTGGCTTCCACACCAAACCTCAAGCTTTCTTTGGAGAGGTGGAAGAGCACTTAGCCAAGTGCAGGCACAGCCCAGAAGCACAGGGTAGTAACCACTCTCTCCAGTCCTCAATCAATAGGAGTTGATGAGATCAAGCCTCTGGGTCTCTTTCGGGGAAAATTAGAGGCACGTTCGATATATGAAGGACTTCAAAAAGCTCATGGGAAAATGGAATTAATGCATGAGTTATTTTGTTACAAAACATTTTTTGTTTGAATTCCAGACATAGTATTTTTATATTATGCCTTTTCTATGTACTTTATGAAGACTCCTCATAGTTCCCCAGAAGGTGTCCAGTAGGACTGAGGCCCAGCTGCCCATGAGCTCACTAACACATGTTACTGATTTGCTCACTTACCTGTCTCTTTTCCCCTCTTTCTTCATGTCTCCCTTTTTAGGATCACTTCACAAGTAAACATCCTTGCCCAAGTCCTTGTCCCAGGGTCTGCTTTTGGTGAACCACAGGGCAGCTGGAGACACTTTTTTTTTTGGAGAGGTTTTCGCTATAGGGTGCGTGCACTCGCCAGACAGACAGACAGAGACAGAGAGACAGAAAGTGAGAAATCACTCCCCAGAGGGGATGACCATGCCGCAATCCCTTCTCCTCCGTTCTCCTCTTGGGATCTTGGGCACGCATGCACATGCGCCCGGTGTGAGGTTTAAGGCCCCGGGTCCGGGACGCGAACCGTGGTCGACTACGTGGGAGTCCAGTGACCTAGCCATTACGCTAACTGTTGGTCCCAGCAGCTGGAGAAAGTCTTATCTTTTCATATAGAGTGTGGTGTGGCCATATCTGGAAGTAAAGGCTGGGTTTGGGTCTGACATAACAGTGGCGGGAAGGAGGAAGCAGCTGTGATGTGGTTAGGGAGTGACCCATTGAGATTGGAATTCATCCTCATAAGAGGATGAATTCAGCAAGAGGATGACTATAGACCAGGAGGACCAAGAAGAAGCTGAAAAGTGGGAAGATGCACAACTGAAGAAGACACTTGTACCAACCATTCAGCTGTCCCAGGTGGTGCTATCTTTGAGGACTCAAGTCACCAGGCTGTCTTTTCTGGGCCAGTCTGAGCCAGCCGACAACTGCATCTTTTCCTTCCTTGCTTCATGATATCTATAAACTTCAACCTCTGCTTCCATCCTGGGCTTTATTCTTCATGCCAATGACTCCAACATTCTACCCTCTACCAACCTCTTGGCTCCCAGCTGGCCTGCTTCTGTTTTATAGCTTCCCAGCTGGTTCTCAAGCCTCTTCTCTCATGAACTTCCCTTAAGGTGTCCTGACACATCTAGACCACAGTGAAACTCTGGCCTCCGACTGGCCACAGATTGGAGAGTGGGCTACATGCAACAATCAGAGCATGGTTATAAGCCAGAATGGAGCCCAGTCCCAGTCTTTCTCTGCAAAGTGTATACGAAATGGATGCGGTTGCTGGTATATCTACCAATTCATTCCCCAAAGCAGGCTATAACACAGAAAAGAAGGGAGAGTGGTTGATGATGGAAAACAGCTCCAATCAGTGAAACGAACAGCTAACCTTTTCTGACTCTCAGACCCTAATAATTTAATCTCTTAATCTTTTAGGAAGACTGAGTACAACTTGAGGGAAACAAAGAAGACAGATGAGACCCTTCCCAAGAATAAACTGGCTTTGTCATACTGTCTATTGATACATCTCCTTTGGTTACTCTGGATGACAGATTAGTCCACCTGTTCTGCAGGGACTCTTTTGTCATTCTTCCTTTGCCATCATTATTAGCTCCTCATATTCATGTGCTGAGCAAATATTTTATAAATATTCTATTGTGTTCTATTATTTATATGTGAATCTCACTATTTTTGAGTATGTGATGTGGTTAGGGAGTGACCAACTTATTGAGTAAATAAGCTTAAGTTGACTGATATACTGTGGTTGGGACAATGGTTTATCCCTGAAAGGTTCATGTACTAGAAGTCTGGTTCCCAGTATAGTGGCATTGGAAGACAGTGGGGCATTTAAGAGGTGAGAGCCAACAAGCTGTGTTTGAATCATGGGGCACTGTCCTTCTTGAATGAATTAATATCATTCCTCCAGAGAGGGAATGAGTTCTCTTTTGAGAAGGGGTTACATTCTGCAAGACCAAGTTATTATAAAAGATGGTTGGCCACAGGTCATGTTCTCTTTGTACATCTTTTCTGACATATTGTGATGCGGTAGAGGATAGCCAGATGCAAGAGATGAAATTATTCAAGTCTTGGACTTTCCATCCACCAGAATTTAAAGTAAACCCAAACCAAACCAACCAACCAAACAAACAAAAACAAAAACCCACCTCTATTTTAAGGTACAGAGTCTAAGGTATTTCTGTTTAGCAACACAATAACAGACTAATACACAATAACAGATTAATATTGTTTTTGGAAGAATGGACGATTGGAAGCTATTCATGACTACTTACAGTTACAGCAATGCTGCATAACAAACATCCCCCAAATACCAGTGGCTTACAATTACAAATGTGGATTTCTTGCTTATTGAGCTACAGAAAAGTTGCTTTAAGTTGTGGGTTATTATTTTTTTTAACTGTAATAAGAACACAACATGAGATATATTCTTCTAACAGATTTTTAAGGGTATAATAACAGTATTGTTATGTGCAGGCACATGTAATACAATGGGTCTCTAGCAGTTATTCATCTCATATAACTGAAATTTTTATACTTGTTGATTAGCATCTCCTTATCATACCCACCATGCCCCCTACTCTGACAACCATGACTCTATTCTTTCCTTCCATATTTTGACTATGAAGTGTCTGTCTTTCTTTAACAGGCTAATTTCACTTAGCTTAATGTCCTCAAGGATCATTCATGTTGTTACATATTATGTAATTTCCTTCTTTTTAAAGACTAAATGATATTTCACTGTATGTACATAGCACAGTTTCTTTATTTATTCACCACTGATAAACATTTAGGCTCTTTACACATCTTGGCTGTTGTGATAAACATAGCAGCACCAATAGCTCTTTGAGATCCTGAATTCACTTCTGTATCAATACCCAGAAGTAGGATTTCTGGATCATATTAGCTCTATTATTTTTTTTTAGAAACTTCCACATAATTTTCCACAGTGGTTGCACTGTTTTGCATTCTCACTAACAGTGTACAAAGACTAGAATTTCTTGAGACCAGCAGTTAGCGTAATGGCTATGTCGCTGGACTCCCACGTAGTCGACCGCGGTTCGTGTCCCAGACCCGGTGGCTTAAAACTCACACCGGGCGCGTGTGCGTGCGTGCCCAAGATCCCGAGAGGAGAATGGAGGAGAAGGGATTGCGGCGTGGCCATCCCCCCCTGGGGGATGATTTCTCGCTTTCTGTCTCTCTGTCTCTCTCTGTCTGGCATGTGCACGCACCCTATAACAAAAAGCTCTCCAAAAAAAGAAAGACTAGAATTTCTCCACAACCTTACTAGCATTTCTTGTCCTTGTGATGCTGATGAGGAAGTAGGCTGGCCATGCATTAAAGCCAGGAGGAATGGGATGCAATCATCCCAATGCTTTGAGAAAAACATTTGATAAATACACCATGCCCAAGAGAAAGGCTAAAGGGCATGGGAAGGGAGATAAAACCAAGGTGAAAGATGAACCATAGAAATCTGCAAGGTTGTCTGTGAAACATGCTCATCCAAACTAGAGCCCAAGCCTAAACAGGGCCATGCAAAGAAAAAAGAGTGAGTGCCCAAAGCAAAAAAAGAGAAAAGCTGATACGGCAAAGATGAAAATAACTCTGCAGAACATGGAATTGCCAAAACAGAGCAGGCACAAAAAGCTGAAGGTGTTAGAGATGCTAAGTGATAATTAGCATCTTTGATAACCGTGCATTTTTTTTTTGAGAGATTTTCACTGTAGGGCGTGTGCGCTCGCCAGACAGACAGAGACATAGAGACAGAAAGCGAGAAATCACCCCCCAGGGGCGATGGTCACGCCGCAATCCCTTCTCCTCCATTCTCCTCTCGGGATCTTGGGCATGCACACACACGCGCCCGGCGTGAGTTTTAAGCCACCGGGTCCGGGACACGAACCACGGTCGACTACGTGGGAGTCCAGCGACATAGCCATTACGCTAACTGCTGGTTCCCGATAACTGTGCATTTTTGATAACCGTGTACTTCTAGAGGATGTACACAGTAAAATACTATTTTTTAATCAATTTTTATAAAAGTGCAAAATTTTGTTTTGCTTTTTTTTTTTTTTTTAAAGCTATGTTGTTAACACACAGAACACTTCGTTATTGTTTTTTTTTGGGAAAGGGGCATTTGTCACTACTAGAAAGTCTCTGAAGCTGGATTGATTGGAACAACATCCTTCCCTTCTAGTTTTGAGAGACTGCCCTATTGGCTCCCAGGAGGAGGGATTCCATGATGTTAGCACACATAGCCACCTTGACACAGATGCCTTGTGTTGTGAAAAAACTAAAATTTGCTATGTCCTCTTCCTCTTCGTCTTCAGCATAGACTTAACTCTCTTAAACCAGAGACCTGTGGGGACTTGCCCACAAAAAATTAGCTACCTGTATGTCAGCCAGTCTGGACTTTCCAATGACACTGAGATGATAGCCCTCGAAAGAGCTATTCCTTTCCTGTATCGTTGGATCTTCAGATTGATAATTCTGCGATTTTTTTGTTCCCTGAAAGTCACAGTCAACTGTTAAAAACTTGTTAAACAACACACTAAATGTGAAATGTCAGTCCTCCTTCTAAACTTTCTTTGTTCAGAGCATCAGATGAAGACCTCATTGGGTTTCTTTTTTTTTTTTTTTAATTTTTTTTTTTTACTTTAATTCCCTATATCTCCTCC
>NW_006159958.1:1895599-1902876 GCF_000334495.1 Tupaia belangeri chinensis
CTGAGGCAATGCAGGGCTGGCAACCATCATCTTCTCACTGTCCATAGGTAGATAAAATCCTTCTATACAGTATATTTCTCAATTGGTTTAAGACAGCTAAAGATTCTTTCTGTTGCTTATAGTTGTAAATTCTTAATCCTTGTTTTCGGCTTCAGCTTGCTGGCCCAGAGGCCACACGACCGCCCCGGAGAGGGGGGAGAGGGGGGTCGCGCTGAGCCCGGGAGGGCCGGCGCAGGTCCCGCTGCGACCTCATTGGGTTTTATAGTGGCTTTCTGACTTGAGTAGTCCATTTGAGGGTGTTTGAAAGTTGTATACAACTCATTATTGTCTGCCCATGTCTCCTGCCTGAAACACCATAATTGTCTATGAAAAATATTTAAAATAAAGCTGGATACTGTTTGGCTTGGGGGAAAAAAAAAGTGAGGTTCTAAAACACTGTCTCAGGTTTTTAGGAAAGAAAGATGCTTTGGGAACATTTTCTGCATTGTCCAACTTAATAAAATCCTGGTTATTTCCATTTGCCCTTGAAAGAACAAACTTGGAGAGATTAAAGTACTTTCCCAGGGCCAGACAATCAATAAATGCAGATGTGGGGCCAGGAAAGAACAAGACTCAATAATAAAATCAAAGGCTTGGGCCCACCCCACAGCGTAGCTGTGTTAAGCCCTGTGCGCAGGCATCTGGATCCCACATGGCCAACTGCAGTTCCGATCTCGGCCCGCAGCTTGACAGACACACTGGACACATGTGCTTGTGTGCCCCCAAATCCTGAGAGGATGGAGAAATGGAGGGGAAGGGATTACAGTATTATGATGCCCCATTTGAGGGGTGCTCTCTCTCTCTCTTTCTCTCTCTCTCTCTCTCGTGAGTGCATATACTCTCTGGCAAAGAAAATAAAAAGAAAAGACTATCCTGTAATCCAACCTGCTTTTGCATCACCTGACACAAGGGAAAATTTCCTTTCTCTCAGGGGTAACAGCACTGAGTAAGGGAGGGAGAGAAAAAAAATTAACATTGACTTCAGCCTTTCTCCACTCTGAATGTCTGTCACTAAATGGCTAAGTCTTACAGGTCAAGGCCAGAATGATGGTAATTCCTTCACCAATACTTCTGCATCCTCAGTGTGATTTCCCTCTCCGCGCAGGTCAAGTTTCTCTCTCCTCTGAATAGATTAAACGCTGGCATTGTGATTTTCCTGTGGAAAGGGAGACCCATCCCATGACCTTTTCTCTGCTGCAGAACCAAGATAACATGGGCAGGAGCAGGGCATTAACCTCCCCACCAGAGCTGGAAGAGTATCCCTTCCCTCCAGATGAATGACAAATGTGGAGCCTTTCTGGTTGAGAGTACCTGGACTATGACAGTTTCCCAGCATGCATCCTGGTGTCCTTGTTCTACTGCCAGAACTACCCCCACCCCTAAACAAAACAAAACAAACCAAACAATACAAAACAAAACAAAAACAGCAGTCCATGTGCTCTGGAAGGGCTTATAATTCCTCCTCACCTACCTTCTAGGTCCTAGCCACAGGGATGAGTGAAGATCTACCATAGCCAATCGGAGCACCCCATTCTCCTAGTTGCAGTGATTGGTTCACAAATCAGCACTTAACCCAAGCAGAGCCAATCAGAATTCCTCTGTAGAGTTTGGTACATTAATGCCAAGGAAATTGCTTCTGTCTTTATCTTGAATAAAGTTAAGAACAGTAAGGGCCTTTATAATCATCTTCCCACCAAAAGAGGAGTCTGCCTAGAAATGCAGCCAGCACAGAGAACTGAAAAAGAGGCAGGAGAGAGGAAAACAACAGAAGTGAGACATTATTCTTCAACACTATCCATCTGTGCCTGAATGGATTGCTCACCTGTAGTCATCGGTAAATTCCAATTCTGAAGTGTAGCCAGCAGATGGTGTAACAGTTACGTTGCTGGACTCTCACATGGCTGACCATGGTTCGAGTCTAGACCCGGTAGCTTGAAAATCACACTGGGCTCATGTGTTTGCGTGTGTGCCAAGATCCTGGGAGGTGAATGGAGAAGAAGGGAGGCCACTACTGGGGGTGATTTCTTACTTCTCTCACTGACTCTGTCTCTTTCTTTCTCTGGCTAGTGCATGTACCCTAAAGCAAAACCTCTTTTAAAAAAATATTCCAATTCTGTGTGAGCTTTTTGAGCCAGGTGTATGCGTATTCATTTAAATTTGCACCTTGGCCCCCTGCTATGTTCATCCAGGTGAAAGAAAAATTAATTTTTCTCCTTGGGTAGAAGTATATATTTTTTTATTACAGCAAGGATTCACATCCTTGGAAAGGGCAGTGGGTATACACATGTTCGTTACCATCTTCTGCTTTCGTATGCCTTCCCTTGGAGCTAGATACAATATGAACCCTGGTCGGAAATTGTAGGATGCTCAGTGTTCAGACCATCACTCTTCACTGCTGGAGGAGGTGGAGGAAAAGAACTTACAGATGCTGATATGGGTGACAGAGTTTAGATCTCTATTCCTTAAAACACAGCTGGGGCTCAGCCGTGGTGTTATAGGCAAGAGGGTGTCACTACATGACTGAAACCATATGGGATGGCTTAGGATTCAGAACCCTGGTAGACCTGAACATGCCGGACATACCTCTGAGTGTGCCCATGATCCTGATTGATTGGAAGGCTGGGAGTGGGAAGACCCTGTGGGGGGTGGTCTCTCTCTCTCTCTGAAATAAGTTACTAAAACTCAAACCACACATAGCTGGAAAGGAAACACCCAGTGAATATTCACCTCAAAAACATTAGATGGATAAGACTTCATCATGACATGAAAAGATCTTGGTGGGAGTGATGATCTATATACATCAAGTTGAATGTCCTCTTTAGAATAGTGAGCTAGGAAATGTTCATTGTACTGAGCAAGGTCTGTCTTTCTAATGTCACACGATGACCCACACACAACTGAACTGAAAGCATATTGCTCTCTGAAAGAAACAAATAGCCATCTATCTATTTTCTGAACCCCATTGACAGTGAAGTGGTTATGTGGTTACAGAAAAAAACTAAAGGTGATTTACAAAGCAGGGCTGTGTGAAGTTGTTACTGCTGTAGTTTCTAGCTCTGAGGACTAGGGAGACAAGCTATCAGCTTTGCAAATAAGTAAACCAAGGCTTCTGGAATTGGACCAGGTCTGAAAGAAGTTCAGCCAAGAACTGATAAGAATATTTTAAACAACTTCATTGACGTACAATGAAAGAACAATAAATAGCACAGACATGGAATATAGAATTTGATCAGTTTTGACATAAGTATACATCCTTGAAATCATCACCACTATCAAGATAACAGACATTTGCATTTCTCCCCAACATCTCTTGTTATTCTCACTCTCCCTTCAGTTCCATCCCCAGGAAACCACTGGTCTCTTTTCACTTTAGATTAGGTTTCATTTTCTAGAATTGCTACTAAGATTTTTTTGTTTGTTTTTGAGCATGAATAGAATGTATATTAGTTCGGCCAAAGATATTACTATATACGTTATCATTATCAGAGAACTTTTCATTTTTGTCTTTTGAATGTTTTCCCCCATGATTCTCTTCTATCCCCATTACCTGCCCCCTCCTATAGTATCTCTAGTATCTACAGTTGCCATCCCTGCTTTTATACCTTCGAATCACTTAATTTCTGCCATAGAATGCATATATTCAGTATATATTACATGGGGACATACAGTACCTCTCTTTCATAATGTGGCTTGCTTCACTTAGCAATAAAGCTTCCATACTTGTCCAATTTGTATCAAGTGTCAGAATCAAATTTTTTGGGGCCAAGTAATATTCTATCATGTATATGTGCCACATTTTTTCAATCCATTCAACTGCTCTTGGATATTTGGGTTGATTCCATGCCTTACAATTGTGAATAATGCTGCAATAAACATGGACTGAGAGTTTCTGACTGAGAGTTTTCCTACCCATTAAGCAGATACCCAGGAGTGGAATTGCTGGGTCATATGGTATTTCTATTTATAGGTTTTTGAGCAACCTCCTTATTGTTCTTCATAGTGGCTATACTAATTTACATTCTCACAGTGTAGGAGGGTTTCTTTTTATTATTTTTTTAGAGTATTTTTGCTATAGGACATGTGCACTCTTCAGAGAGACAGAGAGAGACAGAGAGACAGGAAGAAAGAAATCACCCCCTGGGAGGATTGCTATGTTACAATTTCCTCCATTCTCCCCTCAGGATTATGGGCACACACGCAGACATACCTGGTTTGAATTTTAAGCCACCAGCTCTGAGACTAACTGCAGTTATTCAGTATATATTACATGGGGACATACAGTACCTCTCTTTCATAATGTGGCTTGCTTCACTTAGCAATAAAGCTTCCATACTTGTCCAATTTGTATCAAGTGTCAGAATCAAATTTTTTGGGGCCAAGTAATATTCTATCATGTATATGTGCCACATTTTTTCAATCCATTCAACTGCTCTTGGATATTTGGGTTGATTCCATGCCTTACAATTGTGAATAATGCTGCAATAAACATGGACTGAGAGTTTCTGACTGAGAGTTTTCCTACCCATTAAGCAGATACCCAGGAGTGGAATTGCTGGGTCATATGGTATTTCTATTTATAGGTTTTTGAGCAACCTCCTACCTCCTTATTGTTCTCCACAGTGGCTATACTAATTTACATTCTCACAGTGTAGGAGGGTTTCTTTTTATTATTTTTTTAGAGTATTTTTGCTATAGGACATGTGCACTCTTCAGAGAGACAGAGAGAGACAGAGAGACAGGAAGAAAGAAATCACCCCCTGGGAGGATTGCTATGTTACAATTTCCTCCATTCTCCCCTCAGGATTATGGGCACACACGCAGACATACCTGGTTTGAATTTTAAGCCACCAGCTCTGAGACTAACTGCAGTTGACTATGTGGGAGTCCAGCAACATAACCATTACTTCATCTGCTGGTCCCAGGAGGGTTTACTTTTCACTGCAGCCTTGCCAGCACTTATCATTCTTTACTTTTTAAATCTTAGCCAACCTACTGGGGTTAAGTGGTATCTCAATGTGGTTTTGATTTTCATTTTCCTTATGATGAGAAATGTTGAACATTTATTTATATGTCTGTTGGCCATTTGTATGTCTTCCTTGGGGAGTTGTCTGTTTAGCTCATTGTCACATTTTAAAATAGGATTATTTATTTTTGGAGGTGGGAATATGGTGCTTGAGTTTCCTATATATTCTAGTTTTCAGTTCCTTATCTGAGGGATAGTTTGAAAATATATTCTCCCATTCTGAGAGTTGTCTTTTCACTTTAATTTTTTTTTCAGAAGCTTTTTATCTTGCTGTAGTTCTGTTTGTCATATTTTCAAGACTATTGCCTGTATTTTTGGGAACTAATAATAATTTAAAGTGAGTTAAAGCCATTTTCTAAATAGGACAAGGCTGCCGTACAGTGGGGAAAGCTCCCCATGCCCCTAAACTTACTAAGTTGGGAGCATAGGACTTCTATGCCCACCTCTGAATTCCTAAAAATTTTCCTCCTGCTGGCCCCCTGGGAAATGGGCCATATGCTATCAGGGATGGTGGCCTGCAATTTGGAAACTTTGCAATAGGAGTTAGTAAAGAAGAACCAAGGGTGTTGGGGAATGGAGTGGTAGATTGGGTGAAATGAGGCGAACAGTATAACAAGATGGTGGAGTGGTAGATGGAAACTGATCCTGGGCACTTTATCTTTGCCAAGATTAGAACCAAAGAAACAAAGTTTAAACTGAATCGCAAAGTATATAGAAGGATTGCCTTTTCTTTTTCATGTTAGAGTAAGTGTGCGCATAATAGAAAGAGGAGAGAGAGAGGCACCCTGAACACAGTCTTGTCATGCCATCTGTTTCTTCCTTCGGCCCTCCAGCTCCTTAGAATCCTGGGCACCTAGTGTGCTACAGCCACTAGGCTCGCCTTTAAACTTCATCGTTCTAAACGACAAAGCAAATTAGTAGCAGAAATGGTAAAGTTGCTCCTTCAGGCATTTCATTTTTAAAGAAAGATAAATTCTTCTTTTCATGAGTTGAAATAGTCATGGTCCAGTCTAAAGGCAGAGAAATAAAGACATACCAAAATCTCATCCACATCTGACTTAATCATAAAGGTTTGATGTTTGTTTGTTTGTTTGTTTATTTAAATTTATTTATTTACATTCATTCACTGTACATCATTACAACATGCAAAATGAGATTTTCCATCCAGATTACACTGTATATTGGTTCAATCAAGCACATCAGCATACATGTTATCATCAACAAATAATTTTCCATTTCTTATTTCCTAATGTTTTTCTTTTTTTCTTTTTTTCCCTCGTCCTTGATTCCCTATCTCTTACCCTCTGCCATCTCCCACTCTCCTCCCACATTGTCTCTGGTATCTATGCTTGCTTTCTTTTTTATTTATTTATTTTTTTATTTATTAATTCACTTTACACCATCACAACACACAAGTGAATTTTCCATCCAAAATACACTGTGCATTGTCTCAATCAAGTACATCCACATATATGTTCTCAGCAAATAATTTTCCAATTCTTACGTCCTGCATACCTTGCCCTTTGTCTTGCCATCCCGGCTTTTTAAGAGACATATCTTTTTAAGAGGTTTTTGCTATAGGGCGCGTGTGCTCACCAGACAGACAGAGAGAGATGGAGAGACAGAAATCGCCCTCAGGGGGGATGGTCATGCCACAATCCCTTCTCCTCCATTCTCCTCTCGGGATCTTGTGCATGCACGCTCACGCGCCCAGCGTGAGTTTTAAGCCACCGGTTCCAGGATGCGAACCACGGTTGACTACGTGGGAGTCCAACGACATAGCCATTACGCTAACTGCTGGTCCCAAGAGACATATTTTGAAACAAAGAAAGTGGTTTTATGAGAATTCAACATACAGTAAGGAAGTCACAACCCTAAATGAAGAAAACTAGAAACAGAATTACCCTGGCTGAGGTGATGGGATCCTTGCCTGCAGAAAGAATTGACTTCCAACTGAGAGGTGACGTTAACTGAGTGTCTAATGGGCTATGTTAACTGAGTGTCTAATGGACAGTGTATTTGGACATCTTTTACTCTATTATTAAAGTGAAAAATGTACTCCATAAGTATTTTCTTTTTTCTCTTTACAAAAAACATTGAAAAGAATAAAAGTGAAACTCTGGGCAGAATTGTTCAGAGGACAGGCAGATGACACCACAAATTGATGTTTACTAGAAGCTATAGATGTTTACTCCTATAAACTTCGTAGTTGACC
>NW_006159958.1:1903243-1918970 GCF_000334495.1 Tupaia belangeri chinensis
CCCCTGGCCGACCGGTGGCTGCGGCTGCTGCGTGCTGGGGTGTGAGCCCCAGTGTTTGTTTGTTTTGAGAGGTTTTTGCTATAGGGCGCATGCGCTTGCCAGAAAGAGAGAGACAGAGAGATAGAAAGCGAGAAATCACCCCCCAGCGGGGATGACCACACTGCAATCCCTTCTCCTCCATTCTCCTCTCGGGGTCCTGGGCACGCATGCACACACGCCCGGCGTGAGTTTAAGCCGCCATGACCAGAACTCGAACAGAGGTCAGCTACATGGGAGTCCAGTGACATAGCCATTACGCTAACTGCTGGTCCCTAAGGTTTGATGTGTTTTGTATAAACATACTTTAAGAGTGGATCATTGAGAGAATCTTTAAAAGTGCTAAACCTGGGCCAGCTTGGTGGGTGCAGAGGTAACACATGAACTGCTCAAATGAAGCTGGAAGGTCTTGGGTTCAGTTCCCCATTTGGCCTGTACATGGCGGGGTTGAGCACCCATGATTCTGATTGGTGACCCATAATTACCATCAAGTAAACTACTTTTGGGACATAATTTTAGACTCAGATACAGTAAGAAGGCATTATTAAAGCTAATACTGTTTACATGTAAGAGTAAACCATGCTCAATTTCCCCCCACACATCCTTTCCCAGGCAATAAAACATTGATGGATACAGTTCTATTGTTGAACAAATATTTCCCCTATCTTGGGTCTGTTTAACGTTTCAGGGCTACAGGTGATCAATATGTGCTACCTGAAAAGCATTTTGTTTGTCTTTTATAAAGCCACATTGTGATTATATTAGAAATTAACGTCAAATGAATTGGTAATCAATTCTCAGTTGCCTCTTCATCTGGAGAGGTGGTGGGGCCCTGATGGGAAGTACACTGAAATCATTAAAGATGGGAAGGCATCCCCATTGTGTTTTTTTCTCACATTCAGATGAAAACGTCTCTGCTTTCTTAGACCTCCAGCTGATCTCTAAAGCAGGGGGCATGCTATATGTGTCTTTATGTTTCTCCTACCTAACCCAGTGTCTAAATAAATGTTTATTGAATAAAGAAATGAATGAACCAGAGTTACACCTGTCAAATGATCATATTGTTTCTAGTTTTTTTTCTTAAAAAAGGTAAATGTCCCAAATCTTGATGAATAGATTTTTCTTCCATTGGGTTAATTATTTCCTTAAAGAATAATTCCACAAATGAGATTTTTTTTGGATTAAAAAATACTTTAAAAATAATTCTTATATGTATTAGTACTGCTGTTTAAAATGACTTTAAAATCAATTTACAGTTTCAACACCACCAACAGTGGGGCAATCAGATTTTATGTACTTCATGTTGTGATGCAATTTGAAATAGCGAGACATGCTCTTGTCCCCAGGTTTTGGCATAAATTTAGAACTTTCAGTCTTCTCAGATTGGTCACTCTACACGTGTGACCAGATCTCTTCAGTTGGACAGTGTCATGACATAATGAAAGGGGAGAGGGGGAGAGAGTCTATCTTGAATGAAAAGAGCGTTGAAAAACATAAGCACCTAAAACCTAACATATAGAAATCTATTATTTTTTCTAAAAAAAAAAAATTGTTATTTACAGTAGAATGTGTGTGTGTGTGTGTGTGTGTGCAAGAGACAGAGATAGAGAAAGAAAAAGAGAAAGACACACCCTTGATAGGGTCTTGTCATATTAAAATTCCCTTTCCCCAGCCCATCAGCTTGTTACTATCTTGGGCATATGCACATGTACCCACTGAGTGTTCAGGTCAACCCAGACAGGGATTGGAACCCACTATCATCATGTGGCTCCACATTGTAGTTCAGTATGCTACCAGCTGTGCCATCAGGCTGGGCCCCAAATTCTTAACTCCAGTATCCCGAAACCAAATTTTTATCCAGTCTCCCCATCTCAACTAATGGAAATCCCATCCTTTAGGGTGCTCATTTCAAAGACCTTGGAGTTACTTTTTAAAAAATTATTTATTTATTTAATTCCATTTGTTATTATTTTTTAATTTGACCAGAGAGACAGAGAGAGAAAGGGAAAGTGAGGAAGCAAGCCACCAATTCTGGGATTTGATCCATGGCCAACCACATGGGAATCCAATTCCTTTAACCACCATGCCACCTCCCAGCCCAGATCTTGGAGTTACTTTTGACCAATATCTTTTTTCAAACATGACATGGCATCCAATCCATCAGCAAGTTCTTTTTTTTTTTTTTTTTTTTTTGAGAGGTTTTGCCATAGGGCGGGCACTCACCAGACAGACAGAGAGAGACAGAGAGACAGAAAGCGAGAAATCACCCCCCAGGGGGGACGGCCACGCCACAATCCCTTCTCCTCCATTCTCCTCTCGGGATCTTGGTCACGTACACACATGCGCCCGGCGTGAGTTTTAAGCCACTGGGTCTGGGACGCGAACTGCGGTCGATTACATGGGAGTCCAGCGACATAACCATTATGCTAACTGCTGGTCCCAATCAGCAAGTTCTTCATGTGCTTTGGTTATAAGATCATTTGGACTCCCTGGTATAAGTCACATGTTTGTCTCCACAGGATTGTTCAACAGGATCCAGAGTGATAATTTAAAATTTAAGTCATTAAATACATGAAAAGAAAAGCCATAGACCAGGAGAAAATACTGGCAAGAGACCATATCTGAGGACAGACTGTTATCCAAACTATACAAACTCTTTTTTTTTTTTCATTTTTAAAAATTTTGCCCAGGGGGCATGTGTGCTCATTGGAGAGAGACAGAAAGAGAGAGGGAAAGTGAGGAAGCATCCCCTATAGGGGGCGATCATGTTGCAGTCCCTTCTCCGTTTCTCCTTTGGGGACATTGGACATGCAGGCACATGTGCTGGGGGTGTTTTTCAGCCACTGGGCCAGAACTTAAACTACACAGTTGGCCATGTGGAATCCAGCTGCCTTAACCACCACACTACCGCTGGACCCACAAAGAAACCTCTTAAAATGCAACAATAAGAAAACAATCAGATTTTAAAATGGGCAAAGACCTGGACAGACACCCCACATGAGAAACTATACAGAAGACACTTTACATGAGACGAGAGTTCACATCATATGTCACAGGGAAATGCTAAATAAAAAACAATAAAAACTACTACACACTTATTAGCATGTCCAAAATCCCGAACATTAACCACAGCAATCACTGGCAAGAATGTGGAGCTACAGGGACTCTCATTCATTGGTGGGAAGGCAAAATAATTTAGGCGTTTGGAAGACAGTTTTGCATTTAAAAAATTTTTTTCTCATAACTAAACCTACTCTTACCACATGAGCCAACAATCATGTTCCTTGAAATATACTTTAAAAGAGTGGAAATTTGAAATAATTTATTATTATTATTATTATTATTATTATTTAATTTGCTATAGGGCTCATATGCTCACCACAGAGAGACAGAGAAAAAGTGAGAAGCCAAGCTGCTGGGTCTGGGACCATGATTGGCCACGTGGGAGACCAGCATCTTAACCATCACACCACCTGCTGGTCCCAAGAATCGAAATTTTAAGTCTACACAAAAACTGGCATGTGCACATTTATTGCCGCTTTATCTTTAGTTACCCAAATTTGGAAGCAGCCAAGAAGCCCTTAGTAGGTAAATGGATACATGAGCTGGGTATATCCAGACAATGGAATTCAACGCTGAAAAGAAAGGAGCTATCAAGCCTGGAAAAGATGGGGAGGAAACTTCGATAGTAATATACTAAGTGAAAGAAGCCAATCTGAAAAAGCGACCTAATGTACAATTCCAACTACGTGACATTGTGGAAGAGACAAAACTGCAAACAGAAAAAGATAAATGTTGCCATGGACTAAGGGGAAGTGCGGATGAATAGGTGTACCACAGAGAATGTTTAGGGCAGTGAAACCATTCTGTAAGATTCCATATGGCAGATATGTGTCACTGTACATCTGTCCAAACAGATACATGGCTCAACACCATGAATGATCTCTAAGGGTAACTGTGGACTTTGGGAGATAATGAGATGTCAGTGTGGGTTCATCATCTGTATTGCTCTGGTGCAGGTTGTTAATAGCAGAGTTTGCTGTGCACGTGTGGGGAGCTGGTATTTGAGAACTCTCTGTACTTCCCATTCAGTTTGCAGTTAATGAAAAACTGCGCTAAAAATAAAGTTTTTCACTCTTTTAAAAAACAAGTCAGGGACCAGCAGTTAGCGTAATGGCTATGTTACTGGACTCCCATGTAGTCGACCGCGGTTCGTGTCCCAGACCCGGTAGCGCCCATGCCGGGCGCGTGTGCGTGCATGCCCAAGATCCCGAGAGGAGAATGGAGGAGAAGGGATTGCGACGTGACCATCCCCCTGGGGGGTGATTTCTTGCCTTCTGTCTCTCGTCTCTCTCTCTCTGTCTGGCAAGCACACGCGCCCTATTGCAAAAACCTCTCCAAAAAATAAAAAAAGAAAGAAAAAGAAAACATTGGTGCAACAACAAAAAATTTAAGTCAAATAAAAAGGAAATAATTGTGTTTCAATAATGAAAGTGAAAATACCAGCAAATCCTCTTCCAAAATCTATAAACCTGGACAAAATTACAAGAAAGAAAATCACTTCAGGCTTTGAAATAGACCAAAGGCAAACAACCAAACAGGAGCATTTATTCATTAAGAACTGCTAAACTTTGTGCAAGAACAGCATGAGTCTGGTTTTGCTCGAAGCAAAAGTTTCATAACAAGGAAAAGAGGGCCGACGCTATCTCATGCAGCTCTTGTTATGCCAGGAGTTCTCGTTTGTTCTCTAAAAGCAATTTATACACATAGATGATACATAAATATATTCTCGTTGCAGATTAATAAGGCAATACTGATAGAAGGAAACTCCACATGTTATGCCAGGAGTTCTCGTTTGTTCTCTAAGAGCAATTTATACACACAAATGATGCATGAATATATTCCTTTTTTTTTTTTTTAGAGAGGTTTTTGCTATAGGG
Organism: Tupaia belangeri chinensis; assembly: GCF_000334495.1. NCBI lineage: Eukaryota > Metazoa > Chordata > Mammalia > Scandentia > Tupaiidae > Tupaia > Tupaia belangeri. The sequence continues at coordinate 1,908,220 of NW_006159958.1, forward strand.
TACGTGTGCTCACCAGAGAGACAGAGAGAGACAGAGAGACAGAAAGCGAGAAATCACCCCCCAAGAGGGGATGGCTGTGCCACAATCCCTTCTCCTCCATTCTCCTTTTGGAATCTTGGGCACGCATGCACACACACCTGACATGAGTTTAAGCCACTGGGTTCAGGACTTGAACTGCAGTCAACTACATGGCAGTCCAGCGACACAGCCATTACGCTAACTGCTGGTCCCATACATGAATATATTCTCATTGCAGATTAGTAACGCAATACTGATAGAAGGACATTGATTTTCTTACTCTCTGCCAGGGTTTGAACACCCTACCCAAAGTTCATGTATAGAGATTTGGTTGTGATGGGTTAAGAGTTGGAAAAATTAATCTATGGTGTTGGAATATGGGGCATTTGAGAGGAATTTAAGATGAAGGTCATAAAAAAAGTAAAAGTATGCTTAATTGGTAAAAAAAAAAATGAGAAGCTATTTGCTGATAAGTTCTAGAGTAATATCTTTGGCTTGACTGACATGCATAGTATTTGTGCTGTAAAAAGATACGTTGTACCCTGTAAAGATGTGATTAAATGTAAATAAATAAATTCATTTATTATAAAAAGATAAAAGTAATCAAAGCAGGCCCCATGATGAACCCCTGGGAGGTCCTTAAGGAGAGAGAATGAGACTGGAACAGAGACGCATGGATGGACACAGGCACATTCTCCCGCCCGCCACCATGTTGCAATGCAGCCAGAAGACTCTCACCAGATGCAGCCCCGAGGCACTGACCTCCTTTCTTTCTTTCTTCTTTCTTTCTTTTTTTTTTTTTTTGAGATTTTTGCTGTAGGGTGCATGTGCTTGCCAGAGAGACAAAAAACAAGAAATCATCCCATGGGCGCATGGCCATGCCAAAATCCCTTTCCTCCATTCCTCCATTCTCCTTTTGGGATTTTGGGCATGCGCACTCATGGACCCAGTGTGAGTTTTAAGCCACCAGGTCTGGATCTGGAATTGCGGTTGACCATGTGAAAATCCAGTGCCTTAACCACTATGCCACCTGCTAGCCCTTACATTTTCTTTACTTATTTAATATTGAATGTGATTTCCCTGATCAATGTATTACGTGCTGGTTGATGGAGAGTTAGCCTCTTTGAGCAGATGTAGGAGAGCTTCTCCTTTTGGAATGACCCTCTGGAAGTGTACACAGGTGTTCAATGATAAAAGTACAACCTGATTGTCCTCCAAACAGCCATCTCTGCACTCTTGCCAACATTAGACAGTGTCCATGTTTGGAAGTTTTTGGTTTTGCCAATTGGCTGGAAGAGAGATAATGTCATTAAAATGTTCAATTTTGCTTTCAGTAAATCTATAATTATTTCAAAATAAAAAGTTAAAAAGTAGACGCAAGGAAAAGAAAAAAAATATTTCCTTACATTCATGTTTATTTTTACTTTTTATGAGAGCACATGTGTATCCCTATGGGAAACAGAGAGAGAGAGAGAGAGAGAGAGACAGACATACACCCTTGAAAGGGTCTTGCCACTCCACGATTCTCCCATCCCAATCCTCCAGCTTCTTCAGGAGCCTAAATATCTGTTTACGTGTCCAAAGTACTTTCAGGCCAACCCCCAAATCGAAGCCTGTGGTCACCCATGTGGTCTCCAGCCCTGCTGTGCACGGTCACCTCTATGCCGAAGGCCTCCTTTACATTCTTTTCCTACTTCCCCAGCAGTGCTGGTACTCCTTGTTCATTATGTAATGCTGTTTTCATCCCCAGAGAGAAATATTTTAGGCCTGGGGCCTGAGAATGAGTCTTCCTGCACCACCTGCTGGCACTTCTCCATACTCTGTGCTATTTTTGTCAGCAACATGCCCTCATTTCTGGGCAAGGAAGTCTGAGGGCTATCTGTTAATATAGAGATTAAAAAGCCTGATACCGAGATAAACATGTGTTTACGGTTTTCTGTCTACTTTTTCTTCACATCATGTACCTGCTGCCTTCTCGTGCCACCCCGCTTTGCCTTTGCCACAGGTTCCCCCATTTATCCTTCCTACTCGGCTTTCTCCTCCTCCCTCTGGCTTTCCCTGTCAGTACACACTAACTCCAGTTCCTCCCAGCCTGAAGGGCCCTTCCCAGGTCTCGCTTCTCTCTGCAGTGTATGGTGGAGCAGGAAGATCAGATGAGACAATATTGGGTACAAATTCCTGGGTGCACACTCACCCCTTACCAGTCTTGTGACCCTGGGCCAGCAAGGTCCCTGAGCCTCAGTGTCCTCTGCTCTCTCATTTAGGCATGGCTCCTCTCTCCCAGGATTGTGGAGTATAGTCAGTGAGGACATAACGCAGAAGTCCCCTGCCAGGTCAATGGGAGCTCAAAGCCCTCCCTCACTTCCTGCCCCTTCTGCCACTTCCTCTCCTGACCAACATCTGAAGTTCCCTTGAAAAGATTTAGTCCTACTTCCTTACCTCCTTTGATATGTATCCCTGGCTAGCATGCCCACATTCCTGCCAACGTGGACCTTCTCACAAGCTGTACAGATGGCTTCATAATTGCCAGACAGGTCAGATTTATTTTCAGTCTTCATTCTGCTTGACCTCTTCACAACATTTGGCCCACTCTTTCTCTCTCTTCTTTGACTTCTTCAATAAAATACCCTCTTGGTTCTCTTAAGTAGAACTGCCCCTCCCCGTGGCTTCTAGTCCTCTGAATCATCTGCCCCACTAGGATCCTGAGCTCTGACCCTACTTTTCTCTGCTCCCTCCCTTAGATTGGCCTCCTCTTCATCATGGCTTCCATGCCTCCTAGTCTTAAATCCACATCTCCAGATCTGGCCTCTCTCCTGAGTTCTAGACCTGAATTTCAACAGGTTTTTGGACAGGGTCTCCACATGAATGTTCCATCAACTCAGATTCTGCCAACGTTCAATTCTCTGCCTTCTCAGTATATGTTTCCCTTTCCACGTATGGGACATTAAACTTGAGTATCCTACCGGATTGCCTTCCTCCATGCCCTCCCCTCCCTTTACCCCACCTAAAGGAGAAGGCTTCAAGTCAGACTTCCTAATTGGTTGTCAAAAGGATGGTTGAGACAATCTAGAAGGACTTGAAGGTTGTCTCTTTGTGAGGTAAGTTTTAACCAGTGAAAACTGAAGATAGGAAGGATCCAGGCCTATTAATGATCTTTTCTCTCCTGGGACCACTTGGAGCTGTAGTTCCTTCTTGTGATCTGTCGTACATGCTGAACGAACATCCTGATTTTGCTTTGTTTTCTCCCCCTAAATCAGAGCAGAGGCAAGGCCCACATGAAGTGAATGTACTTGTAAAGTGATCCCAAGGAGCAGGAGTGAGAGACAAGGAAAGTCTAACAGTGAAAGAAGGAAAGCCAATGCAAAGGTGTGTTGTCAAGTAGGCATCACTTCGGCCGATGACTGGTGCTCTGGAGGAAGAAGTCTGGCTCCACGGCACAGTGGTGATACACTTCTCAAGAGGAGTTGACTCCCGCATGGTGTCCACGTCTCAGATTCTCAGCCCAATCAGCCTGAAACACAGCAGACATGTGCACCAAGATCCAGTGGGCTGGAGGACTAGAGGAAAGGGATTGTGGCATGACCAGACCCTATGGAAGATCTCTCTCTCTCTCTCTCTCTCTCTCTCTCTCTCTGTTTTCCTCTCACTCTCATGTACCCATGCATGGGCTTTACCATGAATTTTTATAAAATGGTTCTGAGGCCAGCTGTGATGGCACAGTAGCAATGCAATATTTTGTGATGCTAAAGCCACATGGGAAGTTCCAAGGTTCCCTCCCCAAGGTCTCCCTTTTCATGCCATGTGTGCACACTCATGCTGGTGACCCTGGTTGGCAGAGGCTAAGGGTGAATCACATCATGACGACTCCACTGGCAGAGGCTAAGGGTGAATCACATCATGACCATTCCACTGGGGATCTCTTTCTCTCTCTCTCTCCCCTAGAAGAAGTAAAGGAACTTGAAAGAAAGGAGAAGGAAGAAAGAAGTAAAGAAGAAAGAAGGGGGCAGGTGAAAGAGACAAGAAGAAAGAGTTCTGAGCAGACAGGAAGTGGTGCACAAAAGCTGTCGGCTACAGGCCTGCTGTCCTCGTTGTGGCCTCATTGTGAGGCAGTGTCAGTGCGGCAACATGTCCCCCTGCATCGCCTCACACATTTTCTTTGCCTTACTTCCCTTTTCCCTCTCTCTCACTCTTCTTGGATCGCATTTCCCACGTAAAGTGTGAGCACGTTAATCCTTGCCTCAGACTGACTTCAAAGGCAATGTCCCAGAGATGGTATAGTAGGTTCACTTGATTGCTATGGCAAAAATAGTATTAATTTCCATGAGTGTAAAATAGTCTGGCTATTTATGATTTGGATTATTTGGATTATTTTTTTGGATTATTTGGATTATTTTAAAAATTAAAAAAAAAAGAATTTTATTTAACTTTATTTATTTATTTTAATTTTACCAGAGAGGGGGAGAGAGAGAAAAAGTGAGAAAGCAAGACGCCAGGTCTGGGATCCGAACTGCAGTCGGCCATGTGGGGGTCTAACGCTTTTAACTACCATGCCACCTGCCAGCCCCAAAACTTTTTATAAGAAACATTTTTATTGAAGCATAACCTATAGAAATTTGCTCATATTGGTCCAGCTGCAGTGGATCAGGTAGTAGAGACACTGCTGTGTGATCCTGTAACCCACATGGGGAGACTTTGGGTTCATGCCTGGCTTTGCCTGAACACACTAGGAAAACCTATGGGCACATCTGTGATCCTGGCTGTTAGCAGGGCTGGAAAGGGGGATCATAGCTTGACAACTCTGTTTAGGGTGCCTTGATCTTTCTCTGTAAATAAATAAATAAATCTTTAAAAAGTACACATATCAAAACTATAGACCTTGAAAGACCAGCAGTTAGCATAATGGCTATTTTGCTGAACTCCCATGTAGTCCACCACGGTTCGAGTCCCGGACCCGGTGGCTTAAACTCACACCGGGCGCATGTGCGTGCGTGCCCAAGATCCCCAGAGGAGAATGGAGGAGAAGGGATTGTGGTGTGGCCAGACCCCCTGGGGGGTGATTTCCCACTTTCTGTTTCTCTCTCTCTCTCTCTGTCTTTCTGGTGTGCACACACGTCTTATAGCAAAAACCTCTCAAAAACAAACAAACAAACAAACAAACAAATAAAACAAAACAAGACAAAACAACCTGTAGACCTTGACAACATTTTTGAAACATGAACAAAAAAATATTTAAGCAATCCCATAATAATATGTATGAAATGACCAGAACCGAAGAACTCTTCCTTATATCTTCTTCTAATCATCGCCTCTCTCATCTCAGCAGTAATTATTATCTTGACTGCTAACACCTCAACAGCAGCTTTTAAGGAGATCCTTGTCTGCTGCCGTCACAGGTTGGACTGTGCCATCAGACCCAGGATCTGATTATGATGGCAGAGCTTTGGCAAGGACCACGTGAGGTAGTAACAGTAAAGAAGAGCCCTGGAGCCCTGGGTTGGGGACAATTTAGCAGCTGAATTCAACAATCTTGAATCCTCAAACTCTCCTGGTTGGCCAAAGCAACCATTTCCTCACGCGGAAGGGGAATAGTTTCTCCTTGCCTGGAGGCCATGTTGACGTGGAGCCTCACAAGGAGATCCTAATTCTCTTCAAGATTGACTCCCACCATTCCTCCTTACCTTTAGGTCAGTAACTAGAGTCATGTACCAGCTTGATGTGGATGGGAAAAAAGCTTACATGTCAAGGAAATTTCTGGAACTCATTACGAGGTGTCAACAAGATCTAGCGGACGTGTGTGGGAGGTGCTTGTGTATGTGGCCCTCACGAATGGGATTAGTGTGCTTATGAAGAGATCCTAGACAGCGACCTTGTCCTCTCGCTCTGTGAGGACACAAAAGCTGGCAGTCTGCAAGCCACAACAAAGCCCTCACCAAGACCTGACTGTGCTGGCACTTGTCCCTCAGACTTGCGGCCACCAGAACTATGAAAAATAAATTTGCTTATAAGCCACTATGGTTCATGGTAATTTAAGTCAGCCCATATAGACTAAGATACTACTATAACAAATTATTACAAAGTGGATGGCTTAAAATGACATTATTGGGACCAGCAGTTGGCGTAATGTCTATGTCGCTGGACTCCCATGTAGTCGACCATGGTTCGAGTCCTGGACTTGGTGGCTTAAACTCATGCCAGGTGCATGTGCGTGTGGGCTCAAGATCCTGAGAGGAGAATGGAGGAGAAGGGATTGCGGCGTGGCCATCCCCCCTGGGGGGTGATTTCTTGCTTTCTGTCTCTATCTGTCTTTTGGTGAGCGCACAAGCCCTATAGCAAAAACCTCTCAACAAACAAACAAACAAACAAACAAAAAAAAACCCCATAAAACAAAAGGCATGATTATTTCATAGTTCTAGGAATTTGCTATAATTTGGATATATTCCCCCACCTCAAATGTATGTGTTGAACTGTTGTAACAGGATTCAGAGGGTGAAAACTTGATCCAATTATTATGTGGAAACTTTGTGGGACGATCAGTGCTTAAGTGGTAAGGTGGGACCCCATGATTGAATCCTGGTGAATTTATAGGAGGGGAATGAGGCAGACAGATACCCACACATAAAACCCACCATGCTCCCCCACTTCCTGTCATGTCACGAGGTTCCCAGAAGAACCTCCCCTGGACTGTGGACCTCCAAACTATGAGCTGAATAAATCTCTATTTTGGAGCCAGCCAGTGTGGTAGTGGCTAAGGCACTGGACTCCCACATAGCCAACTGCAGTTCAAGTCTTGGACCTCGCACTTTGAAAAATCACACCAAGCACATATGCACGTGTACCCAAAACCTCAAGAGGGGAATGGAGTCAGTCCCCCTGGGGGTGATTTCCCACTTTCTCTTCTACATATCTCTCTGTCTCTCTGGCGAGTGCTTGTGCCCTATAGCAAAAATTTCTAAAATAAATAAATAGATCTCTGTTTTTATGAAACACCCAGTTTGGGCACTTCTCATTATTAGCCACAAAATAGACTAGAATAGAAAATTGGTACAGAGAAATGGGGATGTTTTGCTAATAATAAATACCTAAAAATGTGACAGGAGCTTTGGAACTAGGTAATGGACCGAGGTTGGCAGGGTTGGGAAGAGCAGGTTGGGAAAAGCCTAGAGTATGGTGGAGGCTCGGAAAAGCAGTTTATAAATGAACTGGAACTTCTTAGAGATTTTTTTTTTAGTGATGAAAACTAGAATGCTGATAATAATGTAGACAATAAAGGCCATTCTGAGGAGGTTTCAGAGAAAATGAGGATTATCTTGTTGGAAATTGGAGGCAAGGTCATTTAATTGATGCCCATGTCCTAAGGTTCTGCAAAATGCCAAATTTAAGGGTGATGAAGAGCTGGCAAATGAGATTTAAAGGCCAGATATAGAAGGAGCTTCAGGGTTATTGATAACTGTATTTAAGAAATGAAAGAAGAGGACTTGAAGGTGGCCTCATGATTACGTCACTGGACTCCCACGTAGTAGACTGTGGTTTGAGTTCTGGACTCAATGGCTAAAACTCACGCTGAGTGCATGTGTGTGCTTGACCAAGAACCCACGAGGAGAATAGAGGAGAAGGGATTGCAGCCTGGTCATCCTCCCATGGGGTGATTTCTTGCTTTCTGTCTCTCTATCTCTCCAGCAAAAATATGCACCCTATAGCAAAAATCTCTCTCAATAAACAAATAAATACAATAAATGAAAGAGGAATGAGATGTTTTATAGATGGAATTGAAAATGAGAAGAGAAGTAGTGCAGAAAAATCTGGGAAATTGACAGGTCGACCATGTGGAAAAGAAAGACAAAGTATGATTGGCAGAGAAGCGTGGCAGGGAGGCTGGTTGCTAAAGAAACTACTACTGCTAGAAGGGGACCCAGTGAAAATGATTAGGACAATGACAGAAAAGCCCCAAAGGCATTTCCCTTTCTATCCCAAACCCAGAGGACTAGAACAGCAGAATGGTTTCAGAGGATTAGGCAGCGGAAGGCTTGTCCTGAGCTGCCTCAGACTCTGCTCCTCACATGCTGGCCCCAGGTGGATGGAGCACGACTTGCTATTTTTTTTTTTTAAGAGAGATTTTTGTTATAGGGGGTGTGAGTTTGCCAGAGACAAAGAGACCAAAAGCGAGAAATCACTCCCCACACCCTCCCAGGAGGGAATGGCCATGCCATAATTCCCTCTCCTCCACTCTCCTCTTAGGATTTTAGGCACTCAAGCACACATGCCTGGCATGAGTTTAAGCTGCTAAGTCTGGGACTTGAACCACGATCGACCACATAGGAGTCCAACGACATAACCATTACACCATCTGCTGATCCTTCAATCTGCTCTTAAAGTTGCTGCTCCACCCTCTCTGCTCCAGAATATGGAATGGCAGGTGTTAGTGGCATACGCATGTGAGTAATTCTGCAGACTTGCTGTATTAGCGAGGGTGGAGGGATGGAGGTCTCCACTGAGGTTTCTTTTTATTTTTTGGAGAGGTTTTTTGCTATAGGGCGTGTGCGCTCGCCAGACAGAGAGACAGAGACAGAGAGACAGAAGGCGATAAATCACCCCTAGGGGGGATTGTCACACCGCAGTCCCTTCTCCTCCATTCTCCTCTCGGGATCTTGAGCACGCATGCACACGTGCCTCGCGTGAGTTTTAAGCCACCAGGTCCGGGACACGAACCGCAGTTGATTACATGGGAGTTCAGCGACATAGCAATTACGCTAACTGCTGGTCCCTCCACTGAGATTTCAAAGACTGTCTTGGACAACTTGGAGCCTAGGCAGAGACTTGTCACAGGGACTGCGCCATCGCAGACAGCTTCCACTAGGGGAAAGCCAAGATCTGCTACAAAGAATCCCCATCAGAGTGAAGCCTAGTAGACCCAGGGGATAGGACGGCTCTCAAGACCCCAGAACTGTGGGACTATGAGTGCGCAGCAAGAGCCTTGAAGGAACTGCAGATACGAGACTCCAGCTGAAGAGAATGGAAGCATAGAGTGAGCCCAGAAAGGCCAGGTGACAAGGCTGGCTGATGCTTTGGGTACTCAACCTCTTCAGTGCGCCCAGGAATTTCAGAATGGCCTATCTGCCCCCTTAGATTTCAGACTTGCTTGGACCTTTCTTCTAGTGGAACAGACGTTCCTCCTTTGTGCCTGTTCTACACTTACTATTGGGAATATGTCATTTGTTTTGACGTCATAGGCTCATATCTGTAAGGACATAGGCTTCTACCTCAAATGAAACTTTGGACTTGGGAGTTGGGGTTGGAATTTGAGAAATTTAACATCATGAAACGACTTTATATGGGAGAAGTCCATGAATTTGGGGACCCGGTGGCAGAATGCTATAGTTTGAATATGCCCCTGCCCCTCCATTCATGTGTTGAGCCCTTTGACTTGTATATGCATCACTCTCATCTTCGTCTCTATATTCACGTCACCTTGTCCTTCGTGTGTCTCTGTGTCTTCTCTCTCACGTCTCTAATAAGGACACTTGGTCATTAGATTTAGGGCTCACTCTGTATCCATATCAAGATCTTTAATAGTGTCTGTGAAGACAGTCTTCTGGGATACATACCATCCCTTCGCAAATACTCACGTGAAGAACCCAATTTCTGTGACATGTGTCTGTTTGTATAACGCTTGCCAGAATTTTGTTTTGAAGCTGACTAATCCCTAAATCTATTGGGAGCAGTATAATGTGTGAAAAGTCACTTTGGCTGGGGACAACTTGATATACACGACAAATGCACTAGTGTCTTCAGTACGTGAACTTAATGGATGAATGAAGTAAATGTGAAATGAGCAAGTCCAAAGAAGCTTCCATACAGAGATTTGTCCCATTGCCATTTGAGTTTCTATGAATCAGTTACAAACGACTACCAGTGGGACCAGCAGATGGTGTAATGATTATGCCGCCGAACTCCCACACAGTCAACTGCGGTTTGAATCCCAGACCTGGCAGCTTAAAACTCATGTCAGGTGCATGTGAATTCATGCCCAAAATCCCAAGAGGAGAATGGAGGAGAAGGGATTGCGGCGTGGCTATCTCCCCTAGGGAGTGATTTCTCGCTTTCTGTCTGTCTGTCTCTTCAGCAAGCACATGTGCCCTGTAGCAAAAATTTCTCTTAAAAAAAATAAAAACTACGAGTTGTTGGATGAGGCCTCTGACACTGAGAAAGCCCATTTTATTAACAAGGAACACAGGCACATTCCCCTTGACTAACAGGTACAAAAAAATGCCTTCACATGAATAAACTGAGTTTGGGTAATGCTTTCATAAAAAATTTTTTCTTTAAAAATTATGGTCTGAATTTGATGAAAGTAACAATTCTTTATTGTAAACATTTTGGAAAAAACGAAAGTCAATGAAAACAGGGGTCAGTACTAACCTACCACCTAAGAATGATGGCTCTTAGTTTTTTGCACATTCGGTGACTTTTAAAAATGAATGTGGGAACCAGCAGTTAGCGTAATGGCTATGTCACTGGACTCCCACGTAGTCGACCGCAGTTCGCATCCCGGACCCGGTGGCTTAGAACTCACGCCAGGCGCGTGTGCGTGCGTGCCCAAGATCCCGAGAGGAGAGTGGAAGAGAAGGGATTGCAGCGTGATCATCCTCCCTGGGGGGTGATTTCTCGCTTTCTGTCTCTATGTCTCTCTCTGTCTGGTGAGCACACGCCCCCTATAGCAAAAACCTCTCCAAAAA
>NW_006159958.1:1934107-1936305 GCF_000334495.1 Tupaia belangeri chinensis
TTTTCTTTCTTTTTTTGGAGAGGTTTTTGCTATAGGGCACGTGCGTTTGCCAGACAGACAGAGAGAGACAGAGAGACAGAAGGCGATAAATCACCCCTAGGGGGGATTGTCACACCGCAGTCCCTTCTCCTCCATTCTCCTCTCGGGATCTTGAGCACGCATGCACACGTGCCTCGCGTGAGTTTTAAGCCACCAGGTCCGGGACACGAACCGCAGTTGATTACATGGGAGTTCAGCGACATAGCAATTACGCTAACTGCTGGTCCCTCCACTGAGATTTCAAAGACTGTCTTGGACAACTTGGAGCCTAGGCAGAGACTTGTCACAGGGACTGCGCCATCGCAGACAGCTTCCACTAGGGGAAAGCCAAGATCTGCTACAAAGAATCCCCATCAGAGTGAAGCCTAGTAGACCCAGGGGATAGGACGGCTCTCAAGACCCCAGAACTGTGGGACTATGAGTGCGCAGCAAGAGCCTTGAAGGAACTGCAGATACGAGACTCCAGCTGAAGAGAATGGAAGCATAGAGTGAGCCCAGAAAGGCCAGGTGACAAGGCTGGCTGATGCTTTGGGTACTCAACCTCTTCAGTGCGCCCAGGAATTTCAGAATGGCCTATCTGCCCCCTTAGATTTCAGACTTGCTTGGACCTTTCTTCTAGTGGAACAGACGTTCCTCCTTTGTGCCTGTTCTACACTTACTATTGGGAATATGTCATTTGTTTTGACGTCATAGGCTCATATCTGTAAGGACATAGGCTTCTACCTCAAATGAAACTTTGGACTTGGGAGTTGGGGTTGGAATTTGAGAAATTTAACATCATGAAACGACTTTATATGGGAGAAGTCCATGAATTTGGGGACCCGGTGGCAGAATGCTATAGTTTGAATATGCCCCTGCCCCTCCATTCATGTGTTGAGCCCTTTGACTTGTATATGCATCACTCTCATCTTCGTCTCTATATTCACGTCACCTTGTCCTTCGTGTGTCTCTGTGTCTTCTCTCTCACGTCTCTAATAAGGACACTTGGTCATTAGATTTAGGGCTCACTCTGTATCCATATCAAGATCTTTAATAGTGTCTGTGAAGACAGTCTTCTGGGATACATACCATCCCTTCGCAAATACTCACGTGAAGAACCCAATTTCTGTGACATGTGTCTGTTTGTATAACGCTTGCCAGAATTTTGTTTTGAAGCTGACTAATCCCTAAATCTATTGGGAGCAGTATAATGTGTGAAAAGTCACTTTGGCTGGGGACAACTTGATATACACGACAAATGCACTAGTGTCTTCAGTACGTGAACTTAATGGATGAATGAAGTAAATGTGAAATGAGCAAGTCCAAAGAAGCTTCCATACAGAGATTTGTCCCATTGCCATTTGAGTTTCTATGAATCAGTTACAAACGACTACCAGTGGGACCAGCAGATGGTGTAATGATTATGCCGCCGAACTCCCACACAGTCAACTGCGGTTTGAATCCCAGACCTGGCAGCTTAAAACTCATGTCAGGTGCATGTGAATTCATGCCCAAAATCCCAAGAGGAGAATGGAGGAGAAGGGATTGCGGCGTGGCTATCTCCCCTAGGGAGTGATTTCTCGCTTTCTGTCTGTCTGTCTCTTCAGCAAGCACATGTGCCCTGTAGCAAAAATTTCTCTTAAAAAAAATAAAAACTACGAGTTGTTGGATGAGGCCTCTGACACTGAGAAAGCCCATTTTATTAACAAGGAACACAGGCACATTCCCCTTGACTAACAGGTACAAAAAAATGCCTTCACATGAATAAACTGAGTTTGGGTAATGCTTTCATAAAAAATTTTTTATTTAAAAATTATGGACTGAATTTGATGAAAGTAACAACTATTGTAAACATTTTGGAAAAAAACAAAAGAACGTCAATGAAAACAGGGGTCAGTACTAACCTACCACCTAAGAATGATGGCTCTTAGTTTTTTGCACATTCGGTGACTTTTAAAAATGAATGTGGGAACCAGCAGTTAGCGTAATGGCTATGTCACTGGACTCCCACGTAGTCGACCGCAGTTCGCATCCCGGACCCGGTGGCTTAGAACTCACGCCAGGCGCGTGTGCGTGCGTGCCCAAGATCCCGAGAGGAGAGTGGAAGAGAAGGGATTGCAGCGTGATCATCCTCCCTGGGGGGTGATTTCTCGCTTTCTGTCTCTATGTCTCTCTCTGTC
>NW_006159958.1:1936703-1983928 GCF_000334495.1 Tupaia belangeri chinensis
TAGAGTGTGATTGTATGGATGTAAAGTGTTACATCTTGTGTCATTTCTTATATCTGGAGCACTTATCCTTCTAGAACTTCATTTTTTTTTTTTTTAGAGAGGTTTTTGCTATAGGGCACATGCACTCGCCAAAAAGACAGACAGAGACAGAGAGATAGAAAGCGAGAAATCACCCCCCAGGGGTGATGGTCACACCACAATCCCTTCTCCTCCATTCTCCTCTTGGGATCTTGGGCACGCACGCACACACGCCCGGCGTGAGTTTAAGCCACCAGGTCCAGGACGCAAACCGCGATTGATTACATGGGAGTCTAGCAACATAGCCATATGCTAACTTCTGGTCCCTAGAACTTCATTTTTCTCCCCCTGACATATAGTCTGTCTCTTCAACTACTTTTTCAGAAGTAACCACTGCAGCAGTTTGACACATACTCATGTAGATATTCTGTTTACGCAATATGAAGAATAAGTGTATTTGAGCATCTTTTAAAACTGTAAATAGAATTAGATTCTATGTATTATTTAATTTTGTTTAATGTATCCCCTTGCTCATTTAATACTTTTTTTTTTTATGGTGTAGTCTCTGTGCCAAGCATTAAAAATCATGCATAATTTCTCAGGGCACAGAAAGGAACTCTACCTCATTTTGAAAAACAGGTATAGCATATTCCATAAATAATTGATTTAAACTACTCACCTACATTTTTATGTGGGTTTTAATGTTTTCGCTTGGACCAAAACAGTTCTTCCCATTTGTTCAACACTCTGCTAGCACACGTGACGAGCAAAGTGAAAATTAATTCAGCAGATGCATTAATTACCCTTTTCTATTAGCCACTGTCTCCTGGATATACCATTAAAAGGCACTAACTGCTGTTACATCTAATTGGCCTTGTACTGGAGTTTTAGACCATTATGTTGTAACGATACTTTTCAAAAAATATTTTTATTATTTTATTTAGCTTTATTTATGTATTTATTTATTTTAATTTGTCCAGAGAGGAAGAGAGAGAGATAGAAAGCGAGAAAGCAAGCCACCAGGTCCGGGACTTGAACTACAATCAGCCGTACTCCCGTATGCCATACTCCAGTGCCCTTAACCACCATGCCACCTGCTGGTCCCTGTAATGACACTTTTAATGGATGGGATAAAATGGGGATTTGGTTTCTAAGTCCCTGGGATCCTGCTATGGCCCATTTCACCCTCTGCTGGCACACCAGTGTTTGTGGTCCCTACTCATCTCCTATTCTATTATTTTTTTTTTTTTGGAGAGGTTTTTGCTATAGGGTGCGTGCGCTCACCAGACAGACAGAGAGAGACAGAGAGACAGAAAGCGAGAAATCACCCCCCAGAGGGGATGGTCACACCGCAATCCCTTCTCCTCCATTCTCCTCTCGGGATCTTGGGCACGCACGCACACGCGCCCGGCATGAGTTTTAAGCCACCGGGTCCAGGACTTGAACTGCGGTTGACTTCGTGGGAGTCCAGCGACATAGCCATTACGCTAACTACTGGTTCCCTCATCTCCTATTCTTTAGGGGAAAGCAGATACATTGATTCTCTTTACAACTTCAGAGGTGTTTTTTTGATATATTCTGTTGGTAGGTCATGTTATTCCATAGTAAGTCAGTTTTTAATACTTTGAAATGTCATTCATTATGACTTTTGTTCCTAAGTAATGCAGAAGACACATGCCATGGCAGCCCTAACTCTGCTCCACATCACCCCTTCAAACAAATCGATCCCTCTTCCCAGCCCTCTGACCGGGGTCTAATGTATTTGCTGTAGGTAGACACCCTGGCCATGTGCAGGTGCCTGCCAGACCTGCCCTTGCTACTGCTCCAGTCTCAATTACCAGACCCTACCCACCACCCTCCCTTCAGGTGTGCTGATAAACTCCAGGTCCTGGAATGAACAGGAACACCCAGAGTTCTCCCCTTCAAAGTAGGCTGTTTCCTTTGTTGGAAGTAAACCCTCTTCTCCTCTCCTGTGCTAACTTCCTCTTATGTCAATATTCAAATTCACTATTGTGTAGAAATAACCCAGGTGGTATTTAGCAGGGAAAACAGTTCAGTTACTGTGAAGCAATTATGTGAGTGATGCTCAGGAAATGTGAAGTAGAGTCAGGGCATAGGGAGCAAAACTCTTCAATATGTGTATCGAATGCCTGCCCTCCATGGCAGAAACCCACGTAGTTAAAATAGGAGACAAGGGTACTTGTACTAAATACTACAAACAAAGTTACACTTTGGAGAATTATCTGATCAATTGGAGGTTTTATGAACAAACCACTCTTAGTATGACATTGGTAGGTGTGGTCATGATTTTTATCCCCCATCTCCAGAGTTTGCATAATTTTTCTCATACCTTTTGCTGTCTCAGTTTCTCCCTTTATAAAATGAGAATACTACTATTGCTTCCTAGCTCATAGATTATTTGAAAGAATGAGTTAATACATGTAAAGCACATGATCGGGGCCAGCAAGTGGCGTGGTGCATAAGGCACAGAACTCCCACATCACTGACCATGGTTCGAGCCCTGGGCCTGGCAGCTTGAAAATCACACAGGGCACATGTGTGCTCATGCCCCAAATCCTGAGATCAGAACAGAGAAGAGATTGTATCATGCCAACCCACCTGGAGAGTGATTTTTTTCACTTTTTCTCTGTCTGCTTTAAGGAGAGCACACATGCCCTATGGCAACACTTTTAAATGAGCTATTACCTTGTTACCTAGTAGAAGATCAATACTTTCCACATAACGTTTGTCTGGTAGAAAGACTCACCTCAAAGGTTACAGTTTTAGTGCTTATAAGACATGAAATAGCATTGTATCTGACTTTGCAAATTTATCCATGGGAAGGTCTGAAATAAATGTAGTTCTTATTATTTATCAGCAATGGTGACAATAAACTTGTTACAACTGTAGATCCTAAAAATGGCTCCTCAGGTAAATCAGTGAAGAAGACAGCAGTACCATGCTCAGGAGGAACTGATCATGCAAATGCTCAGCTGCAGAGTGAAGAGCAAACCATGCCTGTGCTGGGCCACTAGGGAAGACCAAGTGGCCCTGTAGCAGTGTGTGCCAGGCCCCAATACTCATATCAAGCAAAATAGACTTTAACAAGTCTCTTCTTCTTTAAAGATCTTGTAGAATTCGGAAGTAAAGCCATTTAAATAAGAATAGACTTTAAGATGAAAGATGTAAGAAGAGACAAAGAACAATATTATAGGACTAGAAGAACTTGTTCACAAGAAAAAAAAAACACACAATAACACTTGTAAATATCTATGCACCCAACACTGGAGCACCTAAATACATCAAAGAGAGATTGTTAGAACTCAAGGGAGAGATAGACACAGTAATTGCAGGAGGTTCTCAACACCTCACTGACACCTCTGGACAGACCATCCAGAAAAAAAAAAATAAACAAAGGATAGAAGATTTAAATAATAACATACATGAAATGGGTTTGACAGACATCTACAGAGTATTTCACCCAACTACCACAATGGAACCTTTTCTTTTTTTTGGAGAGGTTTTTGCTATAGGGCGTGTGCGCTCACCAGTCAGACAGAGAGAGACATAGAGACAGAAAGCGAGAAATCACCCCCCAGAAGGGATGGTCATGCCGCAATCCCTTCTTCTCCATTCTCCTCTCGGGATCTTGGGCACGCACGCACACGCACCTGGCGTGAGTTTTAAGCCACCGGGTCCGGGATGCGAACCGCGGTCGACTACGTGGGAGTCCAGCGACATAGCCATTACGCTAACTGCTGTTTCCCCAATGTAAAATTTTCAAAGATTGACCACATGATAGGACACAAAACAAGCCTTTACAAATTCAAAGGTATAGAAACTGTATCTAGCATCTTTTCTGACCATGATAGAATCAAACTGGAAATCAACTACAGAAAGAGCCCTCAAAAACTTAACAAGTACATAAAAACTAAACGATCTACTCCTCAATGACCTTACAACTATAGAAGAAATTAAGACTGAAATCAAAAGGTTCATAGAAACCAATGAGAATGAACAAACAAGTGTTTATAACCTATGGGTCACAGCAAAAGCAGTCATAAGAGGGAAGTTCATAGCAATTAGTGCTCATAAAAAAAGCAGAAAGGTGGAAAATAAATGACTTCAAAATACAACTCAGGAAAGTGGAGAAACAACAACAACAAAAACAAAAAAATTCAGGAGAAAAGAAATAATAAAGATTTGAGCCGAAATAAATGAAATAGAGAATAAAAGAACTACACAGAAAATAAATAAAACCAAAAGTTGTTTCTTTGAGAAGATAAAGACAATTGACACACCATTAGCTCAATTAAGAAAGAACAGAGAAAGGAACCAGATAAATCAAGTCAGCAAGGTGTTATTAAAACAGATATAACAGAAATCAAAATATCATCAGAGAACACTATGAGCAACTAGATGCCAACAAGCAAAAGTCCTAGATGAGACAGACTAATTTCCAAACATGTATAATTTACCAAAATTGAACCAGAAAGAAATAGAAAGTCTGAATGGACCCATGACAAGCAAAAAGTTTGAATGAATCAGTAACAAATAGTCCCCAAACAAGGAAAAAAACCAGGTCCAGATGGCTTTACTTCTGAATTCTACAAAACCTTTAAAGAAGAATTAACCCCAATTCTCCTTAAGCTATTTCTAAAAATTCATAGGAATGAATCCTCTTGAAAACATTCTATGGGAAACCAGCAGTTAGCGTAATGGCTATGTCGCTGGACTCCCACATAGTCGACCGCGGTTCGTGTCCCAGACCCGGTGGCTTAAAACTCACACTGGGCGCGTGTGCGTGTGTGCCCAAGATCCCGAGAGGAGAATGGAGGAGAAGGGATTGCGGCGTGACCATCCCCCCTGGGGGGTGATTTCTCGCTTTCTGTCTCTATGTCTCTCTCTCTCTGTCTGTCTGGCGAGTGCACGCGCCCTACAATGAAAATCTCCAAAAAAAAAAAAAAAACATTCTATGAAGCCTCCATAATCTTAATTCCAAAACCATACATAGAGATGACAAAAAAAGAAAACTTCAGGCCCATATCCTTGGTGAATATGAATGCAAACGTTCTCAACAAGATACTAGCAAATTGTATTCAATAACATATTATAAAGATTAAACATCATGACCAAGGAGGCTTTATTCCAGGGATGCAAGGAAGATTCAACATACACTAAACAAGAAATGTAATACATCACATTAAAAAAGGAAAGATTTTAAAAAAAGATCATATCGGGACCAGCAGTTAGTGTAATGGCTATGTCGCTGGACTCCCACATAGTCTACCATGGTTCGAGTCCCGAACCCGGTGGCTTAAACTCACGCCGGGTGCGTGTGCGTGTGTTCCCAAGATCCCAAGAGGAGAATAGAGGAGAAGGGATTGTGGTGTGGCCATCCCCCTGGTGGGGGTGATTTCTCGCTTTCTATCTCTCTATCTCTCTCTGTCTGTCTGACGAGCGCACGTGCCCTATAGCAAAAACCTCTCCAAAAAAAAGAAAAAAAGATCATATCAATCGATGCAGAAAAAGCATCCTATAAAATAAAATATCCCTTCATGATTAAGACTCACAGCAAAATAGGCACAGAAGGGTCATTCCTCAACACTATAAAAGCCATCTATGACAACCCCATAGCTAACATCATACTGAATGGTGAAAAACTAGAAGTTTTTCCACTAAAAACTGGAACAAGACAAGGCTGCTCAGTTTCTCCACTCCTTTGTAATATAGTACTGGAACTCTAGCCAATGCAATTAGCCAAGAGAATAAAAGACATCCAAATAGGAAAAGAAGAAGTGAAGTTACCTTTATTTGCAGATGATATGATGCTATACATAGAATATTCAAAAGAATCCACAAAAAAAAAAAAAACCCTGGAAGTGATAAATAAATAAAGTGGTAGGATACAAAATCAACATACAAAAATCAATAGCATTTTTATACACCAACAATGGAGAACTGAGACAGAAATGAAGAAAGAAATCCCATTTATGATAGCCACAAAACCAATAAGTTATCTAAGAATAAACCTTACCAAAGATGTCAAAGATCTCTACAAGGAAAACTGTAAAACACTAGGAAAAGAAATGAAAAATAACACAAAAAGGTGGGAAAACATCCCATGTTCCTGGACTGGAAGACTTAATATAATCAATATGTCAATCCTACCCAAATTAATCTACAAATTTAATGCAATCCCAACCAAACTACCAGAGTTATTCCTCATAGAAATAGAAAAACCAATCACAAAAATTTGTCTGGAAGCATAAAAGGCCTCATATTGCCAAAGCACTACTATGCAAGGGAATAAAGTAGGAGGCATCTCACTTCCTGACCTCAAAACATATTACAAAGCTGTGATGATTAAAATAGCATGGTATCAGCACAAAACCAGACAGATAGAACAATGAAACAGAATTAAGAACCCTTAAATAAACCCCTAAACATACAGCCAACGGATCCTTGACAAAGGGCCCAAGACAATCCAGTGGGAAAAAGAAAATCTCTTCAGCAAATGGTGTTGGGAGAATTGGATATCCACCTGCAGAAGAATGAAACTGGATCCCTATATCTCAGCCCTAACAAAAATTAACTCAAATTGGATTGAAGAACTAAACATAGAACCTCAAACTATATAACTACTGGTGGAAAACACAGGAAAAACTCCTGGAGAACTTCACATAGGTAAAGACTTCTTAAAGAATACCTGCAAAGCACAGTCAATAGTCCTAAAAATAGACAAATGCCACCTGCAGAAGAATGAAACTGGATCCCTATATCTCAGCCCTAACAAAAATTAACTCAAATTGGATTGAAGAACTAAACATAGAACCTCAAACTATATAACTACTGGTGGAAAACACAGGAAAAACTCCTGGAGAACTTCACATAGGTAAAGACTTCTTAAAGAATACCTGCAAAGCACAGTCAATAGTCCTAAAAATAGACAAATGGGACTAAATTAGGCTGAGAAGCTTCTGCACAGCAAAAGAAATACTAAATAGAGTGAGTAGACAACCCTTGGAGTGGGAGAATATATCTGTAAACTATACCTTAGATTAGGGACTGATAATCTGGCTATACTGGGAACTCAAGCAGCTTAGGCATAAAAAAATCCAATTAAAAGATGGGAAAATGGGGGAACCAGCAGTTAGCGTAATGGCTATGTCGCTGGATTCCCACGTAGTCAACCGCGGTTCGCGTCCCAGACCCGGTGGCTTAAAACTCACGCCGGGTGCGTGTGCGTGCGTGCCCAAGATCCCAAGAGGAGAGTGGAGGAGAAGGGATTGTGGCGTGACCATCCCCTCTGGGGAGTGATTTCTCACTTTCTGTCTCTATGTCTCTCTCTGTCTGTCTGGCAAGTACATGCGCCCTATAGTGAAAACCTCTCCAAAAAAAAAAAAAAGGGCTGGATTCCCACAGAAACAACTTTCCAAAGAAGACACACAGATGGCCAATAAGCGTATGAAAACATGCTTGACATCTTTTATCATAGGGGAAATGCAAATCAAAACCACAATGAGTTACCTTCTTTTTTTTGTTTTTTTTTTTTTTTTTTTTTTTTTTTGAGAGTTTTTTGCTATAGGGTGTGTGCACTTGCCAGAAAGACAGACAGAAAACAAAAAATCACCCCCCCAGGAAAGATGGCCAACTGCAATCCCTTCTCCATTCTCCTCTCGGGATCTTGGGCACGCACGCACACTCGCCCAGCATAAGTTTAAACCACTGGGTCCGGGACTCAAACTGCGGTTGACTACATGGGAGTCCAGTGACGTAGCCATTACGTCATCTGCTGGTTCCTTATCCTCTTCTTTTATGGTAACACTGACTTTAGAAAATCACCTTTCTCCCATTTCTACCAAAGCCATTCTGTAAAAATTGACCACACTTTCAGCTCTAGGGAGCATTGCTCACTCCATGAATTCTAAACCCCAGGTTGTCTGCCTCAGCATAGAGCAGATATCATGGGAAGCAGGTAAAAACCAAAGATTCAAGAATATATGTATTCTTCTTCCGCCACACACACCATTTCCCCACTTGCCTTCTTTCCCTTTAAGTCAGCTCGGTGCTCATCATTTCAGGGAGGCCTGTGGCAAGTCAGAAAACAGACCTACTCTAAAAGTCTTGCTGACTTTGGCTTTACACTTAGAAGAAGTGAATTTCTAAGAATAGTTATAGTTGAAGAAACATAAAAGAACATTTTTTGAATTTCTAAGAATAGTTATAGTTGAAGAAAGATAAAAGAACAATGTTTTTCCAAACAGAAAATAGATTGTTCCAGACTAGGAAGCAAAGTGAGGTTGTGGTCCCAGGAGTTGAGAGGTATGACCCTATTTCCTGGTAGCCCTGATGGGGCAAGACCCCAGGGAGAGACACTTCCAAGAATGGCCCCCAGTAAAATTATAACTGACAGCTACTTAGCCTTGAAGGAGGACAGGATGACAGATGTCATCATGATTTCCCATAGGTACTGATGACTAGGGACCAAATAGTAATCTCCCACCCCAATGCCTTGGCAAGACCTTGGGATTGTGTAGGGTTCTCAAAGATTGATGTTGTCGTTTCTGTAGCTCAGCAAAATGGGGACTTGAGTAAGAAATTAAGTAGAGGTAGACCAGTCTGGTAGCCTAGTGATTTAGGGAGCCAGATCCCACATGACCAACTGTGGTTTGAATCCCGGCCCCAGCAACTTGGAAAACATACCAAGAACATGTGCATGAGTGCCCCAAATCCCAACAGGATGGCAAAATGGAGAAGAGACTATGATTTGACCATGCCCCATGTGGGAGTTCTTGCTCTCTCTTTCTCTATTTATCTCCTCTGTCTCTAGCAAGAACACACACCCTCTGGTGATTAAAAAAAGAAGAAGAAATTAAGTAGAGTCATGGCCTACAAAGAAATTTCTAGTCTTTGAATGTCCTTGTTAATGAGCTGAAATTGACACTCATTGCACACCCAAGGTATGTAAATTCCCTTCTTCTCCACCTCCTCCATCTCCTTTCTTTCTAGATGGTTTATAAGACAGGAAGGACAAGCCATCACCTTGGTGCCCCCTCTAACTCCTCCAGTGCCCATCCCCAAACTCTTTTCCTATACAACAGTGTCTTGGTAAAGCAACATTAGACAAAGCTCAATGCAATTTTAGAGAGAGGTTGATCCTGCTCCCTCTCTAATACCACCACACATGGGTCTATAATTGGCTTTGGGGACAGGCAGCTTAGATAACATTTCAAGCCCATTTTTCTGAGTATCGTTTATCAAAAGAAAGTTATTTAGGTTAAAAAAAGATGAAAGACTATTCAGTTGAGCTCCCTGTCTAGCAAGGGAGGCAGGAATAAAACCAGACATAACAGTAGAAGGACAAGTGACCCCCAGATTAATGCAGGGTCAGGGTTTTAAAAGGATAGAGGAAAGCTGAATGCACGAACCAGTGGTTTTAGTTCACATAGTAGTTTTTAACTTTAATAAAAACTCCTGGGCAGAGGTCATTGCTGTTTTTGTGCCTCTTGCTAATGGTCGTTGGTACAATCCCAATACTATCAGGATAGTGTTTTCCCAGTAGTATTTTTGCAAGTCTCATGGCTTATTGTTTACTCAAAGTTAAGGATACAGGGGAAGAACATAGCAAAAAAGGAAAAAAGAAGGCAAAGTTAGAAGACAAGGGGGAAATTTGGCCCTTTATCATACAGGTAAATTAATCCTTTTTTTCTACACAGGAATCGCGGTTGGCATCACTAATGAGAGCATGTAGGTAAGAGCATTTGGGAAATGGACAAATTCCCCTCACATGCAGAACTCTCCTACTCCCATTCTAGAAGATCCTATCTGCAGATTCTTGTGCATCCCTGCCTTCTTTCCACTCTGCTCAAGAAACATCCCTGCTCCTTTGTACAGACATACAGTCACTTTGGGCGCCATCTTTGCTGAGACCAATATACTGTGCTCACCTCTGCAAGCCCCTAAGTAGGTGTAGAGATTATGCGATGTTCAGTTCTGCTTACCCAGTGTTTCCTTGTTCGTCTCTTCTCATCCTTCCTGGCCACTGTCCTGGCCTGCTGGCTGAACTTCACAGGTTTGCCTCTGTAACCCAAGATACCTCCTCCCTTCTAAACTGGCCGCGTTCTCAAGGCTGGAATCTGGGATTCTTCCTTCAGGTTGCTCATGGTTTCTTCTATTGGTCCTTCAAGCTCTCAGGATATCTTTCTTTTATCACCACTTCTTCCTTTCTACTCTACCTGGGAATTCTCCATCAAAGGTGTAGCAGTCTCATCTGGAAAATCCTGGGGGCCCTCCAGGAGATGTCTACATTAGATTGGCTAATTTTAGGATTCCAGTTAGTGATGTTGAAAAGGAAGCCATGGAGATGTCCCTGTGGGAACCCCTGGTGTGGAACTTGTAAATGCCCCCCCCCCAGCCTTAGGACATGGGGTGTGCCATCTGCTGGAAGAGGGACCCTGCCACTCCTTTTCCAAAGCAGACATCTGTCAACACCACCACTGTCCTTGTCTCTAATTTGAGTAGTATATCTTCTTCTTGGAGAAGAAGACAAGCTTTGGATTTCCTCAAATTAAAAGAGTCTCTCTGGGTTATTTTACAGATGAGGAATCTTAACCCAACCTTCCTAGACAAGAAGCATGAAGGTGGTAATGACCGTGCAGCTTCACTGTGACATCACCTCTTCCTCCCTAGCCAGAAGTGTGGACAGGATCCCAGTTAGTACACCAGACAAATTCTTAAAAGGCTCCCCTACTGAGCAGACATACTGTTAAAAGCTTCTGCTTTGGATCTTTGAATTACATAATGAAGCCTTCAAAGTAGTATCCTTAATAGGCAATGCTCACCCGCCCCCCCATAGGTTAGAAATTTTGTGAGATTGAAGGGATACATTTCTTTCTGAGTAAGAAGAAAATAGATGAATTTAGAAATCTAAACTGCTTTTATTTTTTCTTTTTTTGGAGAGGTTTTTGCTATAGGGCGCGTGCACTCGCCAGACAGACAGAGAGAGACAGAGAAACAGAAAGTAGGAAATCACCCCCCAGGGGGGATGGCCACGCCACAATTCCTTCTCCTCCATTCTCCTCTCTGGATCTTGGGCACGCACACACACGCACTCGGCGTGAGTTTAAGCCACCAGGTCCGGGACTCGAACCATGGTCGACTACGTGGGAGTCCAGCGACATAGCCTTTACACTAACTGCTGGTCCCATAAACAAACTGCTTTACAACAGACCAGGTGCAGTATCCTCATTAAAGAAGAGTGTGGGTCAGTTCAGTGGCTTTCCATTTGAAAAAGGAAGTATCCTATATAAAAAGAAGGAAGGAAGAAATGCTGAAAAAATTTAGAAATGCCATGTTAAAGAGCATCTGTGAGGTTCTAGATTTGGAGATATCGGGTGTAAATAGTGAACTAGTGAAGAGGATCTTGAATTTCTTAATGCCTCCAAAGCCTTCTGGTAAACCATTGCCAAAATCTAAAAAATCCTCTAGCAAAGGCAGTAAAAAGGAACAGAACAGTTCTGGAATGGCAAGGAAGGCTAAGCGAACCAGTTGTCCTGAAATTGTCAGATGAATCTAGTAGTATGATGACCAAAAGAAAATCAAGGAAGAGTCTTCAGATGATGAAGATAAAGAAAGCGAAGAGGAGCCGCCAAAAAAGACATCTAAAAGAGAAAATCCCAAACAGAAAGCAACTTCTAAAAATAAAAAGTCCGTAAAAAGTGTTCATGTTAAGAAAGTTGATAGCACTACCACCCAGAAGAATCAAAACAGTTCTCAAAAAAGACAGTGAATCCAAGGATAGTTCAGATGATGAGCCTTTAATTAAAAGTTGAAGAAACCACCTACAGATGAAGAGTTAAAGGAAACAGCAAAATTATTGGCTGATGCTAACCTAGAGGAAGTCACAATGAAGCAGATGAAAATTATCCTGCTTATGATTTAACTGAAAGAAAAGAGTTCATAAAAACAACTGTTAAAGAGCTCATTTCTTTTTTTTTTCTTTTTTTTTTTATTTTTTGGAGATGTTTTGCTATAGGGCGCGTGCGCTCGCCACACAGACAGAGAGAGACAGAGAGACAGAAAGCGAGAAATCACCCCCTAGGGGGGATGGCCACGCCACAATCCCTTCTCCTCTATTCTCTCTCAGGATCTTGGGCACGCATGCACATGCGCCCGGCATGAGTTTTAAGCCACCAGGTCTGGGACGCGAACTGCGGTCGACCACATGGGAGTTCAGCAACATAGCCATTATGCTAACTGCTGGTCCCAAAGAGCTCATTTCCTGAGATAGAGGACAGAGACTGATGACTTGTTTCCATAGATTTGAAGATCCGATCTATACCATTATACCAGCAAAGAGAATATATTTCCTTTTCTAAATCCTCGTTAAACATTGTGTTGGTAGACCTTACTGCTGACGTTTTTATCTTGAGTGTTACACAAATTTGAGTTTGTTGTTTTAAATTGCATTTCTATGCAGTTTTTAATTTAAACTCTTGCATGGCAGTGATTGTCCCTTGCTTTATAGTTGTAGTTTGTACATTTTGCATTTCTTTATTTAAGGTCATAGATTCTTGAACTATTGTGGTTTTTAGTGCACTTAATAATAGCTTTCTTTTTTTTTTTTTAAGAGATTTTTGCTATAGGGTGCATGCGCTCGCCAGACAGACAGAGAGAGACAGAGAGACAGAAAGCGAGAAATCACCCCCCGGGGGGGATGGCCACACCACAATCCCTTCTCCTCCATTCTCCTCTCGGGATCTTGGGCACGCACGCACACGTGCCCAGTGTGAGTTTAAGCCACCGGGTCCAGGACTCGAACAGTGGTCAACTACATGGGAGTCCAGCGACATAGCCATTACGCTAACTGCTGGTCCCAATAATAGCTTTCTTAAGACATACTTTTAATCAAATAGAATAAAAAGTATTGTGGTTAGCATTTATACGTGCATAGACTATTGCAGCATTTAGTATATGAAATATTTTGCATACATATCTCTCCTGTCAGTGACAATGTTCAGTATATCAAAAATACACTGGCTACAGCTGTCCAGACAACTAAATTGGAACTTTCCTCTTACATGTATGTATGTGTTGAATTGTCAGCATGACAAAAGTGAAAGATACTATTTTTGTATTTTAAAAACGAATTCGTTGGGACCAGAAGTTAGGGTAATGGTTATGTCACTGGACTCCCATGTAGTCTACTGTGGTTTGAGTCCTGGACCTGGTGGCTTAAACTCACGCTGGGTGCGTGTGTGTGCATGCCCAAGATACTGAGAGGAGAATGGAGAAGGGATTGCAGCATGGCCATCCCCCCTGGGGGCTTATTTCTCTCTTTCTATCTCTCTGTCTTTCGGGTGAGTGCAAACGCCCTATAGCAAAAATCTCTCCAAAAAGAAAAAGAAAAAAGAAAAAAACCAATTTGCTGTACGTAAAGTTTTTTTTTTATTTGTTTTGTGCAGAATCACTTTTTAAACTCACACAAGCAGGTGTGGGATGTCAAATGTCAGTGTTCCGCCAGGCGGGGTGAAGGAGCAGAGAAAGGCAGAGTCCGGTGATAGGATACTGGAGCAGTCCTCAGCTCTGTGTTGAATGTGTCATCAGTATGTATGTAGTGTTAGTGTTAGCTCTGCAAGTGAAGTGTCTACAGAGAAATTTTATATTAAGGACAAACCAACACATCACGGCTTCAAAACCTTTGGGAAAGGGTGAGATTGAGTACAAGCACATTTGGGTTATCGTAAATGAATTGATTTTTATTACATGTCCGTATGAAATGGCCACCTTCATAATTAAGATAAAACATCAGGTATGACACCAGAAGATTACATGCAGGCAATCGTGGGTTTCTATCACAACGTGTTTCTCCAAAGCATTAATATAAATTTCAGTATTTAAGAAACGTAATGGATTATGGAATCAGGCTGCTGTGTTTAAATTTTGGCCAATCAAGGTGATCAACCTATAGACCACTCCCAAATAAGATTAATTTTGTCTTTTAAGCTGACTGCAATCAGTTCATTATATGCCTCTGATTTTCAAAGTAAAACATGTGGCTTATGGCAGAATTAGACACTTGATACCAAGTGAATGCATAAAACTATTCATATCGAACAGAAATATAAAAATTATATATATTGCGAGCACGTGTGCGTGCGTGTCCAAGATCCTGAGAGGAGAATGGAGGAGAAGGGATTGCGGCGTGACCATCCCCCCTGGGGGGTGATTTCTCGCTTTCTGTCTCTATGTCTCTCTCTGTCTGTCTGGCGAGCGCACGCGCCCTATAGCGCAAACCTCTCAAAAAAAGAAAAAAAATTATATATATTGAATGGCAGTTTTCACAAATTTGACTTATTTCTTGATATAAGACACTTAGGAAAAAGTCCACTTAATACTTTTGAAGGGAATAAGCAACTAAATGAGAACTGACAATTGGCCTTTGATAAGTGTCTAATTTGTTCACATAAACCTTGTCAATAAAAATAGCATAAAGCAGTGGTATCTCATAAAATAAAAAGAGGGACCAGTAGTTAGCATAACGGCTATGTTGCTGGACTTTCATGTAGTCAACCACGGTTCATGTCCCAGATCCGGTAGCTTAAACTCACGCCGGGCATGTGTGTGTGCGTGCCCAAGATCCCAAGAGGAGAAGGGAGAAGAAGGGATGACGGCGTGGCCACACCCCTGGGGGATTTCTCGCTTTCTGTCTCTCTGTCTCTCTCTGTCTTTCTGGTGAGCACACACACCCTATAGCAAAAAGAAGAAAGAAAGAAAGAAAGAAAGAAAGAAAGAAAGAAAGAAAGAAAGAAAGAAAGAGAGAAAGAAAAGAAAGAAAGAAAGAAGGAGAAAGAAAGAAAGAAAGAAAGAAAATGGCTCACTTAATGATAAGAACAGGTCTGGAAATATCGATAATAACATTGAATGTTAATGGACTAAATTCTCCAATTAAGAGACACAGACTGAATGGAAAATAAAACAAGACAAACAAACAAATAAACAACAACAACAACAAAAACAGACCCTCTATCTGTTGCATACAAGAAATACACCTTATGGATAAAGACATAAATAGACTAAAAGTGATGGGCTAGAAAAAGATATTCCACACAAATGGAAAACAAAATGACTGGAGTTGTAATACTGATTTCAGACAAAATAGGCTTCAAAACAAAGACCTTAAGAAGAGACAAAGAAGAGCACTATATAATAGTAAATGGATGAATTCAGCAATATTAACGCTTATAAATATCTATGCATTCAATTTAGGAGCACCTAAATATGTGAAGGAAAGACTGCTAGAGCTAAAAGGAGAGATAGGGTACAACACTATAATTCTTGAGGATTTCAACACCCCATTATCTCCTTTAGACATATCTTCTAGACAAACAAATAAATAGAGAGATACAGGACCTAAATGATACTATAAAACAAATAGGTCGAACAGACATCTATAGAACTTTCCACCCTAAGACCAGAAAATATACATTTTTCTCACCCCGGCATGGAACCTTTGCAAAGAATGACCATATGATAGGACACAAAGCAAGCCTTTACAGATTTAAAGGCATAGAAACTATATCTAACATCTCCTCTGACCATGATGGAATTAAACTTGCTATTAATTTCAAGAAATAACCTCAGAAATACACAAACACATGGAAACTAAACAACCTACTTCTGAACGACTTTTTAACTACTGAAGAAATAAAGTCTGAAATAAAACATTTTATGGAAACAAATGATAATGAGTACACGAGTTTCCATATTCTATGGGACATGGCAAAAGCAGTCATAAGAGGCAAATTCATAGCAATTAGTGCACATAAGAAAAAGATGGAAAGATGGCAAATAAACAACCTAACATCATGCCTCAGGGAATTGGAAAAACAACAACAAAATGCCAGGCAAAAAGAAATCATAAGGATTTGGGTAAAAATAAATGAAATAGAAAATAAATGGACTATACAGAAAATAAATGAAAGCAAAAGCTGTTTCTTTGAAAAGATTAACAAGATTGACACACCATAGATAGACTGATAAAGAAGAAGAAAGAAAGAAACCAGATAAATCAAATATGTGATGAAACAGGCAGCGTTACAACAAACATAGTAGAAATACAAACATCATTAGAGAATACAAAGAAACATGGAGGAAATGGGCAAATTCCTGGATGCATATAATCTACCAAGAGTAAATCAGGAGGACACAGAAAAGCTAAATAGACCCATAACAAGCCATGAGATTGAATCAGTAATAAATAACCACCCGGCAAAGAAAAGTTCATTACCAGATAGCTTCACTTTAGAATTCTACAAAACTTTTAAGGAAAAATTAACCCACATCCTACTCGAATTATTTCTAAAGATCCAAATGGAAGGAAACCTTACAAATTCATTTTATGAAGTCTCCATCATCTTCATTCCCAAAATAGATAAGGACATGACAAAAAATAAAAAATACAGACCAATATCTCTGATGAATATAGGTGCAAAAATTCTTAAAAAGATACTTGCAAATCATATCCAGCAACATATAAAAAAGATTATTCATCATGACCAGGTAGGCTTTATCCCAGGGATGTAAGGGTGGTTAAACATATGCATGACCATAAATATAACACACCATATTAACAGAAAGAAAGATAAAAAACATATGATCATTTTAATTGATGCAGAAAAAGTGTTCGATAATACACAATATTCTTTCATGATCAAGACTCTCAGTAAGATTGGTATAGAAGGGTAATTTTTAAACATAATAAAAGCCATATATTAAAAACCTATGGATAACAGAATACTGAATACAGAAAAGCTCAAAGCTTTTCCACTAAAACCTGGTACTAGACAAGGCTGCCCACTTTCTCCACTACTTTTTAAATATAGTGCTGGAAGCCTTAGCCAATGCAATCAAAAAAGAGAACAATATAAATAGGCAAAGAAAGTTGAAAATATCTTTATTTGCAGGTTACATGATTGTATAATTAGAAGACCTAAAGGTTTCCATGAACTTCTCAAAGTAACAAATGAATACAGTAAAGTGGCAGGCCACAAAATAAACATCCAAATATTTATAGCATTTCTATATACAAACAAGTCAAATGAAGTAGAGCTGAAGAAAGGAATCTCTTTTACCATAGCCAAAAAAATGTGTAAGATACCTAGGGGTAAACCTAACTAAGGAAGTCGAAGATCTTTACAAAGAAAACTGTGAAAGTCTTTTAAAAGACATTGAAAAGGACATTAAAAAGTGAAAGGACATTTCATGTTCCTGGATTGGAAGAATTAACATAATCGAAATGAAAATTCTACCCAAATTAATCTACATGTTTAATGTAATTCAATCAAAATACCAGAGACATTCTTCACAGATCTAGAAATGTGAACAATGTGACAATCATAGAATGTGTCTGGAATCATAAAAGACCTCATTAAATGTCCAAGCATCCAGATAATGGGTATCCCAGAAAGTGAAGAGAATCATAAGGGCATTGATAATCTAGTCCATGAAATCCTAGAAGAAAACTTTCCAAATCTAGAAAGGCATTCAAACATCCAGACCCAATAAATTCAAAGGAACCCATATAGAATCAACTTAAGAAGATCTTCTCCAAGGCACATTATTGCCAGATTGACCCAAACCACAGACAAAGACAAGATACTAAAATTGGCAAGAGAGAAACATCAAGTTACCTACAAAGGATATCCCATCAGGCTATCAGTGAACCTCTCATCAGAAACTATGCAAGCAAGGAAAGAATGGGAAAATATATTCAAAGTGTGAAGTGAAAAAAAAACTTTTTAAAATAATTTTATTTATTCATTTATTTATTTTAATTTGATCAGAGAGGCAGAGAGAGGGGGGGGGAAGTGAGAAAGTGAGAAAGTGAGAAAGCAAGCCACCAGGTTTGGGACTTGAACTGTAGTCAGCCATGTAGGAGTGTCCAGCACCTTAACCACCATGCCACCTGCTGGTCCTGTGATAAACAATTTCAACCAATAATACTATACCTACCAAGATTATTTTTCATGTGGGAAGAAAAGACAAAAACATTCTCAGATAAACAAAACCTGAAAGAATTTACCAACACCAGCCTGGTTCTCCAAGAAGTTTTAAACAGAGTGCTATACTAGGAAAACTAAATACAAACACACAGAAATAAGAATTCAAAAACAACCAAGAAAATGACCAACTTAAGGGTAGGGACAAGTCTGAAGTTGAATGTTATCTGCCACAATTTAAATGGAAAGATCAGGTCACAACAGAAGAGAGATTAATTACATGAGACTGAACTGGTAAAATAGAATCTTATGATTTTTTAACTAAAACATTACTGATTTTCTTCTATGCTTTGTCTTCCAGATATAAGTATTGTTGTCTTCTTTTGAACTGATGATAGTTTCATGTACCTACTATTTGAATACAATCCTAACCTGTTTCCTATCTTTAAGTCTTAAACAAATTTCTCTTAATGGTTTTTGATTTTGGTTTATTAAAGTTAAAACTGCTTTTTTTGAAATTAAAAAATAATTTAAAAAATACTAATTACTACAGTAAGCTATGTAGCCTTAACTAGGTGCTATTTTATAGTGTTTTCATTCTACTCACAGTTGCACATCTAAAGTCAGACATGTGTTCACAGATGTGTATATATCAGCTGAACTTGCTATTGAAAGTATTTAGATTAACTAAGATATTTTGTGAATCAATAAAATGTGGGGGGGGAAGAAAGGAAAATAACTGTAGATATCAGAGACAGTGTGGAAGGAGGGTGGGAAATGGCAGAACATGAGAAATAGAGAATCAAAAAAGAAAAGAAAATGAGAAAATATATAAGAAACAAGAAATGAAAAATTATTTGTTGATGGTAACATGTATGATTAAGCCAATATACAATGTATTCTCAATAGGAAATTGCATTTTCCATGCTGTGAGGATGTTCAGTGAATGAATGTAAAATAAATAAATTTTAAAAAAATAAAATAAAAAGAAGAGAGAACAACAACAACAACAAGATTTAGTTTCTGAACTTGATTTCAGGCCAAAGAACCTTGCTTGCCTATTCTCTGTTTGCTATGGTTCCACTGTCCCCCTAAATGCATTCATTGAAATTTGGTTTTGATGGATTAAGAAGGTAAAAGCTTAACCAGACTATGATGTTGAAAGGTGGGGCCTTTGGAAGGAGATTAGGATTAAGGTCATCAGGGCTGACCCTTATGATTGACTCCTGGTGGGTTTATAAGGCGAGGGACTAAGACAGGGACACGTGGACACAGAATGCACA
The DNA here is from genome assembly GCF_000334495.1 of Tupaia belangeri chinensis. NCBI lineage: Eukaryota > Metazoa > Chordata > Mammalia > Scandentia > Tupaiidae > Tupaia > Tupaia belangeri. The sequence continues at coordinate 1,956,007 of NW_006159958.1, forward strand.
CTCTCCTACCTTCTGCCATGTTGTGATGTAGCCAGAAGACCCTCACCAGATTTCTCCCCTGGACCATGGACCTTCAAACCATGAGCTCGATAAACCTATATTCTTTTAAATGACCCAGACTCGGGTATTTTATTCCCCTCCCCCCGCCTTCTTTTTAATCTCCAGAGAGCATGTGCACTCACCAGGGAGAGACAGAGAGACAAAGAAAGGGAGAAAATACCCCCAGTGGGATATGGCCACACTGAAATCTCTTCTATTTCTCCATCTTGTTGGGATTTGGGCACATATACACACATTCCTGATATATTTTTCAAACAACTGGGGGCAGGATTTGAACTTCATGGTCAGCCATGTGGGAGCTGGCTCCTTTAACCTTTAACTTCCTTAAACATTTAACCTCCTTTAACAAGGCCAGGTATATTCTGTTATGAGCAACAGAACAGACTAGAACACTGTTCTTCTAACAAAGGGACTAACTAGTTTTCCTTTATCCCCAAAAGTTTATTTCTTGCAAGAGCAGAAGAGACATGGAGAGAGATAGACAGAGAGATGACACTCCCAACAGGGTCCTAATGCTGCAGTTGACCCCCAGCCTCAGCCAACCCCAGACCACAGGCACGTGTTCTGAGGGAAATCTCCAGACACAAACTTGAGAACTTCCCCCACCTGGCCAACCACATAAAGTACAGTGTTTTATCACTGAATCATCGGCTATCTCCCTCTTTTCACTTTTTTTTTTTGTGAAAAGCTCATCTAACTGCTCATTCGCTCTTGGAAAACTGGCTGTCATGTTGGAAACAGCGTATCTGATTCTGTCTTTGTCAACAGCAAACTTACTTTGGGCTCCTGCCCCTCTCAAATGGGTCAAAATTCATAACTTTGTGTATGTCAGGCAGTCCATACAATTATAATCTAGGAGCTATCCTAAACAAAGAGTCAGAAATGAAATCTAAAAACCATTTCCTAAATAAAATTTTTACAAATAATGACTTTCAAATGACAGCAAAAAGTATTTCTCATGCCCAAGCCAAAGTTAGTGCACACATTTTTGAAAATTCTTGCTACGATGACAATGGCATTTGCTGGAATATTGCACTGACAAGAGGAAAGGCATTCTCGTGACCAGATACTAAATGAAAATCATCCCCAAACATTAGCATAATGTCCTTCATATCTTATAATTTTGTGAACTGACGCAAACAACTTCTGTTTGTCAGAGGCTTTGTAAGTGGTATGGAAAAGAAGTACCCCATAGCTGACATCTATTAACAAGATGAACGAACATATGAAGCACATTATTTCATGACTCCCACTGGCTCCCAGAGGTGTAATTAGAATTGAATTTTTCATGAACATCAACATCATTTTCTTTGTCCACTATGCTGTGTTTTGTGCTTGACTATTTCCAGCACTCTATTCAAGGAAAAAGAAAAGGCGAGAACAGAGTCATAGTCTCATGGACCGGAAGCAATTCGATGACTTTCCCCAAGAGTGTCCACAGGCCCCTGCCATGGAACTGGGGAGCCTCATTCAGTTGCGGCCTTTCCTCACCGGTTCTGTCTATTCCTGGCTCACATGGAAGATGGATAAAGACTCAGCATAACTACTTGGAGTTGAGACTCCTTCATAGAACAATCAGGTTTTAAAAATAGGAAAGAAGGGAACCAGCAGTTAGCGTAATGGCTATGTCGCTGGACTCCCACGTAGTCAACCGCGGTTCATGTCCCGGACCCGGTGGCTTAAAACTCACGCTGGGCGCGTGTGCGTGCGTGCCCAAGATCCCAAGAGGAGAATGGAGGAGAAGGGATTGCGGCGTGACCATCCCCCCTGGGGGGTGATTTCTCGCTTTCTGTCTCTATGTCTCTGTCTGTCTGGCGAGCGCACGCGCCCTACAGTGAAAATCTCTCCAAAAAAAAAAAAAATAGGAAAGAAAAACAAAAACAAAAACAAACAAATACAAAAGGTTTTCATTGACTCTTAGATAGATTTACTTTCTCTTTGATTTTTTAAGGCCTCAAAAAAAGAAACAAAAGTGACATGGCTGAGGTTGTTCTTGTTCTTCCTCTGGCTTACTTAAGTGGATGGTATTATTATCACTTAGAATCTGGCAGCAGATTCTGTGAATAACTGAGATGTGAAACAAAGGGAAAAATTTATTTAGCTATGTATGAGTACAGGGAGTAGTCAAGAGTTAAATATATGACTGGTAGTGTTATATCAAGAACATTAATCTTATAAATCTATGATTTGAAAATGTATTTGTACCAATAATGTGTATGTAAATAACACTGGAAAAAGGCTTAGTAACCAGTTGACAATGATCCTTATAAAAATTGATACTTTTGGGACCAGCAGTTAGCGTAATGGCTATGTCACTGAACGCCCATGTAGCCGACCGCGGTACAAGTCCCGGACCCGGTGGCTTAGACTCACATCGGGCGCAGGTGCATGTGTGCCCAAGATCGCGAGAGGAGAATGGAGGAGAAGGGATTGCAGTGTGGCCATGCTCCCTGGGGGTGATTTCTCACTTTCTATCTCTCTGTCTTTCTCTATCATCTCCCCTAGGGGGTGATTTCTCGCTTTCTATCTTTCTGGCGAGCGCATGCACCCGATAGCAAAAACCAATACAAAAAAAAAAAAAAAAATTGATACTCTTTTACAAAAATGAGATGCATCCTTTGAGTTTTTCCAGGGGCTCAACTGGAAAACACAAAAGTCAAGTTTAGGTCTGGAAAAATGTTTAATTTACAATTTGATCTTTAAGAAACATGTCAAAGATGTCAGAAAACTCAATACAATATTTGATTACAACAGAATCATAAGACACTGGCTATTATATTTCACTAAGTTGATAATTATAAAAAGTTACACAATAAAAAAGTTTAACCCTTTAAAGTTCTACTTTTCAAAATCTTACTAAATATAAACATAAAGCATAAAAATCCGTTTTCTTAAGTAGGTTATCAAGCTGTAAAGAAATCTGCAGAATGTTCACAGCTGAGAGCAGATCAATGCTTCAAAAACCTTGATTTTGAAGAAAATCAAGAGAAGAAAATAACTTTATCAACTTTTAGGAAAACTTACAATACTTTCCTCAATCATAGCCAACTTGTCATGTATTTCTTGCATAATATTATTTTATCAGCCTTAATAACTTTATTATTTAAATACCTTCAAACTCAAGCCTTAACCTAATATGTTTTAGACCTAGTATTTGTCCCTTTTTCTTTGAATATATATACATATATACATTTTATTTTACAGTCCCTGTAACCTTAATTTTTTATAAGTAAGTAATTTGACTTGTTATATTTCAACTATTTTTTAGCTATTCAATATTTTTAAACAATTTTTCTAATGGTAGAACAAAATAATCGTATAGACCCATTTTTTTGGTCTCTACAAGAGCTAGGATCCGAGTGAAAAACTTAACGCTTTTATATTACTCAAAGGATTTTAACTTAAGAGATGACAAGTATTTTACCAATATTAATTTGACATAGCACAATTCCTTTTTATGATCTTAAATTACCTGAAGAGTTTATAACATTATACTTACAATCATCTGATTTATCTTTAAAAACTCTATGCCGGCAAAAAATACCTTTTTTAATACAAGATTTTTCTTTCTCACTGTTTTCTACCTTGTCTGAATAGTCTTTAGGGAACTTCTTTTCAAAAAAACAAAAAAGGGAATGGCTATAACAAACTCTGGCCAGACCCTTCTGTTACTGTCAAATGAGACCCTAGAACGGTTCCAGCCTACTCCAAGGGTACAGTGGCATGTAATCTAATCAAGGTGTCAGCAATTTGCTTGCCACTCTCCTTTAGCCTTTCCCATACTGGACATCAATTCTTCTAGGTAGGATTTAAAGTCAAACACTTCTTGGGGGCCGGCAAGCGGCATGGTGGTTAAAGGCACTGGACTCCCACATGGCTGACCACGGTTCAAGTCTCAGACCTGGTGGCTTGCTTTCTCATTTCCTCTCTCTCTCTCTCTGTCTCACTCTGATCAAACAGTAAAATAATAATGATGATGATGGTAAAGTTAAATAAAAATAATTCGTTAAAATAAATAAATAAATAAATAAAGTCAAACACTTCTTGACTTTAAATCCGTACTTAGGGGTTTTACATAATGGACTTCATATATATTTGGAAACAACCTTAAATAACTTTTTATTTACACTGCCCCCCAAAATAATTATTATCTAAAAAATTATATTTTATTTTTTGCTTATGGATTTTTTCCAAAATTTTAATGTTTTATAATTTTATATGTAGAATTACATATATTTACATTAATTTTCACCCTTTTGTAACCTTAATATCTTTAAAGAATTATTTATTTTATTTTGTTATTATTATTATTATTAAATTTTACCAGAAAGAGAGAGAGAAAGGAAAAGCAATAAAGCAAGCTGCCAGGTCTGGGATGCAAACTGCAGGCAGTCACATGGGAGTCCAGCATCTTAACCACCATACCACCTGCTGGTCCCTGTAACCTTAATTTTTTATAAGTAAATAATTTGACTTGTCATATATCAACTATTTTTTAGCTATTCAATTTTTTAAAACCATTTTTCTAAAAGTAGAACAAAATAATCATATAGACCCAATTTTTTTGGTCTCTGTGAGAGTTAGGAGCCAAGTGAAAAAATTACCAGTTTTATATTACTCAAAGGATTTTAACTTAAGAGATGACAAGTATTTTACCAATATTAATTTAACATAGCATAATTCCTTTTACGATCTTAAATTACCTGAAGATTTTATAACATCATACTCATAATCACCTGATTTATCTTTAAAAACTCTATACCTGGGCTATTTAAATACCAAAAGATACCAGAAAGTCAGTTATTTATTTCTCTATTAACTTTTTATAACATATTAGATATGTATACCATATGGATATTAGATATTTACATTAAGTTTCTTTTTTTTTTTTGGAGAGGTTTTTGCTATAGGGCACATGCGCTCGCTAGACAGACAGAGAGAGACAGAGAGATAGAAAGTGAGAAATCACTCCCCAGGGGGGACGGCCATGCCGCAATCCCTTCTCTTCAGTTCTCCTCTCGGGATCTTGGGCACGCACGCACACACACCCGGCGTGAGTTTTAAGCCACCGGGTCCGGGACGCGAACCGCAGTCGACTACGTGGGAGTCCAGCGACATAGCCATTACGCTAACTGCTGGTCCTATTTACCTTAAGTTTCTGATAACTCTGAAATTTATTTTCACTAAATCAGTAATAAAAAAAATTTTTTTCTCATTTGATTGGTAAAATCTAGGCTGACAATTATAAAAGACATCTTTAATTTTTATCCTTAAATTTGTAGCTGGCTTATTTTCTTAAGTCATATGAACTTGAAAGCATTTGGATGAAATGTTATGAGTGCTTTTTATTTGCATGCCAAATTTAATAGGAGTCCTTAAAGACTTTGCCACATAAGCATAACATACAACAAACATAAACATGTGTACATATGTTTATGAACATATAAGAGAGTTATAAATGTATCCCTGTGTTAAAACAAACTCATCCATCCCACCTGGCTCTTGGCACCAGGAAGGTTTTTATCTTCCTTTGATATCCCAGATAAACAAATTGACCCATTGGAACAGGACATGAAGACAACATCCAGGCAGTGCATGTAGATATGGATGCTAATTCCTTCAAAGACCACACCGCGTGCATCTGATGAGATAATTAAATTCCTCCTGTGAGAAATGTGCACATGCAGGAAAAAAAGAAAATGAAAAGAAAAACTGCAAGAAACCAAAACAAAAAAGTCAAATACTATGATAGAACTTCCCCTGCTAAATATTCTTTACCAACCTCTAGGAAATAAATATCAACACCTAATCTCATGCCAGCTGGCCTTCTCTAGCAGCTGCCCACTCAAATGCCTTTCAAGTTTGGAGGTGAATTTTCTCCCTATTAGAAAGCGTTACGTTTCAGCCTGGCAGGTGGCAACAGTGGTTAAGGTCAACCACTGTTTGAATCCCAGACCTGGTGGTTTTCTTTATTTTTTTTTTTCTTTTCTTTTTTTAATTTTTAAAATTTATTTATTTATATTGATTCACTGTACAAATAAGATTTTACATCCAGAATACACTGCATATTGGCTTAATCAAGGATATTACCATACATGTTATCATCAACCAATAATTTTCCAGTTCTTGTTTCTTATATATTTTTCTCTTTTCTCACCTCTCCTTGATTCCCCACCTCTTACCCTCTGCTATTTCCCACCCTCTTCCCACACTATCTCTGGTATTTATAGCTGTTTTCCATGCCCTTTTTTTTTTCACATTTTATTGATTCACTAAAGATCTTAACTTAAAAACTTGCAATAGCAAGCACAGGTGACATATACATATCTATGAACACATGTCTGACTTTAGGCATAAACCTCAGTGAGTGAAGTGAGCATAATATAAAGTAACACCTAATGGGACTATATAGCTTACTACAGGCATTAAATAGGTATTTTAATGCATTTTTTAATTCCAAGACAAACAGCTTTAGTTTTAATAGATCAAAATAAAAAAATGTTAAGAAAAATTTGCTTAACACTTAAATCCCGGAAAAAGGGTAGGATTCAGTTCAAGTAATAGGTAGATGAACCTATCATCAGCTCAAGAGAAAACAAAAATTCTTAAATCTGGAAATCAAAGAATAGAAGAAAATCAGTAGTGTTTTAGTCTAAAGTCAAAAAATTCTATTTCACTTGTTCAGATCCATGTAATTAATCTCTCTCCTAGTGAATTTGCAGTGTTACTGTGGTCTGATCTTTCCATTTAAACTGTAGAAGTTAACATTGAACTCTGGAGTTGTCCCTACCGTTAGGCTGGTCATTTACTTGGTTGTTTTTTTACTCCTATTTCTGGGTGTCCGACTTTAGTTTTCCTAGTATAGCACTCCCTTCAACACTTCTTGAAGAGCTGGTCTGGTGTTAGTAAATTCTTTCAGGTTTTGTTTATCTGAGAATATTTTTGTCTTTTCAAAAAACCCATATGAAGGATAATCTTGGTGGGTAGAGTATTCTAGGTTGAAATTGTTTTTCACTTAACACTTTGAATATATTTTCTTTCCTTGCTTGCATTGTTTTCTATGAGCGGTCCAGCGTTAGCCTGATGGGATATCCTTTGTAAGTAACTTGACGTTTCTCTCTTGCCAGATTTATTATCTTGTCTCTCTGTCTGTGGTTTTGGTCTATCTTGTTATGAGGTGCCTTGGAGAAGATCTTCTTGGGTTGATTCTATGTGGGGTCCTTTGTGTTTCTTCATCCTGATATTTGAGTGTCTTTCTAGGTTTGGAAATTTTTCTTTCAGGATTTCATGGAATAGAATATTAATGCCCTTATTAGTTTCTTCACCTTCTGGATACTGATGACCTGGATGTTTGGGCATTTAATGGTATCTACTATTACTCATATGTTATTCTCATTTTTTTTTAGGTTAGTTTCTCAGTCTTTTTGGTGAATTTTTCTAGGTCAGAGTTTCTATATCTGAGATTCAATCTTCTGCTTGAGCTAATCTCCTTTTAATACTTTCAAGGGAGGTTTTGATTTCCTGTATTACTGCCTTCATCTCTAACAATTCCGTTTGATTCTTTTTTATGATGTGTGTTTCCTCTTTCAGTTCATGCAAGAACTTCCTCACCTGCTGGAACTCAGTGTCTCTTTTATTCTACATATTCTGGACTTTGTTGTCTCTCTTCTCTTGCATCTCTGTTAGCTTTGTCACTATAAATATTTTAAATTCTTTATCTGACATTTTCATGAGTTCCCTTGTATTGTCTGTGAAGGATGAGGAGTTATTCTTTTCCTTTATGGGAGAGTTTTTTCTGTTTTTTTTTTTTTTTTTTTTGGTTTCTCATATTTCTTGTGCTTCTGCTATGGTTTCTGGTCTGGTCATCTCATGGATTATACTTTTCCCCTTGGCTTTGGAGTTAAATCTGTGCATTCAGAGGCATGCAGGAAGAGGTGATCTGCAATCGCCAAACAGTGCCCTTTTTTCCCCTCTGTGCAGCAGATTCAGTGGAAGTTGAGGATTACTCTGACCCTAAAAATATTCAGATATTTGGCTACTGAGCACCCAGACTTGTCTAGAAAATCAGTATGTGAAGGTTGAGCAGAAAAGTGAGAAAGGTTTAAAAGGAGAGAGAGAGAGAAAAACAAAATAAAAACAATTTTTAAAAAGAGAAAAAAATTTAATTTCTGCAAAAAATGAAAACTGCACAGCGCACTAGCATGTCGCAAGAATGAGGCCACTCAGAACTCAGATATACATGGCTGGTGATTGACTTGTCCTGTGGGGGTAGGGGGAAGGGTAAGAATTAGCAAGACAGGAGCCAGCAGGTGGCACTGTGGTTAAGGGTGCTGGACTCCCACGTGGCAGACCACAAATTAAATTTTGGGGGACCGGTAGTTAACGTAATGGCTATGTCGCTGGACTCCCATGTAGTCGACCGCGGTCCGAGTCCAGGACCCGGTGGCTTAAACTCATGCAAGGTGCATGTGCGTGTATGCCCAAAATCCCGAGAGGAGAATGAAGGAGAAGGGATTGCAGTGTGGCCATCCCCCCTGGAGGAGGGGGGGATTTCTCACTTTTTGTCTCTCTGTGTCTTCCTGGTGAGCACACGCATCCTATAGCAAAAACCTCTCCAGAAAAAAAAAAAAAAAAAAAAGACACAGACCTGGCGGCTTGCTTTCTCACTTGCCCTCTTTCTCTCTCTATTCTGTCTTTCTCTGGTCAAATTTAAATAAATATATAAATAAAGTTCAATAAAATAATTCTTTTAAAAAAAGAATTAGCAAGACAAAAGAGCAACAGAGAACTAATTTTAAAAATTAAGAAAAATTAAAAAAAATATAGAGAGACAAAGAGTATAAATAGGGTGCTCTAACCTGGCTCCTAGCTAGATCTGGGGGAGGGGGTGCAGGAGGGTAAAGTCTGGGTGTAAGGTCTTCAGTGGTCCTAATCCCTGAATGGGGTTGCTCCTGGTGGCTTGCTTTTTGACTTTCCCTCTCTCTTTCTCTCTCTCTGGTCAAATTAAAAAATAATAAAAATAAATAATATTTAAAAAGCAAAATAAATTTTTACTTTTTTATTTGAAACTTCTCTTTTCCTACTTCACATGCATTTGTGGTTTTTCATTCTGCATCTCAGGACAGGTCTCAGAGATTTGAACCCAGAGCCTAAGATTTTATACCCTGCAGATCGTCTTCCCCTTCCCATAACAGCATGCCTTGCAGACAACTCATTCCCTGCAAGCTTCTTTGAGCAGCACTATGTTTGTCAATGAGCTGGCATTTCTCCTCAAGATGATAGCCAGTTCTTCTGTAAGTCTCTCCTCTTCTCACATAAAGTCAGCTTCTCAGAATCTAAACAAGCCTAAATAAAAAGAAGCTCAAACAAAACCCCTGTGACACAGTTAAAACAAACAAACAAACAAAAACTCCTCAACTCAGTTTTTCATTGGCAACCCATTTACCAGGACTCATTCCCTGCCTGGAAGCTCTGATCTTTCCTCCCTCTCTTAACTCTGCACTTCATTATTCCTTCTGTGTCCATGTCTCTATGTCCTCATGAGCATGAGACAAAAGAACAAAATTAATTGCTGCTCTTGTACTGGGAGTTGGGCCCATGCACCTCAACTTCTATCATCATAATTTTCTTGCATAATTACCTTAAAACTCTGAGCAAAAAGAAAAAAAAAAATAAATGAAAGGGAAAAATACTAAAGTAGGCAGAGCAAAGAGAAAAAAGGAGAAGTTTCCAAAGTTACCAGAAAGGACACAAGTTGGTCAAAAATGAAATTGAGCAAGGATCTCCTAAAAAGGGATGGACCCTCAGTTTCCCTTTGTAAGGAAAAAGGTGAGAACTTTCCAACTTGAAAATTAATAAGGGTTAAAACTGAGATAAAAAAAAAATCTTTTCTAAGGAGCTTGGAATCCAAGGTTCCTTTTAAAAGGGAAAATTTTGACTTTGGTTATAATAAATAGGAAGAAAAAGACTGAGAGAAGACTATACCATCAAGAATAAACACAAGTCTTAAAGGAATAACAAAAATTTAAGATGTTTTACAAGATAAAAACTGCTGGGTGTGAGCCAAAGAGAAGAAAAAACAAACAAACAACAACAAAAACCAGACTTACTGCTCTAAAAAAACTGATGATTATTTCCTTCTAAAATGGAAAATGTTATCTAAGATCTTGCATATCAAGGAGACCCACCAGATGAACACACCCTCTTAAACTGATTACTGAATTGATCATGTACTTGAGGATTCTGGCTTAACCAAAATACAAAAATTAAAGAAAACAAACAAACTCTAGAAGATTAGTCCCTTTCAGCATGAGCTGTCCTGATCTTTGCACCTGACAACTGCAACAAGGCTAGACTTTCCTTCCTCATGTCATGTGCTTAAGGTTTGTCCTATAGTGTTACAGAAAACCAGATGCTGAGGAGCAGAAAACAGCACTCAGAGAGATTAGGAGAACTGTTTATTATACTAGCAGGCACGGAGGAGTTAACACACTGAATCTCTGTCCTCCCCGCCACCACCCCGGGGGTTGGACATGGTCTTTTATGGGGGAATTGGGGAAGGGGCTCAGAATCCATTCTACACAGTGTCAAAGGGAGGAGGCAGAGAAGAAGGAAGTCTAATATATTTAAGGTACTAATATATTCAAGGTTTTCAGGTTACCCTGTAGGTCTGGGGAGGAGCAGTAAGTTTATCAGAGGGCAGAAACCTCAGGCAGCTATCAGCCCTGAGTTATTCATGAATTCAGGGTCTGTCCATATCGGTAGTATCCTGGAAAGTGAATCAGATTTGAGTTCATTGACAATAACTATTATGTCGACCAATCTGCCAATGTATATCTTTCCCAAGTTTATTTCTGGTAAGAGGGAGGATAAGAAATGACAGAAATCATGGTAATAGAGGGTATAAGAAAAGACAGAAATCATTCAGACAAGGGAAATTTTTGGCACCTTTTTAATCTTAGAAGTGTTGTAGAAAACCAAATTCTGAGGAACAGAAAGCAGCACTCAGAGAGATGAGGAGAACTGTTTATTACATCAGCGGGCACGGAGGAGTTAACACTGAATCACTGGCTCTGACTGGGGGCTGGACATGGTCTTTTATGGGGAGATTGGTGAAGGGGAGGTCTCAGAATGTTAGGAATGGAGAAGGGGCTCAGAACCTGCTCTACGCAGTGTCAAAGGGAAGAGGCAGACAAGCAGGAAGTCTAATCCATTCAAGGTACTAATCTACCCAAGGTACTAATCTATTCAAGGTACTAATATATTTCAGGTTACCCTGTAGCTCTGGGGAGGGGCAGTAAGTTTGTTGAAGGGCAGAAACTTCAGGCAGCTATCAGCCCTGAGTTATTCATGAATTCAGGACCCTTCCATATCAGAAGCAGCTTCTATTATTTTCCTTGAAAGAGTCTCAAATTTATTTTTGTTAACTTTTTGTAGAGAGTTAATTTTGCCATTTTTTAAAAATGAATTTTAATACCAATTAAAGTAGCAATCGCATTCCTTTTCTTCATGTGAGATCCAGATTTCCTAATTTAGCATGCAAAAAGACTGATCTAGGAATATCAAAGCTTCTGCCTGAGAAAATTCTAACCAAGGTCACCTTTTGTAAATTCTTTCCATTTATCTAAATACCGTCAGGTCAAGGCACCATAGATGTAGAACCCAAAAAGGACTGTCCTCTTTGCTCCTTTTAAACTGTAGGTATTTTATTTTATATTATATTCTAATGTTTATCTGTTTTTAAAAGTGTAAAGAATGGGCCAGCCAAGCAAGAAAATGGAAATGAAGAGTTTTTATTGGGAACTCGCCCAAGTGAGATTTGCTGGTCTGACAGAGGGAGAGGGCCAGAGAAGTTGAGCCCTAGGGAGGGGTTTAGTGATTTTTATACGGGTATAGGGAGGGGGACTGTCTTAGAGGTAGGAACAGTCCATGTATGGTAACGGTTTAGGGGGAGAGCAGACTACTGCACCATGTAGGGTCTGGCGCTGTGTACAGAGCAGAGCGCTATGTGCAACATTCGGCTTAGACCCAAGTGCAGTGCACATCTGATGACAGACTAGATCTTGGTTGCATCAGCCGACTGTGTCATGGCATCCAATCCCTAAGTCCAACCTGCCCAGGCCTCCGACCTAACAACAAGGAGAAACCGGCCTGTGGAAATCTAAGGATTTTAATGTGGTGGGCCAAGGTGAGGCTTTTTTTTTTTTAATTGTCTCTTCACTAAATGTCTCTCCACTCTTACATTGAAATCACTCATCTTAGGTGTCTCAGTTCCCTTCAAGAATTTAGTACCCTTGAGGGGAGCCCAAAATGCTTGAGTGGTCAGCTCTTATTTTGCATTTATTGAATGTGGGCCTGTTATTAATTATTGTGCTTGGGATTCTCTATAGGGCCACTACTCATTCTAAGAGGAGGAAATCTCCCCCTTCCAGACACTTCCCATATGGCTCCCAGTCGCTTGGGTGCCTACCCACAGGGAGGAGCAAGTACTCTTTATCTTCAGAGCTGAGAGGCTCAGTCTCTCATTTGCTTATGAATAAGACAGGTTTTGTTTTTTTTTTTTCAGTGCAAACTAAAGCAGTTTTTAAGAAAGTAAAAGAGGAAGACCCTTCAGAATGCACCTTTTTTTTTTCTTTTTCTTTTCTCTCTCTCTCTTTTTTAACTAATACACTCTCATACATTTGGGTTTTCTAACTACATAACTTCTCCCTTGGAGGGAAGCAAACCTCTACCCCTTCTCCTGCAGGGCTTCTAACCATTACCCCTTCTCCTGGAGGGGAGAAAACAACTACCCCCTTCTCCTGGAGGGGTGAAAACCACTATCCCTCACATGAAGGGAAGCAAAACACTACCCCTTGCATGGAAGGGGGCAAACTGGGTTACCCAGAAACAAAGAAGCAAACAAACAAAAACCAGCTTAGAAATAAACCAGACCATCTACCAAATTTTTGGAAAATCCAGAGCCAGAGAACTTACCAAATTTCCAATGAGGAGAGCCTTGGAGCCAGAGAGTGCAAAAAGGGCCCACCACTGGTACCAGGCACCGGGTTTAGAGTGACACCTTGGAAGATCTCTGGTTCATCTCTGGTCCATTTGTGGTTGCGATCTTATCGATGGAAAATAACCAACTCTGTTTTAAAAAAAATTAATGCTGAGAAAATTCTAACCATTTCTTAGCAGAATACAAGTGACCTAGACTCAGAGTTGAGGCAAGACATTGTCTTTCTTAGAGCGATCAGGTACAGGGATTCCTTTTATTTGATTTTTGAGAGCAAAATAGGGTTTGGAATTTAGTGAAGAGTTTTTCCATTGGTTTGGCCCAAAAAGATGGGACATGTGAAAATGGATAGGGCTATGTGTACGTTATAGGTGGGTTTACAGTTTTTAGGGTGGTGATTGAAAAAGGAAGGTTGTTAAGATCAGAAAGGAATGTACTTTAACAGTGATAAAGAGGCTTATTATACATCACAGAGATACTCCAATACTCTGCCAGTGGCAGGATGTAGGAAGAATCCTGTTACCAATGGGTCAAAATGCTCTATTAATGTTTGTGGGCATGGCTCCCTCTAGGCCCTCTAGAAAGGATTTTGGCAAAACAGGAAAAAGCAGACTTCTGTCCCCATCTCTCTGTTGTCCATTACCAAATACGCTGGCAGCAACTTTGAAATGAAAAAGTAAGAAAAGAAAAAAAAAAGAAGCTGAAACTCTTTAATTTTCACTGTTTAAAATCAAACCAAAAACAAACATGAATTCTACTATACTCAGTATCTTCAAAATATATCATTTGGATAAGAGAAGGACTAAGAACAAAAATATGTTTCCTGAGATCCAAACATGTGAGCCAGAGTGCCTCACACGTGACTTTCTGACAGAATTCAGGAGCAGTCAATTACTGGCACTAAACAAAGTTGTGGAAGTCTTCGCCAGGTACTTTAAGAAACTGAGAAGATAATTCAGTAACAAAGCAAAGCTCTTCTCATCCACAGGTGTGTTGGCCAACACCACCTCAATTAGTACAAATTATCTCAGTAGATGTGGTGCTCCATGCACCTGGGACACTGGTGCATCAGGCTGATCTGAGAAGATTTCAGCACACTGTGGTCTCTCAAACTTGCACAACTGATTGCTCAGCTTTACACTGAAGAATTCTTTTATTCCTTCCACAACTTCATTAACAGCATACTCTTCACTCTTGGTGCCTTGAGATTTCTTACGATTTGCATAATCCTCTAAAATGGAATCCACATTCTTCTTGGCAAAAGAGCTGTTCTTACCAGTCATCAATACGCCATGGTTTTAACTCTAATAACGTCAACTCTGATCATGAATGTTTCATCATTTTTAATAGGAGGATCTACCTGGGCCCTTTTCTCCTAAGGAGGCTGAGGTGTTTCACTGGTACTGCTGCAGTGTCATTCCCAGGTTCTCTGGTTTTTGTTTGTTTGTTTGTTTTCACATCAACATTTCCCTGTTACAGGTCAGATGTCTTTCCAGAAGCAGCCCCTCTCTGTAATATGCTCCTAATCACCTTTTTGAAGTTCTGCAGATTGGTGTCTCTTCTCTCTGGAATCCACTCATCCGTTTTTATTCCAACCACTGTAATATATAAAATATTGCACTTGTTTGTCCTGTATGGCAGTTTTTACACATTTTGTTTGTAAAGAAGGTGCCGGTGGGAGTCAGCAGGCACTGTAGTAGTTAAGGTGCTAGATTCCCACATGACCAATCATGATTCAAGTCCCAGACAGGGCAGCTTGAAAATCACACCAGGTGCATGTGCACATGTGTCCAAAATTCTGAGAGAAGTATGGAGAAGAAGGAATTGTGGCATTGCCATCCCTCCAAGGAGTGATTTCTCACTTCCCCCTCTCTGTCTCTCTCTGAGAGACACACACCTTATGGCAAAAACAAACAAACAAAAAAGCCCATAAAAACACAAAACTCACTTACCCTCCTGAAACTAGGCTTCTGACCTAATTGCTGTGCCATTTATAAGTGCCTCCTCCTTCTCTTCCCAATACCACCCTCTCCCACCTGACTCAACCACATTAAATTTCTTACAATTGCTAACTCCATGGTCCAGTGCTCTGGTGGCCTGGGTCTACCTTGCCCACTCAGAGATTCAGCCCTTGTCTCAGCAGGTCTTCTCTCATGAGTGCATTTCTAGGCCCAGGGAGTAACTGGAAATTTTGCCATTCCGTTGCTGAGCACTCTGCATCCAGGGCTTTCCCCATCCAAGAGATTCAGCCCTTGTCTCAGCAGGCCTCCTCTCATGAGTGCACCCCTAGGCCCTGGGAGTAACTTTGGAAATTTTGCCGTTCTGTTGCTCAGCTCTCTGGTATCCAGGGCTTGCCCCATCCAAGAGATTCAGGCCTGGTCTCTGTAGGCCTCCTCTCATGAGTGCACCCTTAGCTCCCGAGAGCAACTTTAGAACTTTCAGCACACTAGCCTGTGCACTGTGCCCAGCATAGCAAATGACTTGATCCTCTCCACTAAATTATATCTCCTAACCTTGCTACCACCTCACTAAGAGCCGAAAGTTTGGTAGAGGAGCCAAGCATCTGGAGATACTCATACTTACTCTGACCAGGGAGACACAGCCCTTCAATAGGAACATACCTGGGAACTAAAGGTGAAATTTCCTCTTCCAGTACTACAGAATCTATTCTAATAAATAGAAAAGTGAATAATACTGCATCAGATGACCAAAAATCAGCACAGAATTTTGAAGAAAAATGAGAAAAGAAGGAGGTAACTCTCCCCCAGGTGAGTGTAGTAACCCTTCACCAACAATGGATAGCACAGAGAAATACACAGAAATGGGCACTAGAGACAAAGTGGAAAGAGATTATGGGAGGGGAGGAGCATAGGATAGGAAATTTGGAGGGAAAATGGAGAGGTAAGACACTTGTAGGAGACAGATAAGGTTTATTATCTATCGATGAGGATGTGTATAATAGTCTCAACTGGACTGGACTGAGGTGTATATCATGCTGGGTAAAGTCTCTTCACAATCCAAATAAGGTATAGAGATTTAATGTATGAATAATAATTTTTTAAAAGTTTCTGGAGCTTTTACTTGCTCTATTTCCTTTATCTATCCCCAGCTTTGTGGAAGTCTTCAGTAGTGATAGATACTAGAAGCTCCCAGGCAAGGGGGTGGCGTTTGAGAGAAACTGGTTAACCAACACAATAGTGCACATTAACAAGTGGAATAGGTTATGAAATAGTATCTCACAGTGGGGTGAAAAATATCACTGACAATTTAATACATAGTTTGAAAAAAAACCAGGAGAACAAATCTTGAATGCATGTAATATATTGCAAAGTTAAATGTTGAGGATGGCAAATATGCTTATGTCCTTGATTCAGTTATTATAAACTATGTATATGCTTTTTAAAAATCATACAGTAGCCCACAAAGATGTATAATGGTTATATGTAAATCAGAAATTACAATGAAAAATAGGTAAGCCAATATCACTATAATCACAATCTGACAGCTTGCTGGAGGGGGCAGAATCAGTTGGAGCTCCTTAAAGTCCCATTCCCAGTGAATTGTTACTATTTGACCTGTCTGCTATTTCTCTGGAAAAACATACTCATAAGGGTATCCTTATTTGACCTGACTCTCAGGTAATCCAGTGCAAACAATCTTTCTCCCAGAGACATTTGTTGAAAAGGTAATTGTTTAGTATCACACCTGCCTGAGGGAGTGGATAAATAGTGAGGCAGGAAATAGGCTACCCAAAAATTTAAAAGGAAAATCTTTCATGAGATTTGAAAAGCTCTAAGATGGTCCTGAAAATCTAGAAGACACTTGCACACATATGGCAGAGCACATGGCCAACTTCATCTGTATACTCAGAAAATACCTGAGAAGACCCTGAATTCTCACTTCTGGCAAAGCTAATAGCTCTGTAAAAGCATGGGATGGAAGTTTTTGCAGAGACTTGCATTGCCTACTTGAGCATTGAAAGTGTTCCCCAACATTCACACAAAGCCCGAGCCTAGATAAGGAGATTCATGGGTTCCCAGAATGTAAAGAAATCTTTGTTCAATCATTAACTGACTACCAAACTAATCAAGCAGAGAAGATGACATAGGGATAGAATTACATGATGGTGACTCTGCCATGGAGGGAAGAGTTATCCTGCTCCCATTACTCTGCTGGTTATTGGCCTAATAGTAACTCTCTTGATGGCCCCAAATTTACTAGGGATTTTGCACTCCCTTTGTTATGGAAAGGGCACCCTTGTTGATTTCTGAGTTGCCTTTGGGATCGTTCTTACAATGTCTCCGAAAATTAGGTCTTAGCTTCTAGGTAGATGGCTGACTCCTTATCAGACTGGTGTTTTCCCTTCATGTTTTCTCTCAAACAGACCATCTCACACTTACAATATAGATAAGCCGAGAATGTTCCAAGCCTTTAACTTTTGCTTCCTTTTTGGGTGAACAATGTCCGTTTTGAATCATTTTTTAATCATTTGCATGCATTTTGCTATAAGCAGTCATGAGAAAGTTGCTCCTCAATGCTTTGCTTAGACATCTCTTCAGTCAAATATCCAGTTTTATTGCTAGAAAGTTATACCTTCCACAAAACACTAGGACATGAACACAACTCAGTCAGGCAAGTTCTTTGGCATTTTATATCAAGGATGACCTTTCTTCCACGATCTAATAAGATGTTCTTCATTTCCACTGGTGATCTCATCAAGAATGGCCATTACCTTCCTATCAAAACTCTGTTCAGGATTACTTAAGTATTCTCTAGGAAGATACAGTCTTTCTCTACAACTCTCCTCTTTTCTTTATGAACCCTTACCAGAATCACCTTTAACATCCCATTCACGGTAATTTTTTTTTTTTTGAGAGATTTTCACTGTAGGGCGTGTGCGCTCGCCAGACAGACAGAGAGAGACAGAGAGACAGAAAGCGAGAAATCACCCCCCAGGGGGGATGGTCACGCCACAATCCCTTCTCCTCCATTCTCCTCTCGGGATCTTGGGCACGCACGCACACGCGCCCGGCGTGAGTTTTAAGCCACCGGGTCCAGGACACGAACCACGGTCGACTACGTGGGAATCCAGCGACATAGCCATTACGCTAACTGCTGGTTCCCCACGGTAATTTTTTAAACTACTATTTATTTTATTTGATTTGATTTATTTTAATTTGACCAGAGAGGGACAGAGTGAGAGACAGTGAGAAAACAAACAGCCAGATCCAGGACTCAAACCATGGTTGGCCATGTGGGAGTCCAGCACCTTAACCACCATGCCACCTGCCAGCCCCACGGTAATGTTTTTTATAGTACATACATCTAAACTCCTGCATGCTATATGCAATACCCAGTCCCAAAGTCACTTCCACATCTTCAGGCATTTATTACAATAAATAGCACTCCACTTTTTCGTACAAATTTCTGTCTTAGTACATTTTGGTTACTTTAGCAAAATCCTATAAACTATAACAGAAATGTATTTCTTACAGTTTGGGAATCTGGGTAGCCTAAGATCAATGTGCTAGCATATTCAGAATAACATGCCTTGCAGCATTCTTTTTAGTAGCAAAGTATTAGAAACGACATAAATTATTTATCATTCTGAAACCAGTTGAATAAACTACAAAATATTCACAAAATAGAGTTGCTATGCAGCTGTAATAAAGAATTAAGTCAGTCTCTGGATTCTAATATGGTGAGATTGTTAGAAAAAAAATGTTAAGTGAAAATGCAAGTTCAAGCAGGAAATAAATTATTCTCCCTTTTTACTGTAAAAATGAGGGAGAAATTAAAGTGTGTGTAATTACTTTGCTACATTTTTCTAAAAGAAATAGTCAAAGGGAAGGTCAGGGACTCATTAAAAAGATGGTTCTGTATAAGGAATTGAAGGAAAAATGTTCCAAGGATCGTTTCATGTCGTTTTTTCTTGGCTTTGGAGCTATGTAAATGTTTTACATATATATAAGAAAAAACTATATTAGAAAGAAAAGCTAGCCCTAAAGTAGAAACAACGTGGCTAATATGAGCACAGAGAGGAGTGTCAAGCGCCTTGAACACAGTATCATGTCTATATATCTCAGTGGGATATATTATAAATAACACAAACACAACAGAAAAATCTTGAATTTCATTTAGTCATTTCACTGTTTATGGTAAGATGATGATGGTGACAATGAAACCATTTTAGGTATGTCATAGCGCTTGGAAGTCACAATGCCCCAGTGAAGCAATTACATTTCTAGCACAGGGGTCTTTGTTTCTAATGATCATCCCTGACTAAAAGTAGGTAGGATTAATCACACTCTTCTTCCCTTTCTATTTTGTCACTTACTGAAGTTCATATTAGATGGTATTGACATTTTTGCATCATCCTCCCCCTCTTAGTTTCTTCTCTCAAATGGTCTTTTGTTTGTTTTGTTCTACATTATGATAGAACGCTTCTGTTTGACCTCCCAACTCATCGGTCTATTCCTTAGCTATGCATCTGCTCTATTCAGGATTTGCGTGTTACTCTCTTTTATCATTTTTGCAATTGGCTTGTTTTTGAGCCACTTACTTCTGTTTAATATGAATTTTTCTTTACTCCATCTGGAGTTTTATTTGCTTGATTCACTGTGCTTCCTCAGATGTCCATTCTGCTGTCTTTCCATTAGTAATTTTATTATGAGCTGGATGTATTGCTTAAGTGCTTGTGAATTTGACTTATGCTTTATTTTTGTGTGTTTTAGTTCTCCCAAAAGCCTGTCTGTGCACATCGCACCAGTGATGCAGGCCAGGGTTGACAAGCAGCTTCAGGAAAAATGTCCGGGATTTCTGGCTGTGGGAGCTGCTTATTTCTCATTGAATTACCATACGTGAAAGATACTGCTGCCTTTTGACCTAAGCATCTACACTCTATGTTCCCACCTGAATGCTAAGGCTGATGCTTTTGCTCTACATAAGAAGAGGAAGTGCTTTTCCTGCTGTATCCCACCCAGCACCCCTTCAGATAGCTATACCCTTTAAACTAGAATATCTTCCTCCTTTTCATGAGTTTTCTCCTTTTTTATTTTGTTTTAATTGCCAGAGAGAGAAAACACCCTACGAATGGGGCCTGGTTATGCCAATCCTTTTCCCTCCATTTCTCCATCCCATCAGGATTTTGGATACACATGCATGCACATGTGGCCAGTGTGTTTTTCAAGCTGGACAAGTCAACATTCAAACGGTAGTTGGCCATCTGGGATCTAGTTCCTCACGCAGTGTTTAATCACGGCACTAGGGAGGTGGCCCAAGTTCTGTCTTTATGTTTTGAGAGTTCCTTTTTCAATCTGATCCCATTTGCCTTCTGACTTTCAGGGACCCTTCAGAGTTTCCACGGAAGACAGACATCTTCTCTTGCTTTCTAAAATAGTTACGCATTTTTTAAAGGATGTATTCTCTTAATTTTCCAGAACTTTGCATGGAGAGCCTGCAGCAAATTCATGTGGTCTTCTTGGTTCAAGATAAGTATTTTTGGGGGACCAGCAGTCGCGTAATGGCTATGTCGCTGGACTCCCACGTAGTTGACCGCGGTTCGCGTCCCGCACCCGGTGGCTTGAAACTAACGCCGGGCGCATGTGTGTGTGTGCCCAAGATCCTGAGAGGAGAATGGAGGAAAAGGGATTGTGGCATGGCCATCCCCCCGGGGGATGATTTCTCGCTTTCTATATATATATATATATATATATATATATCCAGGTAATTAGGCAACATTGACACGGATATCCTTGGGTTCTCATAGGAAAGATATGGAAATTGCAAAATTAGGATCTGGGATATTTCCTGTTAACAATGCTGAGATTGAAGGGAAGAACTCGAGAGGGGTTCATGGTGTTCTTGAACCCACTTCCATCACAGGTTCATCTATTACCCATTGCGGTAACAGTGGGTTGGTTACCATCAGAAAATATTAGTATTTTCTGAAAACCATTCGAATGTGTACTGCCCAGCAGCTAAATCAATTGTATTGATTGTATGATGATAAATGATCCTAAGGCACAAGCCATATGTTACTTTATCAAAAGAAAGCCTCTTTGAGCAAGCTGAAATGAGACTGTTAAGTGTTTTGCAGGTAGGAGCTTTCGAATTACAAGTGGGAGATGGTCGCCCTTGTGGAAAGGGGAAAAATAACTTGCAAACTGATGGGAAGTTATGTGATACTGCAGAAATCACACGTGAGAAGTGATGACGGTAACAAGGATGCCCGTCCCCGTATGGTGGCACAGGCAGTAAGGTGCCACTGTGCAAATGCTGGAGCCACGGAGAAGACCAGGGTCTGGATCCCAGGTTGACCTGAAACTTGTCAGGTGCGCTTGTACCTGTGATCCTGGCTGGCTAGGAGGCTGGGGAGGGAGATCATAGCATGAAGATAACCTACATTTCTCAGACTCCTTTGTGGGTACAGTTCCTTAGTTCTAAAGACAGAATTTTTTATTTTATTTTTTTTGCTATAGGGTGTGTGCGCTCGCCAGACAGAGAGAGACATAGAGACGAAAAGCGAGAAATCACCCCCCAGGGGGGATGGTCACGCCGCAATCCCTTCTCCTCCATTCTCCTCTTGGGATCTTGGGCACACACGCACACGCGCCCGGCGTGAGTTTTAAGCCACCGGGTCCAGGACGTGAATCGCGGTTGACTACGTGGGAGTCCAGTGACATAGCCATTATGCTAACTGCTGGTTCCCAAGACAGAATGTATTTTTTGGAGATTATCTGAAATCAACCACCATGATGGTCTTCCTGATCTTCCCTTGGCCTGTGACATGTGGGTGCGATGGTGCCCATCTGCTTCTCTAAGGACCTGATGTCCTCCTTTTTTTTTTTTTTTAATCCTGTAACTTTTTAAAAAATTATTTAAGGTACTTTCTTCCTTGAAAACACTGGGAGGTGATGCCAGAATCAGAAATGCATTGAACTGAAACAGTGGACTGGTTTTGAGCACAGAACATTGGTTTTAGAAATGTGGTTTAGTTTTGTTGCTGTTTATATAAATATAGGTGGATATATACATACATATACTTTTTTTTGGGGGGGGGGAGAGGTTTTTGCTATAGGGCGCGTGCGTTCGCCAGACAGACAGAAAGAGACAGAGAGATAGAAAGCGAAAAATCACTCCCCAGGGGGGATGGCCACACTGCAATCCCGTCTCCTCCATTCTCCTCTCGGGATCTTGGGCACGCACGCACACGCGCCCTGTGTGAGTTTAAGCCACCGGGTCCGGGAGGCGAACCGCGGTGGACTACATGGGAGTCCAGCAACATAGCCATTACACTAACTGCTGGTCCCCATATACATAATATTTTTATACCTTAAGGTTTATTCTTGATGGCATCTGCCAGATATTTGAAAGGATCAAAAATGAGAATTTTTCCAAAAGCCCTTTAATGTGCCTGATGACTTCATGAGGGGGTTATTACATCCACGTGGTTTTGACACCTAGAAAACTCTAAGTTCTAGAACTGTCAAGTTATTCGTCAAAGGCCCTTCTGCCCTGGAGGGAGCGTGGTGAGGACGTGGTCTGTCCCCTACGGCAAGAGCTGCTGGGTAAGACTGGACAGACGGCGGTGGCCCCGGGATGGCCAAGCCGGAGCCAGCGCGCACCTGTCGGCCCCTGTTCCCTGGCTGCACGCCAGCCCTTGGTCCTGTGTCTGTGGTTTACCAATAAAGCTTCATTGTCAACTGTCTCCTCTGAAACAGTGGCCGTCGTCACCAGGGCCGTGCCCCAAGTGGAGGGACAAGGGCGGCAGGAATCCGGGCCCCAGGGGTTATTTGGGGTCATGGAGCTCCTCCGAGGGCAGCCGTGGTCCTGCCTCTGCTCACCCCGTGGTCGGGGGCTTTTGCGTATGGACAGAGGAGAACGGACGCTGGAGCCAGAGTGCCGGAGCTGGGTGGTGTCACAAACCCTCCCAGCCGGGGACCAGCAGTTAGCGTAATGGCTATGTCGCTGGACTCCCATCTAGTTGACTGCGGTTCGAGTCCTGAAACCGGTGGCTTCAACTCAAGCCGGCTGCGTGTGCGTGCGTGCCCAAGATTCCGAGAGGAGAATGTATAAGGGATTGCGGTGTGGCCATCGCCCCTGGGGGGGGGGTGATTTCTCGCTTTCTATCTCTCTGTCTCTGTCTGTGCAGTGGAGGCCAGTGGGCAGTGTCCTCCCGGCAGGCAAGAGCTGGCGTCTGCAATTGAGTCACTAGGCCATCGAGGGACAGGGAGGCTGGAGGGAGGAGCCTGGCAGAGGCGTGGGAGAGGAGGCTGCGAGTCCGCTGGCCCAGGGCGCGCTGCTGGGCATGGGAGCAGTCCCAGGGCTGGCCTGAGACCCAGACGCGGTAGGCAGCCATCGCCCGGCGGAGTCGCAGCTGTGGGCCCGCCAAGGGAGGCCGGTGAGGCGGTGAGATTGCCACTCCTAGGGACAGGCCTCGGCCTGTGGCGGCTGCAGGAAAGGAGAGCCACGGTACTTTCTGGAAGGACCGTCCACACTTGCGTGGTGTGAGGTCTGGGTGAGGGCACAAAAGACAGTGGAAAGAGAATGGATCAAGACCCAGCTCCCAATCTGGCCCCAAAGACCCTATGGCCTGGCTCTCCCCTGCCTTCCTGAGGCCATTCCGTTGGGTTTCTAGGAAACATCTTAAGTCTATTCACTTGGAAATATTCAGTCTGTGGTCTATTATCAGGACCAAGAAGAGAGATAATGAGGCTCCTAACTAGCAGTGGTCATCAGATTGAAAATGGCTTCCTGAGGTGTTTAGGGAACAAAAATCAACTGACCGTGGGGCAAAGAAGCAAGGGTGTTACCACCAGGGTCTGCACTGCCAGTTCTCACATCAGGTGATCCCAGCCCAGGAACAAGTCTGGAGGAAAACAGTAAACTTGACATTAAAATGCTGAGTTGAATTTTGTAAAGAAAAGCTCAGAATGGAGATACTTATTTTACATAGGTTTGATCAAATACAGACCTAGAATTTGGGCAAGATATTTGGTCTTGGAAAATGGCTTTGAGAATCTTAAGTACATTCAAGTTGAAATGAGAAGAACCCTCATAAATCAGTAAATGACTGGTGGGATTTAGGGTGTTTATTTCCCATATTCATTGTATTTTCAGAACTGTAAGTTGAGCTAACTACTTAACTCTAATTTTTTTTTTTTAAAGACAGTTGGTTCCAGAGTTTAGGTAGTCTCTAAGTAGGAGGTTTTCTCCACAAACCACTCTTAAAGTTTAAGCTACTAAACATGTACTAAGTCCAGAACTTAAAAACAGCAAAAAAAAAAAAAAAAAGAAATGGAAATGAGAAAAGCTGTGTTTCCAGGCATTGTTCAATGTAATTTTCATATACTGAAGGTGAATATAATGTGTGGTGTTCGAGGGAAGGAGCAAGCATTTATTGAGTGTGCCTAGCCTTAGGCTCTGAGTCCTATAGCAATCTTCTCAATAATGCGGCTCTTCAGGAATCATCAATTGATTGGTCCATCCATCAATCATTTAATCAATCAAGTACTCTTTGCACTTTCATTCAATTTGCTTCTCAATGTGTTAAATATGGAATTTTTTGCTCTTTTGGTAAACATTTTATCATCTGCTTCTTCATCTTCTTCATCACTATCATTATCTTCATCATCTTCGATTGTTTCTTCAGTAAAGTATAACACTGCTCTTGGGATTATACATTCACATAACAAGGGACCAAGTTTGGGACCAGCAGCTGGCGTAATGGCTATGTCACTGGACTCTCATGTAGTTGACCGCGGTTCACGTCCCAGACCTGGTGGCTTAAACTCACACCGGGCGCATATGCATGCGTGCCCAAGATCCCAAGAGGAGAATAGAGGAGAAGGGATTGCCGCATGGCTATCCGACACCCTGTATAACCCATAATCGCTGGCCCATCAAAAGAAAAGGGATAATAATCATCAGGATCTGACCTTATTCTATATGCTTTTGCCAACGCTTCATTTGTAAAATATTCACTGGGTTCAAAGTAAAATTCTAAGACAAAATTCATAGACTGTCCAGCATCTGAGAACTTCATTTTAACAATCCTTCAAGTACTTCAGAATAGGTTCATCATGTTCTTGAACCATATCACTGAGCAAGTCAACATTCTAAAAAACAGTCAACCAGGGAAGAGCAGATGGCATAATGGTTACTTCACTGGACTCCCAATGTAGTAGACAGCAGTTCAAGTCCTGACCCCAGTGGCTTAAAACTCATGCTGGGCACACGTGCATGCATGCCCAAGATTCCGAGGGGAGAATGGAGGAGAAGGGCTTGTGGCGTGGTCATCCCTTTGAGGGGTGATTTCTCACTTTCTGTCTCTCTGTGTTTCTGGCAAGTGCACACACTCCTTAGCAAAAATCTCTCTCTCAAAAAAAAAAAAAAAAGGTCAACCAAAATTTAGGAATTCCTTTAGAGTCTTCTTCATCATCATCATCCTTTTTCTCATCTTCAATCTTAGCCTTTTCTTTCAGCTCTTCCAAAATTTCATCTTCCTTATCCAATTTCTGTTTGCATTCTTCGTCTGTAGATTCATAAATTACATTGATGACCTCAAATAGGGGCAGGTAGAGAAAAGCATACTTCCTTTCAAGATCATGAACTTCCTCATAAAATTTGGCTTCTATCTGTGTACATTTGACTTGAAGGTTTACAGAGTTTTCACTCATCTTTTAACTACCATAGGCAAGCTTCAATGGATCCTGCTGGTGTTTCTACCAGATCCTCAAGTCTTTCTTGAAGGGCTGCAAGAATCTGAGGATTTTTTAATCACCTGCACAGTTAGCTGATGCACTTGCATTTTGGGAAGCTCAAAGCTTCATCCAAATGCCTATCTATGACTCTTGACAGTCCTCTCAAGGCAGACAACACTTATCAAAAAAAAAAAAACCTTGATTTTTGTTTCTTCACCAGTTTCTTCTTCTACTTCTTCAACATCACCCAAATCTTGATCAAGTTCATACTGTTCTTTGTTGTAAATGTCTGCCTTGTTACAAGGACTTCAAATATCGGCAGCTCGAACAGAGAGCCAGACTGCTGGAGCTGCACAGGCAGTGACTCAGGGCAGCAGGAGCAGGAGGAATAGGAGGTGGCCCTCCAAGCAGATGGCACCAAAAGAGAATATAAGTCTCTTCCCAGAAAAAGACACTATAGTGTGAATTGACAACCCTTGGAATGGGAGAAAAGTTTTGTAAACTATATCTCAAATAAGGGACTGAAAATCAGAATATGCAGGGAACTCAAGCAGCTTACCTGGAAGAAGATGGGTAACCCAATTAAAAGATAGGAAAATGAGCTGAATAAACAACTCTCTCAGAGGGACATATGAATAGTCAAAAAGCATTTGAAAAAAAATGCTCAACATCCCTCATCATAAGGGATATATAGATCAAAACTACAATGAGATACCATCTAACCCCAGTCAGAATGGGGAAAAAAAATTATAATTGCTGGCAGGGAAGGGGAACTCTCCTACATTGTTGGAGGGAATGTAAATTGGTCCAACTGCTGTGGAGAACAATATGGAGTTTCCTCAAATACCTACCACATGATCCAGCAATTCCACTCCTGGGTATCCACCCAAAGGACAAGAGGACATTCAGTTGGAAAAGCGCTTGCACATCTATATTTATTGCAACATTATTCACGATTGCTAAGACATGGAACCAACCCAAATGTCCACAAACAGATGAATGAATTGAAAAAGTGTGGCACATATACTCCATGGAATACTATTCAGTCATAAAAAGCAACAAGGTCTTGGCATTTGATAGAAAGTGGATGAATATGGAAGATTTATTGCTGAGTGAAGCAAGTCAGGTTATGAAACAGAGACACTGTATGTCTCCACTTAACATATACCAACTGTATAGTAGAGACGGAAAGACTGGAGGACATAAAAGCATTGAAAATTGTTATAGACACTAGGGACAAAGTGGAAGGAGAGTGGGAGAGGAGAAGAGTAGGAAAGGAAAACTGGGAAAAAATAGAGAGGTAAGACATTTGCAGGACACAGATATGGTTTATTATCTGTTGATGATGCTGTGTATAGTATTCTCAACTGGGCTGGACTGAGGTGTATATCATGCTAGGTAAAGTCTTTTGGCAATAAAACTGATTTATAGTGATTGAATGTAAAAATAATGGATCAAAGATCTAAACCTAAGACCTCAAACTATAAAACTACTGGTGGAAAACACTGGGGAAACTCTGGAAGACATTGGGATAAGCATTGCGGTAAGCAAAGACTTCTTAAGCAAGAATCCCAAAGCACAGTCAATAATCCTCCAAATAGACAAGTGGAATTACATCAGATTAAGGACTTTCTGCACAGCAAAGGACACTGTAATCAGTGCGAATTGACAACCCTCAGAATGGGAGAGAATTTTTGTTAACTGTGCCTCACATAAGGGACAGATAACCAGAATACACAGGGAACTCAAGCAGCTTACCTGGAAGAAAATTACTAACCCAATTAAAATATGGAGAAATGAACTGAATAAATAACTCTCTAAGGAAGACACATGAACAGCCAAAAAGCATAAGAAAAAAATGCTCAACATCTCTCATTGTAAGAGAGATGCAGATCAAAACCACAATGAGATACCACCTAATCCCAGTCAGAATGGTGAAGATTAAAAAAACAAATAGTGGGGGACCAGCAGGTGGCATAGTGGTTAAGGCGCTGGACACTCCCACATGTCCAACCGCAGTTTGAGTCCCTTATCTGGTGGCTTGCTTTCCCACTTTCCCTCTGTGCTCTCTCTCTCTCTCTCTCTCTCTCTCTCTCTCTCTGGTCAAATTAAAATAAATGAATGAATAAATAAAATTGAATAAATAATTCTTTAAAAAAAA
>NW_006159958.1:1984301-2019944 GCF_000334495.1 Tupaia belangeri chinensis
ATTTGGGGAAAGAAATAGAGAGGTAAGACATTTGTGGGACTCAGAGATGGTTTATTATCTGTTGACGAAGATGTGTATAATATTCTCAACTGGGCTGGGCTGAGGTGTATATCATGCTGGGTAAAGTCTCTTCACAATCTAAATGATGTATAGTGATTTAATGTATGAATAATAATAAAAAATATATAAATTACTTTTAAAAATATTTTTTAAAAAAATATAAGAGAGACTGGCAGGTGGTCTGGTGGTTAAGGATGCTGGACTCCCACATGGCCTACTGTGGTTCAAGTCCCAAACTTGGTTGCTTGCTTTCCTCTCTCTTCCTCTTTCTCCCCGGTCTCCCTCTCTCTGTTCCTCTCTCCCTCTTTCTCTCTCTCGCTCTGTCCCTCTCTGGTCAAATTTAAATAAATACATGAAGTGAAATAAAATAATTCTTAAAAATATATAAGGGTTCTTTTATTAGAAGCATAACCAGAATACTATAATCACACCTAAAATTCTCAATAATTATGTCATGAAATATTATGACATGATACATTATGTTTATTTTACTAACCAACAAAGATAAACACACTTGTTTTTCTACCAAACCAAGTACCCATATTGCGTTTGCATCTACTTTCTCTTCCTTCTGGTCCAGGGTAGCCCCTTACTGTTAAAATAAACCATCTCCCTCCCCAGCTGAGGGGGGGGGCTCATTTATGCCCCTTGACATGTGATTCTGGCCCAGGGACATCATTTATTTTCTTACTTGAGGTTGTTTATTACATTTAAGGGAAATTCTTAGCTACTTTCACAGCTCTTAAGCTATAAAGTAAATAATTATAACAAGTTCGAAATTCTAGTCCTGACTCAAGATCCCTTCAGGGTATTCATTATATTATTGTTGCAGTGCAATTTAAACATCGTGTCCTTTACTTAAAAGACACCCTTGGGTTTTGTTTGTATCAATTTGCCAAAAAGCAACCCCAAATACTACAATATAAAATTAGCATGATTTAGAGCCCCTTGTTAGCAAAAGCCTCCTGCTGTCAGACTGGGAGGTTGGAAAGAAAACTGAAGCCAGTGGCCCCCTTTCCTCAGTTGAAAAGCTTTATTGGGCATCAAGGCCATGCTTCCCTGACATTGTATAAAGGCTGTGAGCACAGAGTTTTGGGGGGTCTTTATACTCTATTTCAGAAGTGAGGTGTTTGTACTAATCATTGAGTAACATTTACGGGCAAACTGGGAACTAAAGGAGCTCAGAAGAATCCGAGTGTGGCCTGGAGCTACCGTAGGAACCGGGCTAGAGCAAACGCAAGGTCTGAGAGGACGCACAGGCCCCCGTGGTGGGGCAGAGGCAGCTCCGGGGACAGCCTCCTGGGAGAAGTGGTGGGTGGGGGGACAAGTGTTTTGGGGGCCAGAATTGTCCAGCAGAACAGCTGTTGTGGAGGTCAGATGCGAACTTCTGGATGCTGGCACAGTTCTAAGGCCAAGGGATGCAGAGTCTAGCGAGAGGGGTGTGAGGGCCTGGTCAAGGTGGGAAGAGAGACTTCAGGAGAGTCAGATCGGGGTGCAGGCAGACAGTGCCCCCTCACTCTACCCAGCCAGGAGCGCTTGCTGTGACAGCTTTCAGCCAAGGGCATTGTGCTTCTGGTCTGTCCTGCTGCCCTTGAGTGCCACCTGTTTCCAAGGCCCTCAGGTTTCCTTCCTGACCTTTGCCGGCCCAGACCTTTGCCAGATTCTTGGGTTTTGTTCCCTAGTCTCCTGCCCAGCTCGCTTCACTCCTGCTTTCTCTGAAGCCCTGATGTGAGACTTGACTTAGCACCTCCCTCTATTCCCATCCTTGGCTGACAGACTCTTCTTCTTGCCTTCTGGTCTTCAGACCCTTTTTCTTTTCTCTCCATCCTTCCCTCCTCTCTGAGCTTGACTGCCACCTGTCTGTCTGAAGCCCTACCTCTACCTCAGCTCCTCATTTCTGGACAAATTCAAATTATGAAATTAAATTTATGGGACCAGCAGTTAGACTAATGGCTATGTCGCTGGACTCCCACGTAGTCGACCGTGGTTCGCGTCCTGGACCCAGTGGCTTAAAACTCACACCGGGCGCGTGTGCATCCGTGCCCAAGATCCTGAGAGGAGAATAGAATGGAGGAGAAGGGATTGCGGCGTGGCCATCTCCCCTGGGGGGTGATTTCTCACTTTCTGTCTCTCTGTCTTTGTCTGTCTGGCTGGCGAGCACACACGCCCTATAGCGAAAACCTCTCAAAAAAAAAAATTTAAAAGTGCAACTTCAAATCAGCTCAAAAGTTAATTTTAACAAGATAATGGTATTTGGCTTGACTAAGAAAATGAGACTGGAGCCAGCCCACAGCCTGGGGGTTAGAAGAGCTAGATCCTACATGGCCTCCTGTGTAGTTGGGTCCTGGGCCTAGAGGCTTGAGAGACATGCCAGGTGGGTATGCATGCATGCCTAAAGTCTCAAAAGAGGGGAAGAGGGAGAAGGGATTGTAGAGTGATCACACCCCACTGGAGATTGCTTTCTCCCTTCCTGTCTTTCTCTGGCAAATTTTGTGCCCTCTGGCAAAAATAAAAGTTTAAGAAAATATTTTAAGCAGTCACTACATGGCCAGTCCCTAAAATTTTTGACTGTCAGTCATGTGGTTCTGGCTATCCAGGCCATGTTAGGCTTATTGGGAGTGAAATAAAATGTATTATTTTTTTATTTATTATTTAAAATGAGCAGGAAGGGACATATTTTTCTTTTTCCTTTTTAATTAACTTGGTTTATAAACTAGAAACCCCTGGGCTGAATAATGTCTTAGATTTCTTCCAGTTTCAAAATTTTTATTTCTGGTCTTGCTGTAGCTAAATTGAATAACTCGAATAAATTTCATGTACCTTTTCCAGAAACTAACTAGGTTTGGTGCAACTTTTTATCCTCAGATCAAATGATTCATAGTTTTAATGAGCTCAGTCACTCTATAGACATTTTAAAGTAGGAAGTGATGAAAATTGGAATAACTGCCCTTGCTGCAAAATCAGCCTATGTTAGGGGATGACTTTTTTTTTTTTTTGGAGAGATTTTCACTGTAGGGCGCTCGCCAGATAGACAGAGAGAGACACAGAGACAGAAAGGGAGAAATCACCCCCCAGGGGGGATGGTCACGCCGCAATCCCTTCTCCTCCATTCTCTTCTCGGGATCTTGGGCACACACGCACACGTGCCCGGCGTGAGTTTTAAGCCACTGGGTCTGGGACACGAACCGCAGTCAACTACGTGGGAGTCCAGTGACATAGCCATTACGCTAAGTGCTGGTTTCATTAGGGGATGACTTTTAAGCCCCAGGAGTCTGGGCTTTTAACCCTACTCAGCTTTGGGTAAAGCGTGGGCTCAGCAGAGACAGTTCTGGGGGCCAACTGGTGGCACTGTGGTTAGGGCAGCTGGATCCCACATGGCTGACTACGCAGTTTGAGTCCTAGATCGAGCAACTCAAAAAACAAGCTGAGTCATGTGCGTGTGTTTCTTATCCCAAGAGGCGAATGGAGGAGAAGGAATTGCAGCATGGCTATCCCCCTGGGGAGGTGTTTTCTCAATTTCCCTCTCTCTCTATCTCTGTTTCCAGTGAGTGCACACTCTGTATCACAAAAATTAAAAAAAAAAAAAAGACATTGAGGTCTTAACATGGCTGTGTGCAGTTGGGCACCTCTTACCCACACTAGGGTTGATGTAGCTGAGGGAATTATGGAAGTCATCTTCCAAAGTAGAGCTGGATTCAAAACGGAAGTAAATCCTACAAAATCAGGCTGCTGGGCCAGCCTGGTAGCATGATGACTAAGGGATCCAGATCCCACATGGCTGACTATGGTTTGAATCTTAGCCCCAGTGACTTGAAAAACACCTGAGGCTTATGTGCAGGTATGCCCCAAGTCCTCAAGGGATAGAGAAATAGAGGAAAAGAATCGTAGCATGACCACAGCCCATTGGGAAATCCTGTCTCCTTCTCCCTCTCCCTCTCCTTCTCTTTTTGTCTGTCTCTGGCAAGCACATGTGCCTTCTGACAATTAAAAAAAAAATCCCAGGATGCCAATATGACTATACAACTCAGAATACTGAATATTTTCCATTGCAAATGGCAGAATGCAAACACAAAATTTCTTAAACATTTCAAAGGAATTAATTGGTTCACATTAAAAAGTCCAGGGACTGGGTACCAGCAGGTGTTGTGGTGGCTAAGGAGCTGGATACTCCCACATGACCAACCATGGTTTGAGTCCTGGACCTGGTGGCTTGCTTTCTCACTTTCCATCTCTCTCTCTGTCTCTCTCTGGTCAAATTAAAATAAATAAATAATTTAAAAAGAAGTCCAGGGACGATGTGGCTTCAGGCACAGCTGAATTAGGGACACAATAATATTGGTAGGAACCTCTCTCCACTTTTCTGCTTTCTTTTGTGTTGGCTTCGTTCAGAGACAGGCAA
Source organism: Tupaia belangeri chinensis (assembly GCF_000334495.1). Classification (NCBI taxonomy): domain Eukaryota; kingdom Metazoa; phylum Chordata; class Mammalia; order Scandentia; family Tupaiidae; genus Tupaia; species Tupaia belangeri. The sequence continues at coordinate 1,988,761 of NW_006159958.1, forward strand.
ATATAATCCCTAAGAGTTTCAAGTTTCTATTCTGCCAGTCAGCGTAAAACCAAGGGAAAAGTGTGTGTGAGAGAGCTTTCTTTAGATGATTCATATACCAAACTGTTCACTCAAGCCATTTGAGTCAATGATTGTTAGTATATACACAGAATTATAAAGCCATTATCACAATTGATTTAGAGCACATTCATCATCCTATAACAAAACTCCATACTTCTTTTTTTTCTTTTTTTTTTTTGGAGAGATTTTCACTGTAGGGCGCGTGCGCTCGCCAGACAGACAGAGAGAGACATAGAGACAGAAAGCGAGAAATCACCCCCCAGGGGGGATGGTCACGCCGCAATCCCTTCTCCTCCATTCTCCTCTCGGGATCTTGGGCACGCACGCACACGCACCCGGCGTGAGTTTTAAGCCACCAGGTCCGGGACACGAACCGTGGTCGACTACATGGGAGTCCAGTGATATAGCCATTACGCTAACTGCTGGTTCCCAAAACTCCATACTTCTTAACAGTCATTTCTTATTCCCTCCCAGGTCACACCCACACCCTCCCAACCTAGACAACCTCTAATCTAATTTTTGTTTCTACAGATTTACCTATTCTGGGCATTTCATGTCAAATAAATCACACAAATTATGGTCCTTTGAGACTGTCTTTTTTTACTTAGCTTAAGGCTTACAAAGTTTATCCATGTGGGAGCATGTATTAGTGCTTTGTTCTTTTTCACTAACTAATATCTCACTACATGGATATACACTATTTTATTTATCCATTTATTGGTTAATGAACATTTAGGTTATTACTACTTTTTGGTTATTATAAATAAGACTGTTTTTTATTTTCTCTTGGGTAGATACCTCGCTTTCTGTCTCTATGTCTCTCTCTGTCTGTCTGGCGAGCACACGCGCCCTATAGCAAAAACCTCTCCAAAAAAAAAAAACATTTAAAAAAAAAAAGAAATTGGAAATACATCCCAAAGTAACACAACTCTCCATCAATAATGGGTAAAAGACAAGAAATCACAGAAATATCAGAAAGAGAATTCAGATTATTTATTGTAACTAAACTCAGTGAGATGCAAGAGAAAACAGACAACCAACTTCAGATGAGAAAATCATTTCATGACTTGAAGGAGGAACTCCATAAAGATGTAGATATTCTGCAAAAGAACCAAATACGACTTCTGGAGTTAAAGAATACAATGCAGGAAATAAAAGTTTCCCTGCAAAGTATTAACTACAGATTAGACCATATAGAAAAAAGACTCTCTGAACTTGAAGACAAAGTTTATGACTTAGTCCAAACAAGCAAGGAGGAAGTAAAAATATCCATTAAAATACAGGAAATCCTAGACACCATGAAACAGACAAATATTCACATTATGGGTATGCCAGATGGTGCAGAGACAGGTGGAGGCTTAGAAAAACTCTTTCAAGATACATTAGTTGAAAACTTCCCAAACTTGGAGAAGAACATGGAAATCGAAATTCGGGAAATAAAAATACCACCTTATAGATTTAACATAAGAAAGTCCCCTCCAAGGCACATCATAGCCAAACTGATAAAAATCAAAGACAAAGACAATATTCTAAAAATGACAAGAGAAATGCCAGGTTACTTAATGGTCATCCCATTAGACTAACAATGCACCTCCCAACTGAAAAAAATGCAGACAAGAGAAAAATGGGATGACATATTGAAAGCTCTCAAAGAAAAACAATTTCTGCCAAGAATGCTGTACCTGGCAAGATTATCCTTCAAATTGGAAGGAGAAGCAAAATTGCTCCCAGATGAACAGAAGTTGAAAGAATTCACCCAAAGTAGGCCAGCCTTTCAGGAAATACCTAAGATAACTCTACACCTGGAAAACTAAAGGGAGATAAATAGAAGAGAACACAAAGCAAGTAGAAGGAAAAAAAAAAGAAGAGAAAATGACAGGACTAAGACCACATATATCAATAATAACCTTGAATGTTAATGGATTAAACTCTCCAACTGAAAGATTCAGATTGGTTGGGGCCAGCCGGTGGCATGGTGGTTGAGGTGCTGGACTTCCCACATGGCCGATCATGGTTCAAGTCCCAGACTTGATGGCTTCCTTTCTCACTTTCCCTCTCTCTCTCTCTCTCTGTCTCTGGTGAACTCACGTGGAAAAAAAAAAAAAAAAGAAAAGAAAAGAAAAGAAAAGAAAAGAAAAGAAAAGAAAATTTAAAAAGAGGTTCAGATTGGCCCAATGGGTGAAAAGACCAGAACCCTCTATATGTTGCTTATAATAAACACACATCATTGACAATGATATATATAGAGAGACTGAAATTGAAGGGCTAGAAAAAGTCATTTTATGTAAACATAAATGAAGAGATGATGATATTGTTATCAGATAAAGCAAACTGTAGGATAAAAAGTGTAAGTAAGGACAAAGATGGACACTACATAATTCTAAAGTGATTAATTTATCAAGATATATAACAATCATAAATATTTATGCACCTAATGCCAGGACACCCAAATATGTAAAAGGCAGACTGCTAGATCTAAAGGGAGATACAGATTCCAATACAGTAGTTGTTGGAGATTTCAATACCCCACTGTAATCACTGGGCAGGTAAGCTAGACAAAAAGTAAATGAAGAGACACAGGAATTAGTGGACAGTGTAAATCAAATGGACCTGACAGACGTATATCAAATATTCCATCCAGCAACTAAAGAATATACTTTTTTCTCATTTCCACATGAGACATTTTCAAAGATTGAGCATTTAAGAAGTTATAAAACAAGTCTATATAAATTTATAAGTATAGAAACTATACCCTGTATCTTATCTGATTACAATGGAATTAAACTTGAAATAAATCACATAGAGAATCCTCAAAAATACACAAAAACAAGGAAACTAAATAATCTACTCCCGAATAACCTTCAAATTATTGAGAAAATTAAGACTGAAACTAATGACAATGAACACAATACTCTTCATAACCTTTGGGCACAGTGAAAGCAGTCATAGGAGACAAGTTTATAGCCACTATTGCACACAAGAAAAAAAATAGAAAGATGGCAAATAATTAATTTAATATTGTATCTTAAAGAACTGGAAAAATCAGGACCAACAGTTGATGTAATGGCAATGTCACTGGACTCCCATGTAGTCGGCTGTGGTTCGAGTCCCAGACCCAGTGGCTTAAACTCACGCTGGGTGCATGTGTGTGCATGCCCAAGATCTTGAGAGGAGAATGGAGGAGAAGGGATTGCAGTGTGACCATTCCCCCTGGGGGGTGATTTCTCACTTTCTGTCTCTCTGTCTCTTTCTGGCGAGCACATGCACTCTAAACCTCTCCAAAAAATAAATAAATAAATAAAATAAAAGAACTGGAAAAATAACAATAAAAAAAGAAAAAGGAAATAGGAAAGATTAGAGTTGAAATAAATGAAATAGAGAATAAAAGGATTATACAAAAAAAATGAAATTACCTTTTTTATTGAAAGGATAAACAAAATTAATAAACCATTAGCTAGGCTAATCAAGAAAAACAGAGAAAAGAACCAGATAGATAAAATCAGTAATGAAGATGTCAATATTACAATTGATATATTCAAAATACAAAAAATTACAAGAGAATATTATGAGTAGCTATATGCCAACAAACTGGAGTGAAAAGAAAGCCTAGATGAGATGGACAAATTTCTGAACAATCACAAGTTTCCTTGGTTGAATTAGGATGAAATAGAAAGCCTGAATAGACCAATAAAGTGGAGAAACTGAAGCAGTTATAGATGGTCTCTCCTCCCAACAACAACAACAACAAAAAACCCAGGTACAGATGGCTTCACTTCTGAATTCTACAAAATTTTTAAGGAAGAGCTAGTGCCAATTCTTCTCAAACTATTCCTAAATATTCAAAAGGAAGGAATCCTACCAACCTCATTTCATGAAGCTTCTATTACCTCGATACCAAAGCCAATCAAGTACATAACAAAAAGAAACTATAAACCAATATCCCTGATGCATATTGATTCAAAAATTTTCAACAAGATACTAGCAAACCAAATCCAACAACGTATCAAGAAGATTATACACCATGACCAAGTAGACTTTATCCAGGGGATGTAAGGAGAGTTCGACATATATGAAACAGTAAGTGTAATATACCACATTAATAGAAAGAAAGGTAAAAATCATATGAGTATATCGATAGATGTAAAAAAAAAAAAAGCATTTTATAAAATACAACATCCCTTTATAATGGAGACAGTTAGCCAAATTGGGGTAAGAGATATTCCTCAACATAATAAAAGCCATATACAGCAGATCTACTGCAAACATTACGCTGAATGGGGAAAAACTAAAAGTCTTCCCATTAACAACTGAACATTATACTGAATGGGGAAAAACTAAAAGTCTTCCTTCCCATTAAAAATTAGAACAAGGCAAAGCTGCCTATTTTCTCCTAATTTTTTTTTAACACAGTGCTAGTTGATGCAGTTAGACAAGTTATTTTGGCAATTATCCAAAAATAAAAGGCATTTAGATAGGAAAAGAAGTTAAACTGTCCCTATGTGCAGACGATTTGATTGTATACATAGACTATCCAAAAGGAACAAAGAAAAAAAAAAAACTTCTGGAAATGATAAATGAATTCAGTGAAGTTGCAGGATACAAAGTCAATCTATAAAAATCGATAGCATTTTTATACATCAACAATGAACAGACTGAGACAGAACTGATTAAAACAATCTCAGTTACAATAGCTACAAAAGAAATAATATACCTAGGAATAAATCTAACCAGAGAAGTGAAAGACTTCTCTAAGGAAAGACTGAAAAAAGAAATTGAGTATGATACCAAAAATGGAAGGAGAACCCATGCTTTTGAATTGGAAAAATGAATATAATCAAAATGTCAGTCCTACCCAAATTAATTTATATATTCAATGTGATTCCAATCCAATTACCTGAAACATTTTTCACAGAAATAGAATAAAGAAATAAAATTTTTCTGAAATAAAAAGACCTCATATTGCCAAAGCACTACTGAACAAAAAAAAAAAAAAAAAAAAAAAAAAAAGGACACATTTCACTACCAGACTTTAAAGTATATTACAAAACAATGATAATCAAAATAGCTTGATATTGGGACCAGCAGTTAGCATAATGGCTATGTCGCTGGACTCCCACGTAGTCGACCGCGGTTTGCATCCTGGAACCGGTGGCTTAAAACTCACACCGGGCATGTGTGCATGCATGCCCAAGATCCCAAGAGGAGAATGGAGGAGAAGGGATTGCGGCGTGACCATCCCCCCTGGGGGGTGATTTCTCGCTTTCTGTCTCTCTGTCTCTCTCTGTCTGTCTGGCGAGCGCACGCGCCCTATAGCCAAAACCTCTCAAAAAAAAAATAATAGCTTGATATTGACATAAAAAAATAAACCCCAAATCATATAGTAAGTTGATCTTTGATAAAAGGCATAAGACAATACAGTGCATGAAAAAGTCTTTTTAGGGGAACCAGCAGTTAGCGTAATGGCTATGTCGCTGGACTCCCACATGGTCGACCGCGGTTCGTGTCCCGGACCCGGTGGCTTAAAAAACTCACGCCGGGCGCGTGTGCGTGCGTGCCCAAGATCCCGAGAGGAGAATGGAGAAGGGATTGCGGCGTGACCATCCCCCCTGGGGGGTGATTTCTCGCTTTCTGTCTCTATGTCTCTCTCTGTCTGTCTGGCGAGCGCACGCGCCCTACAATGAAAATCTCTCAAAAAAAAAAAAAAAAAGAAAAGAAAAAAAGAAGTCTTTTTAGAAAATGGTGTCAGAAGAACTGATATCCATCTGCAGAAAAATAAAACTGGACATCAATCTTTCACCATTAACTAGAATTAACTCAAAATGGATCAAAGATTTAAATATGGAGCCTCTAATACACAACCTACTGGTAGAAAATATAGGAGAAACTTTTGAAGACATTGATGTAGGCAAAGATTTCTTGAATAAGACCCCTAAACCACAGACCCTAAAATAGGCAAGTGGGATTGCATCAGCCTAAAAAGCTTCTTTACAGCACAGGAAATTATAACTATAGTGAAAAGAAAACCCTCAGAATGGGAGAAAATACTTGAAAATTATTCTTCAGACAAGGGATTGATCTCTAGAATAAACAGACAACTCAGGCAGCTCACCCATGAAAAAATAAATAATCCAATTTTAAAATGGGCAAATGAATTAAATATGCAACTCTCTAAGGAAGACTTACGAATGGCCAAGGGGTATATGAAAAATGTTCAAAGTGGGGACCAGCAGTTAGCGTAATGGCTATGTCGCTGGACTCCCACATAGTCGACCACGGTTCGAGTCCCGGACCCGGTAGCTTAAACTCACGCCAGGCGTGTGTGATTTCTCGCTTTCTATCTCTCTGTCTCTCTCTGTCTGTCTGGCGAGCGCACACACCCTATAGCAATGAAACCTCTCCAAAAAAAAAAAAAAAAAAGAAAATGTTCAAAGTCTCTTGTTATGAGGGAGATGCAAATTAAAACTACAATGAGATTTAATTTAACCCCATTAGAATGACTAGGGTAAAAAAAAAAAAAAGAACAACAAATGTTGGCAAGGCTGTGGGGAAAAGAGAATCCTCTTACACTGTTGGTGAGAATGTAAATTAGTCCAGCCTCTGTGGAAAACAATATGGAGGTTTCTCAAAAGCCTAGACTAAAAACAAAACAAAACAAAAATTAAAAATAAATAAATAAATAAATAAAAGCCTAGACTAATAGGACTTCCATATGACCCAGTAATCCCACTACTTGGAATTTACCCAAAGGACAGGAAAACATTCCATTGGAAAGACATCTGCACATCCACGTCTATTGCAGCATTATTTATAATTGCTAAAACCTGGAACCAACCTCAGTGTGCAAAACCTGATGACTGAGTTGCAAAACTATAGCACCTGTATGCTATGGAATATTACACAACTATTAGAAGCAATGAGATCCGATGGTTTGAGTAAAAATGGATGAATCTAGAAGATTTAATGTTGAGTGAAGTAAGCCAGACTTTAAAAGATACACGTTGCATATCCTCACTCAATTTGTACTGAGTGCTACAGCAGAAGTTGCGAGACTTGAAAATGTGATGGTGGAGAGGATGGAAGTGAATGCTAGAGACCGTATGGGGGGAGAGCAGAGGTAAGTGGGTGGCAGAGGGTGAGTGTGAGGCACAAGGAGAAGAAACATTTGACAGGTGCAAAAATTTGAAAAAAGAAAAAGAAAAGTAGAGCATGTTATTATGAAATTAACTAAATCCTGTTGTGTAGCAGGTTGCTTCACAGATTGGTTTAATTATATATATTTATTAGGATTAAAGTATGCTTGATGACCAAAACAATTGGGTGATTTGTCTTTTTATTGCTTAATTCTAAAAGTGCTATAGATTCTAGATATAAGAACTTAACAGATATATGATTTACAAACATTTCTCCCTTTCTGTGGGTCGTCTGTTCCCTTTCTTGATGACATTCTTTGAAGGACAAAAGGCTTAAATACTGAGGAAGTTCAATTGCTTATGCCATTTTAGCCTTTTCCCTATAGCTTATTTTCTTGAGTCAGTTTTGTTCTATTCCTCCTTTACAGCTCTTTTGCATTAAGTCAATATTTTTTAGTGTAAAATTTTAATTCCTTTAATAGTGTTTCACTGTATTTTTTTAGTTGTTTTCTTAGCGGCTGGAGATTTTCTTAAAATTTCAGCAAGAGACTTGGAGGAAACTTCTGTTGGCTCATTGTGGGTCACTCATGTGAGTTGATCACTGTGCTCTGACAGGCCAGCTCAGTTCATTTACTTGCTCCTGTAACTTGAGTTTGGGCTCACTGTCACACAAATTTCGTGCACTAAAAATGGGAGGGAATGGTTCCTTAAAGGGAAAAATGAATGTTGGTTCCAGAATAAAAGTGTTCTATGCAGGGACTATGTTTGACTTAGGTAACAGAAAATCTAAATAAAAGCAGTGTAGACACATCTGGGGCTCATTCCTGTAACACAGTGTCTTGGATAACCAAGATCAAGGAGTCTCCAGTTCTCTCTTTGAAAAAAAAAAAAAAGTTCATTGCTAGAGGGCAATGTGTACTTGCCAGAGAGAGAGATAGAAAGAGAGAGAGAGAGAGAATTTCCAATGGGGCATTGTCATGTCACAATCCTTCCTTTATTTCTTCATCCCATTGGGGTTTGGGACACACATACACATGTGCCCAGCATGTTTCTCAAGCTGCATGCTGGGGCTGGGATTCAAACCAACATTGGCTATGTAAGCTCCAGCTTTCTTCTATTTTTAAGGCAGCATTTAAAGAAAAGGGGCAGGAATAAGTGACACCTATATCCAGAAAGTACTGCTTTCCCAGAAATTCTAACCAACTTCCAAAAGATGTTACTGGGCATGATAGGCCATATAAACTCTCTTAATTATACAGGAGGCTGGGAACTGGAGTATTTAACCTGGGCAGGTGGCATCCCTGGCCATCCCCAATAGCATTCAGGGGATGATGCTGATACTGAAGAAGAGAAATCAAGCAAGCCACTAGCCAGCTCCACCCCCCAAAGGTTTGGTTATGGGAAAAGCAAATCACCAAAGTTTGCTGAAGAGGCAAATGATCTCCAGTCACCTATGTGAAAGTTGGCAAAAACACATTGACTGCCTTTCCTTCACTGTCTCAATTACCCTCCCTACTACTGGTATTCCCCCCACCTCTGAAATAAGAGTCTTGCGCTTGAAGGCTTTCTCGGGTTTAGCTTCTAGGGGAACTAAGGTAGTTTACATCTGAGTTGAATAATTAAAAGATTTGGAAAATTGGGCCAGTAGTTTTGACAGCTAATGATGGTGGTTCTGAAGGATTTGCTTATGTGATTGGGGACAGACAGCATTGATGGACATGGCATTGTATCAGTGAGGCGACAGTCATGAGGACTGACCCACCAGCATTCCATCAGTGTCACATCACTGGGTGTTGGATGACCACTTCCAGCATTTGGCACCTGCCCCACCATACTCTGCTTCCTGCTTAGCACCCCTCAGACAAAGAAGACATATTTCAGAAGTCTCAGAATTTATTTACCTTGTTCATAGTTCTTTCCTACTTTTCAGGCTGTGTAAGATTAAGGCTGCCCAGTTTTGCCTTCTTTAAGCATCTGATGGGAGCTTTGCCAGAGTGTTTCTAAAGCCAACCCTCAAGCGCCATATCTCGACCAACTGTGAGTTGATAATTCTCAGCTTTCTGGCTTGAAATGTTCCATAGGACTCCACCAGAGACTTTAGGAGGAAGACAGGCCAGGAGAAGGTCTGGTAAAGAAAAACAAGTCTATTTTTCTAGAAGGGTGGCAGTCATTTTGGGACGTGCAAAGACAACTCTCTGGCCTTGGTTCTAGGTAGGCCACTTGCAGACAGGCTTCTATAGCCATGTGTATTACACTCTGTTCCATCTCCAGATCTTTTCCTCTATGTCATCTTGACCAGGTCTGAGCTGATAGATCAGGAATCAGAATCTTCGTGGTTGTATTTGTGCTTCCTTCCTCTCTTGCCTGACTCTTTACCTTTTATGGAATTTCTTCCTTTTTAATAAAGAGATCTTGGACCTAGCCTACCTTTTGGACTGAATGCTTTTGTGTTTCAAAGCAAAGCTTGGAGACCAATGCTCAAAGGTTTGCTCCACGCATAATGGAGAGTGCCAGAAGATGACTGTGGAACCGGGAAGGGGACTCTGACAAGGAAGATTGGGAATGGATGAAATGGACGTATGGATATTACTTGGGGCTCTAAGGTGGGATCTAAGACCCTCCACACCTCAGGCCTTGACCTAGGGTTGCAGAGAGACATGACAACAGGAATCTCAGTTCTCAGATTCAACAGAGTGCCAGCTTTAGAGCCTAGGGGAGGGAGGTGCCTAGGTGAGCGGGCCTCAGATGGTGCCATAGTGACCACCACCATTCGTGCAGTGCAGAGAGGCCTGGAGCTGGAACAGGAAGCCTTATGATGGGGAACCTCCTGAGCAGAGGCAGTGGCAGGGAGCACAGCTATCAGCATAAAATGCTGCTCTGTACCCAAAGACCAAGCTGGGACAGCCACGGCTTAGTTAGTAGGTGCCAGTGCAGGGAGACCAGCAGTCAGAGCAGGCTGGGAGCAGCTCAGAGCAGGCTGGCAGTGACCCAGCGGATGCATGTGGAGCCCAAGCCTCCCTCCTCTCCGTGCCAGGAGAATTCACGTGCTTTCCCTTGCACTGAGAGGTGTCTTGGAAAAGAGAAGGAAGGAGGCTCCTTGACAAGTGAGCATCATTCCAGAAAAGAAGTGAAACTTCAAATTAATTAGAAGAGGCAGAATCTTTTTCTTTTTTTAACTGCCAGAGAGCACACGTGCTTGCCAGAGAGAGACACACAGAGAGAAAAGGGAAGAAGGAGAAAGCACCCCCAAGTGGGGAGTGATCACACTGCAATTCCTCCTCCATTTCTCCATCCTGTCAAGATTTTGGACATGCATGAACACATTCCTGGCATGTTTTTCAAGCCACCAGGGCCAGGATTAGGATCGCAGTCAACTGTACATTCCAACTCCCTTAACTACTAGGCCAAAGGACTGGCCCCAGAACCCCTTTAATTAGCACATATTTATGTTTTCTGCCTTTAGAGGGAAATGACTCTAAAGAAAAAATGTGGTCAAATGTGTGTGTGAGTGTGTCGTGCTTGCCAGAGAGAGACACACAGAGAGAAAAGGGGAGAAGGAGAAAGCACCCCCAAGTGGGGAGTGATCACACTGCAATTCCTCCTCCATTTCTCCATCCTGTCAAGATTTTGGACATGCATGAACACATTCCTGGCATGTTTTTCAAGCCACCAGGGCCAGGATTAGGATCGCAGTCAACTGTACATTCCAACTCCCTTAACTACTAGGCCAAAGGACTGGCCCCAGAACCCCTTTAATTAGCACATATTTATGTTTTCTGCCTTTAGAGGGAAATGACTCTAAAGAAAAAATGTGGTCAAATGTGTGTGTGAGTGTGTCTGTGTGTGTGAGTGTGTCTGTGTGTGTGAGTGTGTGTGTGTGTGAGCGTGTGTGAGTGTGTCTGTATGTGTGAGTGTGTCTGTGTGTGAGCGTGTGTGAGTGTGTCTGTGTGTGAGTGTGTGTGTGTGTCTGTGTGTGAGTGTGCATGTGTGTGTCTGTGAGTGTGTCTGTGTGTGTGAGTGTGTCTGTGTGTGTGAGTGTGTGTGTGTGAGCGTGTGTGAGTGTCTGTGTGTGTGAGTGTGTGTGAGCGTGTCTGTGTGTGAGCGTGTCTGTGTGTGAGTGTGTCTGTGTGTGTCTCTGTGTGTGTGAGTGTGTCTGTGTGTGTGTGAGTGTGCGTGTGTGTTTTATTATCTGAGTCTTGGAGAGTTAGGTTTGATGCTGCTATTTTTGACACAAATGATAAACCAGACATCTGATTATTATTCTCTCATTCAAATATCATATTTCCATAGATTAACAAACACATAAACCTGAGACCCAGAACTACAAAGGGGAAAAAAAGAATCAAAGACAGGCTTGGGTCTTCGCATTTTCTCACCAGTGCCCTCCCATCACACTAGGGGCCCTTTCCTTGGGTTGAGTGTGATTCATTTCTAATCACGAAGCGTTCAAAAGCACAAAATCGCATCAGAATAAAAGCCCAGGATGATGACAGAAACGGGGTGGTGATAAATGCCGACTCCTGCGGGAGAAATCGTTCCTCATTTTTCCTGTGTGGATAATCACCTCCCACAGGCCACCGCGTGAACCTGCCCTTTGCTGTGGGTCTCCGGCCTCATGCATTATGGATGACTCCTCCAAGCAAGATCGGCACCCAGATCAACCACCTCCTGTAGACAGCTGTTGTCCCTGGTGCGGGGAAACAGTAAAAGTAAATCTATGATAAGAAGCAGGCTTATCTTCAGGGTCTTGGTTCAAGGGTGAGGCTGAAGATAGAAACCCCAGCCTGGGTTATCACTTCACACTCTACAATCCCCTGGGTTTCTTAGCAAAGGCTAAGGCAACTGCTGAAACAGCCATCACTCGGGAGACACGGAGCCCTGGCCAGCTTTACCTGGTACAAACCGACACTGGGTGCATGCCTGACCACACCCTTTCCTTCCCTGTAGCCTTTCCTCCAACATCTAGACAAGGATGACTCGCTGGATGCCAAGCACCCTTCAGGGTAGGTCACTATAGATTTCCCAAATCTATCTAGAGAACACGGGCCACTCTGACTCATCAGCTCTGCCTCCAACTAGCCCTTCTGGAGCCATATGTGATTCTGGGAAGGCAGCCATGAATATTCCAAGGGGGACAAGTGCCACAGGAAGATAAATTTGGGACACATTACACACTATATTTTCTTCTTGGAGCTTCATAACCTACTAGATAGTAAAGGTCTTGGGAAGTCCTGCACTTAAAGATCACCACCTGGCTGCTGCTCCGGAGGGTCCACTTGTAGTGGTGACTGCAACTGACCGGGGCAGCATGACCTAGGCCTAAACAAAGACTTTTTTCCCAATCCACCCCACCTGGAAAGAAGATAATAGTTTTCATAGCCCAGCGCTTCTAACGACGAATCTCCTGACCTTTGTACTACTCCAGAGTTAGAATAACTGAATTTATCCAGCATGTGCCTCCCCACTGCAGGAAAAATGCACGTGCAAGCCCCACCTGGATCAAGACCTGACAAAGCTCTTCCTGACCAAGATAACCACTGCTCCCCTCCCCCAGTTCTTCCTTGGCAATCCATTTTCTGGGACCCCTCCCTTCTTGGGAGCTCTGTTCTTTTCCTCTCTTTCAATAAATTGTTTAAAAAAACAATCAAGGGAACCAGCAGTTAGCGTAATGGCTATATCGCTGGACTCCCAAGTAGTCGACCGCAGTTCGCGTCCCGGACCCAGTGGCTTAAAATTCATGCCGGGCGCGTGTGCGTGCGTGCTCAAGATCCTGAGAGGAGAATGGAGGAGAAGGGATTGCAGCGTGACCATCCCCCCTGGGGGGTGATTTCTCGCTTTCTGTCTCTATGTCTCTCTCTGTCTGTCTGGCGAGCGCATGCGCCCTATAGCGAAAATCTCTCCAAAAAAAATCAACATCTGCTTTTCTTTTTCTTTCATCCTTTTTTTTTTTTTTTCTAGACAGTAAGTACATTTCAGAGAGAGAGAGAGAGGGAAAGTGAGAAATCATCCCCAGGGGGATGCTCAAGCAGAATCCTTTCTCCTCCATTTCTTCTTTTGAGATTTTGAGGAGGCATGCACACACACCTGGAGTGTTTTTTGAGCCACTGGGTCTGGGACTCGAAATGTACAGCTGACCATGTGGGATCCAGTTGTCTGAACCACCATGCCATTTAGCTGGTCCCTGCTTACTTTGAAGTGAATTAATTTTTCTTTTCTTTTTTTTGGGGGGGGGAGGGTTTCACTTTTTAAAAATTTACATTTAATCACATATATCTTTATAGTGTATATTTCTTTTTCCAGCACAAATACCATGCATATCAGTCAAGACAAAGATATTAACTACATACATTATCATCAGCAAATAGCTTCTCATTTTTTGGTCAATTAAGCATAGTTTTACTTGTCTTCTTTCCCCTTTCCCCTCCCTCCCATACTAAACTTTTTTCACATGTTATTGATCACAAAAGATAAGTGAATTAACTTTTCCAGTCTTATCTGAGCGTAGAGCCTAACTTTAACATGGAGCCCTCACGAATACCACCCATTAATTTGGCCCCTCTGTTAATTTCTGGGCAGTCAGTCTCCCATGTCAGGGTGGTTGCCATGAGGTTGGGAAGTTGTTCCCTTTGTCCTTGTTAGTAAATGGGTAGGGAGAGGAGGATTACAACCCCAACTGCTTCCAGGTGGGTTCTTAAACAACCCACGTCAGGAGAAGGCAGACCATTCGGTGCCAGGGTGACTGCTATGGTTTGGCTGCTAGTTTGTTCCTAAAGGTTCATGTTTTGGAATGTGACCAAATGGAATGGTGTTAGAGGTGGTGAGGCCTCGTAGGGGCACTGGCTTCATGAATAGACTCCTGTTTCAAGAGATGGAATTGTAGTCTAGCTCTCCTGAGAAGAGATGGGTTCTGGAACCAGCAGTTAGTGTAATGGCTATGTCGCTGGACTCCCACGTAGTCGACCGTGGTTTGAGTCCCGGACCCAGTGGCTTAAAACTCACGCCGGGCGCGTGTGCGTGCGTGCCCAAGATCCCGAGAGGAGAATGGAGGAGAAGGGATTGCAGTGTGGCCATCCCCCCTGGGGGGTGATTTCTCACTTTCTGTCTCTATGTCTCTCTCTGTCTTTCTGGCGAGTTCACGCGCCCTATAGCAAAAACCTCTCCAAAAAAAAAAGAGATGTGTTCTCATAAGAGGAGGTCATTATGAAAAGAAGATGGCTGTCCCTGGGCTGTTCTCTCCGCACTGACCCGCCATCCTCTCTCCTCACGTCAGCTACATTGTGTTACATTGTAGGCCTGATGCCAGCCCTGTGTCTTTGGACTTCCTAGCCACCAGAATCATGAGTTAAATAAATCTCTATTTCTTTATAAATCACTCCGTCTCCAGAATTTCTGCTCAGCAATGCAGTAACAGAATAATACAGTAACAACCTTCCTGGGTTGCCCAGCACAGAAGGGTTGATACCTGCCTCCAAAGAACAGTCACTAATGACCCCCTCCTCTCCCCATGTGTCCCAGTTTGGATGATAGGTCACATAGTCCCTGCCATTGTGAGCTTGGGAGAGTCATTGCAAAGGCTAGATGAGACCCTCAGATGAGGACTGAGTGACATAAAGGGTCTAGGAGGTTTGTGCCCAGAAACTGGGAGGCCTCAGAGAGGATCAGGGGGCTCCAAGATGGACAAGATTTTGTCTGGAAGCGGGACAGGGTCAGGCAAGATGGAGGCCAGCAGGACTGGGTCTCAGGGATGCTCCAGTGAGCAAAGCCAGGATACCTACACGGCACTGCACTGCTATGCCTGGGTTTTAGGATAAAAAAAATAAAATAAAATAACTTTTCTTGGGACTATCACACGTTTTTCTCGTGTTTGTGTGTCGGGAGATCATTTGCCGTCATCTTTGTTTTTAGTAAACTTCTTGGAAATGTCTGTCTTCACCAGATGTGCTGAAGAGTAAAATGGCTTTCTTTTCTTTTCTTCCTTTTAGTTTGCTATAGAGCACATGCACTCACCAAAGACAGAGAGAGAGAGAGACAGAGAAAGAAAGTGAGAAATCGCCACTCAGAGGGGATGGCTATGCTGTGGTCGCTCCTCCCCTCTCCTCTCTGGATTTTGGATACTCATTCACATTCACCTGGCATGTTTTGTTTTTTGGTTTCTTTGAGATATTTTTGCTATGGGCCCATGTGCTCACCAGAGAGACAGAGAGAAACCACCACTACCCCCCACCTCCCCACCTCCCGGTGGGATGGCCATGCCACAATCTCTTCTCCTCCATTTTTCTCTTGATATTTTGGGCATGCATGCATGAGTTTTAAGCTGTCGGGTCCAGGACTCAAACCATGGTCAACTATGTGGGAGTCCAGCAACATAACCATTATACCATCTGCTGGCCCCACCCAGCATGCTTTTTAAGCCACAGGGTCTGGCATCTGGCACTCACACTGTGCCGCTGACCATGTGGGATTAACTCCATGCCAACTGCTGGCCCCTAACGCTGTTACTATAGACCATGGTGCTTTACGGGCAGTAGAGCTGTCTCGAGGCTGGGTTGTGGAGGTTGGGAATTTGTGTTGGGAAATCCCCAAGGGGTGGATGACAGCCAGAAAGAGGCGGGCACCAGTGAAGTTCCATGGCGAGAGATGACTCTTGACCCAGGCACTGAAAGATTAGGAGGACTTGGGGAGATGAGGGAACATATAGGAAGAGACGGTGTCCCAGGCAGATGGAACAGAATAAAGCAAAGACACCATAATTGTTTCTACTGATGCCGCAACAAATTACCACAAACTCATCTTTCAGAACATCACCATCGTTCTTTTCTTTTCTTTTCTTTTCTTTTTGGAGAGATTTTCGCTATAGGGCACATGCACTCGCCAGACAGAGAGAGACAGAGAGACAGAAAGCGAGAAATCACCCCCCAGGGAGGATGGTCATGCCATGATCCCTTCTCCTCCATTCTCCTCTCAGGATCTTGGGCACACACGTACATGCGCCCAGCGTGAGTTTTAAGCCACTGGGTCCGGGACGCGAACCGCGGTCGACTACGTTGGGAGTCCAGCGACATAGCCATCACGCTAACTGCTGGTTCCCACCATCTTTCTGTCTTATGGTTCTGGAGGTCAGACATCCTCACTGGTTCTGAACGGGCTGATGTCAAGCATCGGCAAGCTGCTTTCCTTTATGGAAACTCTAGAATTCATTTCTGGTCTTTTCCAGTTTCTGGGGGTGGCCGTCATTCCTTGGCTTCTGGTCCTCTCCATCTTCAAGGCCAGCCATGACCAACTGAGCCTGTCCCTCACAGCATCACTCTGACTCCAATCTTCTTGCCTCCTTCTCTCACTTAGAAGGATCCTTGTGATTATACCGGGCCCAGCTGAGTAATTCAAGATACTTTTCCCTCTAAAGGGTTGGTTTAGTCATACCTACGATGTTTCTTTTGCCATGTAAGTAACATACTCACAAGGCCCTAGGACTAGGGATAGACATCTCTGGTGGGGCAGTTATTTTCATTATTTTGTCTGCCACAGGTACCAAGTGAGGAGAGTGTCCCTCAGAATCAGGGAGAGTACTTTATTTTCCTGGATTGGGAAGAATGTCTGAGGGAAGACATAGAAGCAAATTGTAGACTGGAGATTCAAGAAGGGAAAGGAATTTTTTCTTTTTTCTTTCTTTTTTTTTTATTGTTTGAAGAGATTTTTTTTATTATAGGGCGTGTGCGCTTGCCAGAAAGACAGAGCAAGACAGAGAGAGACAGAAAGCAAGAAATCACCCCCCAGGGGGGATGACCACGCCGCAATCCCTTCTCCTCCATTCTCGGGATCTTGGGCATGCATGCACATGTGCCCGGCGTGAGTTTAAGCCACCGGATCCGAGACTCGAACCGTGGTCGACTACATGGGAGTTCAGCGACATAGCCATTATGCTAACTGCTGGTCCCAAGGAACTTTTTCTAGATTCTATCTAAAAGGTCTAAGTGACAATGGACCACACCCTTTGCTAGAGCAGTGAGCAGCACGGGCAGGGTGGTGGCCCAGGAACAAAGCCCACACAGCCTAATATGGTAACCACAGTACGGGATGACAAACTCAAAATCCTGGGGGTTCAGTTCAGTAAGAGGAGATTTCCATTTGGGGGAGCTTTGGATTCTCCGAGCAATTGATACCTGTCTTCCTCGGCAGCAGCAGAACCATGTCTTGCCATTAAATCCATATACAAAACAGGCTAAGGCAGAGACAGACTGGGGCGGGGGAGAGGTCCCCAGAACTACCTACTCTTTTGCCCATGGGGACTCCTGAGGACCTCCGAGGTATTGAGCATGGCTGGAAAGCCTGCAGCCGAGTCCAGAAGACCATGCGGTGAAGAAGGGCTTGACAAGCTTGGATGAATCAAATGGTCAGATGTGTCATGGTTCCTGGGTGGAGCTGCTTCCAGCAGGTTTAAACAATGGGCATCACTTGGAGCTCCCTGAGAAGCAGGCCCTGAGACAAGGATTTGAGTGCACGTAGTTTATTTGAGAGGCGGAAGGAACATGGGTCGGTTAAGGAGAAAAATACTTGAACGCGGAAAGGCAGCCAGGAAGGGTGTGCTGTTGACCCAGCTACTGTGATGAGCAGCCAGAGCTTAACCATAGGAGGCAAGGGAAATGGGAGCCAGGCTTTGCTGCAGGTCTGGCACCAACATCAGTACCTGATTCTTCCCACTCCCTTCCCTGTAGCCAAAGCCCCAGAAGAGCAGTCTTCCAATAAAGATGGCCGATGGAAGTTAGTCGGATGTCATGCCCAGAAACAACAAGGGCCTTGAGAGACTATGATGAGTGCTTACAGGGACCAAGCAGTGTCCTCATCAATGGGTCTGGGGACAGCTGATATGTCCACTCCACCTATTTCTCTATCACCACCCATCTGTGGTCTCTTCCTGATGGTTCTAGAGTACTCCAGTTTCCTTATGAGAGCCCCCATTCCACTCTGCAGTCCTCAGATGAGCACTGTCTGGAAGGACCACCATCCTTTCAGCTACCTAGCACTCACAGCCCCCACAACAGCCCTGAGATTTCCCTTCACAAAACGACTTCACCCTAGTGTGCAGAGGGAAGCCCTCTTCTGAGTCTGTCCCTGGGCATTCTGAAATGCCCATCTCCATGAAATTAAAAGGCATTCAAGGGACCAGCAGTTGGCGTAATGGCTATGTCACTGGACTTCCATGTAGCCAACCGTGGTTCGAGTCCTGGACCCGGTGGCTTAAACTCACGCCGGCGCATGTGCATGCATGCCCAAGATCCTGAGAGGAGAATGGAGGAGAAGGGATTGCGGCATGGCCATCCCCCCTGGGGGGTGATTTCTTGCTTTCTGTCTGTCTCTCTCTGTCTTTCTGGTGAACGCACGTGCCTTATAGCAAAAAGCTCTCATAAAAAGAAAAAAAAAGGCATTCAGTAAGTCTGGACAGAGAGAGAAGAAGCATTCCTGGTTCCAGAAGCTCCTAACAGACCAGAGCCAGCTTTTTAACGTGATAAGGATGTGAACTCAATGTCCACTGGGAAACCAGCTTCGGTTCTGTGCCAAGAGCCTGTAATTATCCCAACCAAGCGAGGGTACTTGAAATGATGATTAAGGCATGAATGAAAAAAATAAAAGATCCTTTTGTGTTTATGCTCATTATGCCTCTTTTTGATGATTAGACCAAAAAGTGCCTTTCAGACAATTAGCTTAATTAGCAGATTATATTTTCATGCTGGACTCAAGCCGTGTGCCCAGCAGTTGATCATAGCTGGACAAGGATGCATTTGCCCTGCCTGCCTTCCTCCTTCCACCCACCTCCATCTCCAGGGACACGGCTCTCAGCGCTGGCCTTGCCTTGGCCCATCTCTCAATGGCCTCTGGGCCGAGTCATTTCAGACTGTGGGGCCCAGCTTCCTTTGGGCAACCATAGCTCCTCAAGGCAGTGGTCTATTTGTTTGGGGAGGAAAAGTGAGGGTTAGGTGGAGACCAAACTTCTCAGCTCCAGCCGACATTCTAGTCCCTGTGCCCTTCCTAGACGCCACCACCACTCTCCACCTCAACGACTCCCCCAGTGGCATCTGTTCTGTCTGACTCGTGCATTCTATGTCCTAGCTATTCATCAGAACCCCTGAACCTCCTCTGTGAGGCCTTTCTTATTTCCCATAAGACTCTGCATGCATTTTTTCCATGATTCTCATCACTTTAAAATCATCTTTATTTAAAAGGTGGCCTAGGTCAGCCTATGGCCTAGTGTCTAAGGAAGCTGGATCCCACATGGCCAACTGTCAGTTCAAGTCCTAGACCCAACAACTTGCAAAACAAGTCAGGTGCATGTGTGTGCATGCCCAAAATCCTGAAAAGAGGGAGAGATGGGGGAGAAGAGATTGTGGCGTGACCATGCCCTTTGGCGGTGGTGCTTTCTCCCTTTCCCTCTCTGTCTCTCTGTCTCCATCTGGCCCGCTCACATGCCCTTTGGCAAATTAAACAATAGATAGTTGATAGATAAAATAAAAATAGCCCAGCTGTGATCGCAGACACTGGACACCACTACTTGGCAGGCTGGAGCCACATGGAAGGTTCAATTCACAATCCAACCTAAAGGCCAAGAGTGGGTTTCTGTAGTCTCAGAGACTTGGGAGCTGAGGCAGGAGACTATGACACAAGACCCTGTCTACACCACCACACACATGCACACACAAAATAAAAAAAGACGTGAATTTATTCTTAATATAAAACACCAACCAATGTGGAGTCATCTAGAACAGACAGGACAGTCCTCCACCACGCCTCTTCTCTCTCTCAACCCCTTCCCAGAGGTTATCAGTGGGAACAGTCGACAACATTCTGAATGTCGTCCAGTGCTTGCTCGTTTCACTGCATGACGTGCATCTTGGGGATTTTCCGATCAGGGCTTATATAGTTCAGCCTCGCACTTCAGTGGTTGGTGAACTGCCCCATGTGTTACCAGCCCACTCTGGGAAGTCTTAAGGCTACAGGGTAATTTGTAACTGATGGAATTAAAGTGCAGGTGTTAGCACATACATTTGTTCCTTTTCCTCTTCCTCCTCTTCTTCCTCACCCTCCTCTGTTTCTCCTCCTTCCTCTGCTCTTTTGCCTCTGGCCCTCTTCCTTCTTCCCATCACCCTTTATATAAAATGGAGAAGTCTTAAGTCTATTCATGCAATGTCACTCTCACTCTTTGGCATTGTGATTTTCTTTTCACTCCAATACATGCCAATGGGTATTGCAATTCTGGAATATTTTTAAATACTGAAAAGTATAGAGAGCAATATAATGAACATCTATACACACATTTTATAAATGCTAATCTCTTGAAATACTTTCAGAGCCTAAAAAAATAGAAAAGAGAAAAGAAAGCATACGTTACAATAAAGCCAAATCCTCTCCTTGCACATCTTTTCCTTTGCTCCTCGACATGTTTAAGTACTCACTACTCTGGGACCAGCGGCTGGCGTAACGGCTATGTTGCTGGACTCCCACGTAGGTGACCTCGGTTCGAGGCCCAGACCCGGCAGCTTAAACTCACGCTGGGTGTGTGTGCATGCGTGCCCAAGATCCCGAGAGGAGAATGGAGGAGAAGGGATTGCAGCATGACCATCCCCCCTGGGGGGTGATTTTTCACTTTCTGTCTCTCTGTCTGTCTCTGTCTGTCTGGCGAGTGCACGCGACCTATAGTGAAAACCTCTTCGAAAAAACAAGTACTCACTACTCTAACCTTGTTGTGTACTTTTTCCAGCCTTGTTTTCACACTTCACTGCTGTTGAAAGGGAACAAAAGATCAGATTTTTTTTTTTTTCAACCTGTGTGGTGCGTGGCAGCGACAGTGTGGTAACCAAGCAGGAGCCATCCCGGCCCTCTCAGTGCTGCCCCCTGAATGCTAGCCTGGACGTAAGTGCCTTTCCATGAAAATGTATTGTCTCAGGGTCTTCAATAAACAACATCATAGTCTATTCCCTTTTGAACTTGTTGTCTCATTCAGTGGTATGCTTTCGGATTCATCTCTAAAAATACTACCAGTCTAGCTCACTCCTATTAACACTGCACCATCTTGAGAGGGACAGAAGAAGGCATCACACAAATGCAGCCTGTTTTAAAAAAGAAAATGCAGCCTGTTTTAACAGGACAACGCCAGGCCAGGAACCTCATGGAGCCCAGTGAGACGTTTCCATGAGGATTCGGCCAAAAGGGCTGCAATTCCAATTACTTTATATACTTGCAGAATTTGTTTGGGCTTTTCTGAAATCTGGCTATGCCTCTGAACATGGAAATGTTATATTTGTTAGGAGGAAAATGAAGAAATTAGAACCGGAGAATAGGGAGGCATTCGGCTACTTTGCAAAAGGACAGGAAGGTCCTCTCCCAGGATCAG
Source organism: Tupaia belangeri chinensis (assembly GCF_000334495.1). NCBI lineage: Eukaryota > Metazoa > Chordata > Mammalia > Scandentia > Tupaiidae > Tupaia > Tupaia belangeri. The sequence continues at coordinate 2,010,334 of NW_006159958.1, forward strand.
CACTCCTGAGAGGAGATGTAAGTTGTCCCTGGTTCAGGTGGAAGAGGTAGGATGAAGAAGGGAGGCCTTCTTGGGCTGTCTGGAAGTAATCTGACCACCCAAGTAAACCAAAGATCCAAAGCCCTCTACTAATTAGGAAAGAGTATAGTGGCAAAGAGAATGGGTTTTGAAATCAGTGTATTAGAATCTGCTATCTCGGTGACCAGCAGGTGACGTAGTGGTTAAGGTGTTGGACACTCCCACACAGCCAACTATGTTTTGAGTCCCAACTATGTTTTGAGTCCCAACTATGTTTTGGTTTGCTTTCTCACTTTCTCTCTCTCTCTGTCTCTGTCTCTCTGGTTAAATTAAAATAAATGGATGAATCTGTTGGAGATAATTTTACAGTATTATCAACTGGACTAGGGAGGAATATACACATGCAATATTCACTTTGTAAGCTAAATAATGGGGTTGCATGTATAAAAGAACAAGAAATAAAAAATACACGAATAAATAAATAAAGTTAAATAAATAATTTTGAAAGATAGAATCTGCTGTCTCCCTTAGGTGGAATATTGGAAAGTAAATAAGAAATCCAGACAGCAGGCACAGGTCAAGCCCAGACACAACTGGGAAGCAGGGAAAGTCTGGACTCAGGACTCCCACAAAGACAACAGTGCATCTTCCTCCCTCTGCCCCTCCCTACTATCAAAACCATTGCTTAAGAAAGAGATAGGTGTTAGTCACTTACACTCCCTAGAAATAAATATGTTACTCTGTATCTCTCTCAGGTGTATTTGCTTTATTTTTCCCAAGAAGGAGGTGAGATGTTCTGTCCCTGCTCGGTCAGGTCCAAGGACTAGAACAAATAATGGGAGGTGAAATGGGACAACTCTCATACAGGAGAATCTGTCAACGTGTAACAAAATGATAGACCCATTACACTTGAACCTTGCCATCCCACTTCCAGAACCTCCCTTTAAGATATAGTACCAGTCGGGGGCCAGCAGGTGGCATGGTGGTGAAGGTCACTGGACTCCCACCTGTCTGACCACAGTTTGAGTCCCAGAGCTGACAACTTGCCTTCTCACTTTCTTTCCTTCTCTCTCTCCTCTCGCTCATCAAATTAAAATAAATAAATAAATAAAAAATAAAATAAAGTTAAATAAAAATAATTCTTCTTTTTTCTATCTTTTTTAATATACATAAAAAGATACAGTACACAAATACTAAATAATATATGCAAGAGGCATGCTATAGTGATCTTATGTACAATAACAAAAGAATGAAAAATAATCCAAGCGTCTATCCGGAGGGGACTGGGTAGACTGACTGACTTCTCCCAGCATTTTTGTTTTTTGAAAAAAATTTCCCAAAGGGCATGTGTACTCACCAGAGAAAGACAGGGAATGAGCAAGAGAAAGTGAAAAAGCAACCCTCATGGGGAATAGTCACACTGCCATCCCGTCTCCTCCATTTCTCCCTTCCTTCAGGATACTGTCTCCCTCCTTTCAGGATTTTGGTCATGCACATGTACCCAGAGTGTTTCTTCAGCCGCCAGGGTCGGTGACTCTAACTGCTCTGTCAACCCTGTGGGACCCAGCCATCCTAACCTGCATGCTACTGACCGACCCAACTTGTCTCAGTCTTGGAACTGAAAGCCCCTTCAACAGGGAACACCAGGGAAGCCCCGGGAAAACATTATCCCATTGGTCTTTAAGAATGGCTTTTGTTTGTTGGACCAACAAGACATATGAAGCTCCCCTTGTATTTCCCTGCCCCAACCCTGAGATTAGCCACTACTCTGAGGAGCCCTCCTTCGTTTCAGGGGAAACGAAATGATTAGAAGGGGAATGATGAGAAGCTAAGATCTAGATGTGTGGTGTTCCCATTGCTTCACAGGACATTGCTTCCAGGCCCTTTCAGTGAACAGAAAGAAGGGACACAGAATCCTGAATGGAGGGACAAATGGAGGAGAGGGCATTGTGGTGTGATCATTCCCGTGAGGGGTGCTTTCCCACTTGCCTCTCTTGTTTGTTCTCTGTGTTTCTCTAGTGAGTAGACACACCCTTTGGGAAATTTTCAAAACACAAATACATGCAAATATGTATCTTGAACTCATGAGTTTCTATTTACTCCAATTCAAATGTAACATTATAAGCTTTCTATTCTCTCTCTTTTATTTTGTATTTAAATCTCTTTTCTCTTACTACTAAGCTTTTTGGTTCCTAATAATATTAGAACACATTTACTTACTTGCTTAATTCTGTTGGGTTGTCGGAAAAGTCAGGGCCTATTTTCTGTTTTTCTATGCAAAACTGTGTCTTGACTTTTCCAACAACCCAATATAATATGCACAGAATAGTTTCAATATTTACTTCTTTGCTTTATTTTACAACGTACCTAAAGTTGTTCCAAAATTAAAGCACTGCTATTACTTCTACTAGTACAATTATGAAGTGTCCCTAAATATTTTTTTGTAGTTCTTTTTGCTCTTGGAATAAATCTCACAAAGGATATACAAGCAGAGAACCGTGTCAGAAATGTCTGAAAAAGATTTTTTCTCAGTATGGCTATGTTACTAATTTGGTATGTAGCTAAGTCTCTTTAGCATACTATGTTTTCAATTTTAAAGCTTGCCTTACTTTTTGGTTTAATTTTGCTTTGTGAATACGTAAATTTCTTGTGTAGTCAAAATTATATAAAAGCTGTATTCAGAGACGTCTCATTTCCATTCCTATTCACTCCTTCATTTTCCTCATCCTAACTCGTATGGGCAACACTTTTTATTCGTTTCTAGCATTTTTTATAAAACTAGTGAAAATGGGAGGAGTGATCTGCATTTGAACTGTCAGCAATCCCTTTCAGGGACTAAGAAAACTAAAGATTTTCTGCTCAGACTTCATCCTCCCGACCCCAAGATCTAGAGTAAAGAGGCAAAGAGCAGGCCCCTTGAGAAGTCATCTGCATTTGAGTGGTGAGCAATCCCTTTCAGAGTCTGGGACAACTGAAAATTTTCTGCTCATATTTCACTCTCAGACCCCAAGATATAAAGTGGTAGGGCACCCTGTATTCTTCTCTCTGTCTCTCTCTCTCTTTAATTTTTTTTAAATTATTTTTTATTCTTTTATTATTTTTTTTTTAGAGGTTTTCGCTATAGGGCGCATGTGCTCGCCAGACAGAGAGAGACATAGAGACAGAAAGCGAGAAATCATCCCCCAGGGGGGATGGTCACACAGCAATCACTTCTCCTCCATTCTCCTCTGGGGATCTTGGGCACGCACGCACATGTGCCCGGCGTGAGTTCTAAGCCACCGGGGCCGGGACATGAACCGCGGTCGACGACACAGGAGTCCAGTGACATAGCCATTACACTAACTGCTGGTTCCCTTATTTTTTATTCTTAATGTAAAGCACTACTTGGCTCTCCATAGCTCCTTTATCTTGCCAATTCTCACCTTTTCTTTCCTTCCTCCCATTTAGGAGAGGCAAAGCACAGGGCCTTTGAGAAGTCATCTGCATTTGAGCTGTGAATAATCCTTTTCATTTTTTGCTTTTGTTTTCCTTTTTTTATTTCTTTGTTTTCTCTTCTTTTTTCTTTGATCTTTATCACTTTGCTGCTCAGTCTCCACACACTGAGTATCTAGACAGGTCTAAGTGCACAGTAGCTAAAGATCTGAATACTATTAGGGTCAAAGTAATCCTCAGTTCCCACTGAATCTGCTGAACAAAGAGAGAAAAACGGTACTGCAGAAAGACTGCAGATCACTTCCTCCACACTGCTGAACACTCAGATTTAACTTCAAGAAATTAGGAAAAAATGTATAATCCATCAGATGACCAGAAACCACTGCAAAGGCACAAGAAATATGAGAAACCAAGAAAATATCTCCCCTCCATGGGAAAAAAACAACTCCTCATCATCCACAGACAATACAATGGAACTCATGGAAATGTCAAATAAAGAATTTAGAATATTCATAATGACAAAGCTAACAGAGATACAAGAGAATAGAGACAATGAACACCAGACGATGCAGGAGAAAAGAGACAACAAGTTCTAGGAGTTGAGGAAGTTCTTTTTTATTATTTTTTCTTTTTTGGAGAAGTTTTTTTTGTTGTTGTTGTTTGTTTGTTTGCTATAGGGCACGTGCACTCGCCAGAAATACAGAGAGCGATAGAGACACAGAAAGCTAGAAATCACCCCACAGGGGGGGATGGCTACTCCACAATCCCTTCTCCTCCATTCTCCTCTTGGGGTCTTGAGCACGCATCCACATGTGCCCTGCATGAGTTTCAGTCACCGGGTCTGGGACTTGAACCTCGGTCGACTACATGGGAGTTCAGTGACATAGCCATTACACCCTCTGCTGGTCCTGAGGTGAGGGAATTCTTGCATGAGTTGAAAGAGGAAATACACACCATGAAAAAAGAATTAAACAGAACTGTTAGAGATGAAGGCTGTAACACAGGAAATTAAAGCCTCCCTTGAAAAGTATTAAAAGCACTTTAGAGTATGCAGAAGATCGAATCTCAATTGTAGAAGACAGAATAGCTGATCTAGAAAAATTCACCATGAAGACTGAGAAAATAACCCCCAAAATGAGAATAATACACAAGTAATACTAGATACCATTAAACACCCAAACATCCAGATAATTGGTATCCCAGAAGGTGAAAAACTAATAAGGGCATCGATAATCATGAAATTATGGAAGAAAACTTTTCAAATTTAGAAAGGCATTCAAATATACAGATATAAGAAGTACGAAGGACCCCTACTAGAATCAACCCAAGAAGATCTTCTCCAAGGCACATCATAGCCAGATTGACCAAAGCCACAAAGACAAGATACTAAAATTGGCAAGAGAGAAACCTCAAATAACTTATAAAGAATATCCCATCAGGCTAACATCAGACTTCTCAATGAAAACAATGTGAGCGAGGAAAGAATGGAAAAATATGTGTAAACTGTTAAGTGAAAAACAGTTTCACCAAGAATACTATATCCACCAAGATTATCCTTCATATAGGAAGAAAAGACAAAAACATTCTCAGTTAAACAAAACCTTAAAGAATTCACCAACCCCAGACCAGCTCTCCTAGAAGTTCTGAAGGAAGTGCTATACCAGGAAAACTAAAGACACACACACAGAAATAAGAGCCCAAGAAACAACTAATGAAGTGGCCAAATTAATGGTAGGGAAAAGTCCAAAGTTGAATGTTAACTCCAGAATTTAAATGTAACGATCGAACCACAACAGAAGAGTGATTAATTACATGAGACTGATCTGGGAAAATAGAATTTTATGACTTCTGACTAAAATATTATTGATTTTCTTCTATGCTTTGTTTTAAGGATTTTTTTTCTTTAAGGATTTTTTTGTTCTCTTGAACTGTTGATAGGTTCATTTACCTTCTATTTGAACAGAATCTTAACCTTTTCCCTGGCTTTAAGTCTCAAGAAAATTTCTCAATTTTTTTTAAATTTTTACTTATTAAAGCTAAAATTGCTTTACTTTAAATTAAAAATACATTAAAAAATACCTTTTTAATGACCACAGTAAGCTATACAGCCTCAGTGAGGTGTTACTTTTTAGTATGCTCATTTACTCACTGAGTTTTATGCCTAAAGTAAGACATGTGTTCACAGATGTGTATATATCAGCTGAAATTGCTATTGAAAGTATTTAGACTAAGATATTTTGTGAATCAATAAAATGTGGAAAAAATAATGAAAGTGTGTATATGTATATACATTCTTATTTCTTTGTCTTTCTTTCACCAGAGGTTACATCCTGTAAATACTATTATGCACATTGACTTTTTTTTTTCTCACTTAGCAATACATCCTGCAAACATTACCCATCAGCACAGGAAGGTCTTCCTTGCTCTTGTGGACAGAAGTCTAACTGCTTTTTCTTAATTTTCTAAAGTCCTTTCTAGAGTGCCTGGAGGAGTCATGCCCACAAACATTAACAGACCATTTTTTTTCCATTAACAGGATTTTTCCTACATCTTGTCCTTGACATAGTATCTTTGAGATGTATATTTCAACTGATTACACTATATTCTTTTGTTCATCTCTTCCTAAGACACAGAACTTCTCTTCCTTTGAGATGTAGATTAAGCATTTCTTTTATGAATCTCTTCCCAGGACACAGATCTTCTCTCTAATCACCAACCTAAAAATTGTAAACCCCACCTATAATCTACAAGCTCCTGCACATGTCCTGCCTTTTTGGGCCAGACTAATGAAAATCACTAATTTTGTCTGTCACTCTCAAAATCAAATAAAAGGAATCCCTGTACCTGATCACCTGACAGGCATGTTTGCCTCCTCCTGCCAGGTAGGCACCCCAGGCAAATGGGAGCCATACTGGAGGTGTCTTGGGGGAGGGGGAAAGATTTCCTTCTCTTAGGACTAGTAATAGCCCTATAGGGAATCCCAAACACAATCATTAATAACAGGTCCATCTAATAAATGCAAAATAAGAACTGACCACTCAACCGTTTTGGCCCTCTTCAAGGGTATAAATTCTTGAAGAGAACTGAGACACTTAAGATGAGTGGTCTCGATGTGAGAGTGACATTTAGTGGAGAGACACTCAAAAAAAAAAAAAAAAAAACCACACTACTCCAGCACATTAAAATCTTTAGATTTCGGTAACCAGCAGTTAGCGTAATGGCTATGTCGCTGGATTCCCACGTAGTCGACCGCAGTTCTTGTCCCGGACCTGGTGGCTTAAAACTCACGCCGGGCGTGTGTGCGTGCGTGCCCAAGATCCCGAGAGGAGAACGGAGGAGAAGGGATTGCGGCGTGACCATCCCCCCTGGGGGGTGATTTCTCGCTTTCTGTCTCTATGTCTCTCTCTGTCTGTCTGGCGAGCGCACGCGCCCTATAGCAAAAACCTCTCCAAAAAAAAAAAAAAAATCTTTAGATTTCCACAGGCCAATTTCTCCTCTTTAAAAATAGATTTAAAATAAATAATAATACATCTACAGTTTAAAAAGAGCAAAGAAGACAACCCCTTTTGGACACCACAACTAGTTTTATGTATGATATCTATGGCACCGTGACCTATGAGTATTTAGACAAAAGAATTACAAAAGGTGATCTTGATTAAAAATTTTTTCAGACAAAAACTTCAATCATTCTAAATAAGTCTTTTTACACTAAATTTAAAAATCTGTATCTCAAAAAAAAAAAAAGAATGAGGTCATGAGGTCACTACTTGAATTAGTATTAAAAATTCATTCAGAAAGATAATAAAATTAACTCCTTATAAAAAGTTAACAGAAATAAATTTGAGACTGTCTCGAGAAAAATAACAAAAACTACTTTTAAAATTAAGAAGATGCAAAAAAAAAAAAAAAAAACTCCCCTTGTTCAGACAATTTCTGTCTTTTCCTATTCCTTCTCTTACCAAAAATTAACTTGAGAAAGATACACATTGACAGATTCGTCATATAATGGTTGTTGTCAACAAACTCAAATCTAGTTCTCTCTCCAGAATACTATGGGCCAAATCTTAAACACATGGTACAAGGAAGGAAACCCTAGCCTTGTTACAATGTGCAGAGACAAAACAAGACAGCTTATGCTGAAAGGGGCCAGCCTACTAGAGTTTTATTTTATTTTTTTATTTTATTTAAACACAAAAATCTCTACTGAACTGATCATGTACTTACCCGTTTTAGAGGGTGTGTTCATCTGGTGGGCCTCCTTGATTTATAAGGTTTTAGATAACATTTTCTACTTTAGTAGAAAACAACAGTTTTCTGACAGTAGTCGGCCTGGAGTCCTTTTTTTTTTTCCTTCCTTCTCTTTGACTTTGACTCACAGCCAACAATTTCTATCTTGTAAAACATCTTAAATGTTTGTTATTCCTTTAAGACCTGTGTTTATACTTGGTGGTATAGTCTTCTCTCAGCCTTTGTCTCCTTATTATAACCAAAGCCTAAGTTTTTGTTTTACTATGGGTTATTACAATGTAAATGAACCTTGAATTCCAGGCCCCTTTAAAAAGATTTTTTTAAATCTCAGTCTTAGCCCTTATTTTCAAGCTAGATTCATAGTTTTAAGATAATGATACAAGAAGTTGGGGTACATGGGCTCTACACCCAGTACAAGAACAGCAGTCAACCTGATTCTTTTGTCTCATGCTAATTGGCCAACAGGAGGGGACTGTGGACAGAAGTCTTGACTGCTTTTTCCTATTTTTCCCAAGTCTTTTCCAGATGAGAAGTCTTGACTGCTTTTTCCTATTTTTCCCATGTCTTTTCCAGATGGCCTAGGGGGAGTCATGCCCACAAACATTAAAAGGACATTTTTTTCCATTAACAGGATTCTTCCTACAAACTATCCCTGACATAGTATCTATTTTTTTTTTTTTTGGAGAGAGATTTTCACTGTAGGGCGCGTGCGCTCGCCAGACAGACAGAGAGAGACATAGAGACAGAAAGCGAGAACTCACCCCTCAGGGGGGATGGTCACGCCGCAATCCCTTCTCCTCCATTCTCCTCTCGGGATCTTGGGCACACACGCACACGCGTCCGGCGTGAGTTTTAAGCCACAGGGTCCGGGACACGAACCGTGGTCGACTACGTGGGAGTCCAGCGACATAGCCATTACGCTAACTGCTGGTTCCCAACATAGTATCTTTGAGATACATATTTCAACTGATTATAGTATATTCTTTTGCTCATCTCTTCCCAAGACACAGAACTTCTCTTTCTTTGAGATGTAGATTAAGCATTTCTTTTATGAATCTCTTCCCAGGATACAGATCTCTTCCAATCAGCAATCTAAAATTTGTGGAACCCACTTATAACCTACAAGCTCCCCGCTTCCACGTGTCCCACCTTTTTTAGGCTAGACCAACGGAAATCACTAATTTTGTCTGTCACTCTCAATATCAAATAAAAAGAACCCCTATACCTGATCACCCTGAGAAAGGCATGTTTGCCTCCTCTCCGGGCCTAGGTCACTCATATTCTGCTTGGAAATAAACCACATTAATTATTAATTATTAATTTTTAATTTTTAGAGTTGTTTATTTTCCATTGACACTCTTGTCACACCTACATAGCATGCATAGAGTAGTGTCCTCAATGGTTCCCAGTGAATGACTTGGTAGGGGTTGGGAAGACGAGGATAAGGGGCTAAGGGAAGGACAGAAGAGTGGTCAAAGACTTCTATTTTTTTTTATTTTTTTAAAAATTTATTTGTTTATGTTCATTCACTGTACATCACTACAGCATAAAAAATAAGATTTTCCATCCAGAGTACACTGTATATTGTCTCAATCAAGCACATCAACATACGTTATTGTCAACAAATAATTTTCCATTTCTTGTTTCCTGTATGTTTTGCTTTTTTCCCCCCATCCTTGATTCCCTATCTCTTACCCTCTGCCATCTCCCACTCTCCTCCCACACTGTCTCTGGTATCTATGTTTACTTTCTATACTGTTTTCCCCCCATTTTTTTTATTGAATTACTAAAGATCTTAATTAATCTAAATATTTTCATAGCAAACACAGCTGATGTATACATTTCCATGAACACAAGTCTAACTTTAGGCCTCCTATAAAGTAGCACCTAGCTGGGGCTATATATCTTACTGC
>NW_006159958.1:2020014-2023914 GCF_000334495.1 Tupaia belangeri chinensis
CTTTCCCTAAGCATCATCACAGCATATAAAATGTGATTTCCCATCCAGAATATACTGCATAGTGACTTAATCATGCATATTATTATCCAAAATTTTCCTTTTATACTTCCTAGAATTTTTTACCCCTCTTTCTGTTTATTCTTTATAATTATTCATTGCCTAATGTCCTATTAAAAAGACAACATATTGCTTCTTTTAAAAAACAGACTTTATTTTTAGGACAGTTCTAGGTTCACAGCAACATTGACCAAAAGACACAGAGTTCCCATATATCTACTGCCCCTGCAAACATACAGCCTATCCCCACTGTCAATGTCACCCATCAGAGTGGGACAAGAGAACTTCAAAAAGTTCATAGAAAAATAGATATAAAGTATAAGTTAATCTGAGTGTAAATAATTTTGAAATTCATGCATAGTTTTTTGGTAAGACACATTTTCCATAAACTTTCTGAAGGCCTCTTGTACACTTCTTACAATTGATGAACCTATTATCATCACTCAAAGTGATTAACTTATCATCATCATCCAAAGTCCGTAGTTTACATTAGGGTTCACTCTGGGTGCATTACTTTTCTAATTAGTAGAAATTTAAGTGATACAGGTCATGGTGAGATATACACTAGGAACATGTCGTAAAAGCCAGCTTGAAGGGCATCCTGCTAGCCAAATTTGAAATAGTCAAGAGTATCACAAAGAATAATGACTGTCATTTATTATAAAACACTGAGTCAATAGTGTAATCTTCTAAAAAGAATTGGGAAGAGAGAAAAAATTCAGCTGCTACCATCAGCATAACTAATAGATCAAGTCCTTCTGCTGAAAATAGATAATTAAAGGACAAAAGAAGACATCTGCTCGGCCTTTTTGTTTTTGAATGGAAACTTGAGTTCATCCCCAGTTGATTAGGGGAAGCTCATCTCTACAGAAAAATACCAACTCATAAACAGAGAAAGAACAATAGACTTAGAAAATCACCATTTTGTAATCCCCAAGGTAATCACCAACTTAAGCAACAATTATTCTTGGATGTTGCCATAGTCTTTTCAGGATGTTACAACAAAGTACTAGAGATTGGGTAGCTTGTAAAAATCAGAAATTTATTCTCATTTTTCTGGAAGCTGATAGTCTAAGAGCAGGGCGCTAGCAGATTCATTTTGGTAAAGGTGACTTCACGGTTCATAAATGGTACCTTCTTGCTGTGTCCTCACAGGATGGGAAAGGCAAGGCAGCTTTCTGGTGGCCTCTTTCCTAAAGACACTAATCCCATTCATGGGGTTCCACTCTCGTGTCCTAATCACCTCCTAAAGGCCTTGCAGAACACAAATTTTCAGACCAAAGCAAATGCTTAAATTATTAAGTGAATACATATTCACACTGCCGCAAAGTATCACCCCATCAATTACAAAGGGAACATGTGCTTTTACGATGAAGAAATACTAGCTTAAGTAATTAAAGTAGCATACCTTACAATTGGACCTGACATTATGTGTCTCTTGAAGAGATGGAATATGAAGGATATAGCATTATCCATGGCTGTCAAAAATCTTTAAAGCAGATCCAATCGAGCTTTGTGTGAATTTTTAATCGAAATGGAATCTAGGGAAGTACAAGAACAACTCAAGTGAGCGAAAAAGAAGCATCAAATTAACCAAGAACCAGAGACATTGCCCAAGACAATGGGCTTAACCACTTCGAAAATTAATGTGGGGCCCAGCAGATGGAAGAGCTGTTATGTCGCTAGACTCCCACATGGTCGACCTTGGTTCGAGTCCTGGACCCAGTGGCTTGATAATCATGCCGGGCATGTATGTGTGCATACCCAAGATCCTGGAGGAGGATGGAAGAGAAGGGGTTGCAAAGTAGCCATATCCCTGGGGAGTGCTTTCTTACTTTCCCTCTCACTGTCTCTGTCTCTGTCTCTCTCTCTCTCCCTGGACAGCATACATGCCCTACGGTAAAAACCTCTTAAAAAATTAATATCATATGAAAGACTATTTTAAATTAAAATAGACTATATAGATAAAGCCATTGTAATGCATAAAATCTGATTAGATTGCTAGTTTTTTTAATTGACAGAGAGCAGGTGTACTTGTCAAAGAAAGCGAGAGAAAGCACCTGTCACTAGGGTGTAGTTTCACTTCAATTCCCCTTTCTCCATTTTTCTATCCTCTCAGGATTTGGGGTACACATACACTCATACCCAGTGTAATTTTTCAAGCTGCCAAGGCTGTGACTTGAATTATGACTGGCTATGTGGGATTTGGCTCTCTACAAATAGGGTTTACCCACCATGCTATGGGGCAAGCCTTTTTTAAAAAAAAAAATAGCTATAAAAGATACTTTGGGTTCCCATATATCTACTGCCTTACAATTGAAAACATTTAAATTTGAGTCTAATGTTGGATGATATTAGGGACATTTGGAATTAGTGTTAATTATTTTAAGAGATATAAAGACATTATGTCTCTGTAACAAAATATTTTTATTTTTAGGAGATGTGTGCTGAAATAATTATCCATGAGTTACCATAACTACAACACACTTTAATCAAAAATAAATGGATAGACACAGAGCTAGAGCAAATGCCGGCAATGTTAACAGTTGTTAATCTAAGTAGATAAAGAAGTATTCACAGCATTATTTTTTTCAAATTTTCTATATATTTGAAAATGTTTAATAATAAAAGGTAGAAAGATGCAGTTGTAAAAAAACAAACACCAACCCACACTTTAAGAAGAAAATGTTTATTTTCAGAGGAACTAGATAGCCCAGATTGCTGAGGAAAAGTTTGATGTGTTAGAAGAATTCTAATTGATGTAGAAAGAATGGCAGGCAAAAAAAAAAAAAAAATGTAGTTTCATCAACACTATGAAAATGGTTGATTCAGGCAAGAATTATTTTTTATTAGAATTATCAGATGAACATTTGATGGGAACTGAACATGCATATGGCACCTCAGGAATGTCACACCAATCGCTTCTAGTGAAGGATTCAGATATCAACACCCTCCCCAGCAGTGAAACATGGGATCACTCAAGAATGTGTAAAAAACAGCTCCGCTCTGGTTCAGAGACATAACTGGACCCACATGGGCAAAGGCTAACCTGAGTCCTGGCAGAACACCCTTGTGATCCTCCTAGGACACGAAAAGATAGGAGGCTCATTAAGAAGGTTGCGAGGCCATCTTCCACTCACTTCCCTGAGAGGTTGTCATGAAAGAGTTTCTCCTCGTCTCTCAGATTCTGATGAGGTATGGTCCCTTCTGCTCCACCCCTTCACTTCCTCCCTCAGAAGATTGCTGCAGAGTATCATTCTGCCTAGCGTCACTCTACATTCAGCTCCTCAGCAAAGATGTAGGCTAATACTTGCATTGTAGTCATTGGTTCATTGTCATCTTTATAGAATGTGGGACCAGGATCAGGGGAACAGGTGTTTTTGGTCTATTTCTCTTCACTGTCTATGTAAGTAATAAACTGTCTGAATCTAAAAGTGGTTTGTGTATTTTTACTGATCAGACCAGTCAGGTTTTATCTTGGACTTTGCCTTGTCTTGTATATGAGAGCTTGACAAAAGGGTCTTGCCACCATCATGGCCTCTCACAGTGGTACACTATGAGGTACACAGTATACTCTACTGAAAAAAGGTTCAACTTCGACCTCATGCTAGTGTCACACAAAGGGGAATCATGCAAGATTTTAAGAGATTTAAGGACATGACCAAGTGCAATAGATCCTTGACCTAAAACTGGTTTAGGCCAGCTGTAACGGGTACATTTTGGTCAATTGGGGAATTTTGCATATGGTACGAATATTAGATCAAATTAAAATTTATCTGAATATAAGATTGGAAGCAAGTGGCTTACAAAACTGCATAGTATGATCTTATTTTTGGTTTAGAA
>NW_006159958.1:2023927-2029193 GCF_000334495.1 Tupaia belangeri chinensis
TCTTAAGGGTATTTCAGTCATTGATTGCCATAATAATGCTGTATGACAAAATGGACTCGTCCCACACACCACTTTCAGTGTTATGTAACCATAAGCGTTCATTTCTTGCTCTCATCTATAGGTTGTCTGGAGTTTTCTAAGTTGGCTTTGGCTAGGCTGCAGGTTAAGCCCAGGGGCACTTGACATATCTCTCACTGTTCCTAAGGATGAAATGGACCAATCTTGTTAAGTTCCCACTAAATGCCATTGATGCTTGAGTTTTACAACTACAAGGATGTTGGACCAACATCTATTTGAGTATGTCCTTTTCTTGGCAAGAGTGGAAGTGAGCAAGGCCAACCATGTGGGAACACTTCATGCCGCTGATTGTATCATATTTGCTGATATACCACTGGCCAAAGCAAGTCACGTGGTCAACTCCAAAATGAAGAGGCAAGGAATTTAGTCTGCCCACTATAAGGCCATGACAAGGTATGGGTACAATACCACTGTAAGGCAGTGGAGAAGTGGGACCAATACATTAAGCTACTACAAAAGGTATATTCAAAGCCAAAATTATAACAGTAATCATTTAGTGATAGGTACATGATGTTTGAATTTTTTTTTAGTTTTTTGTTGTTGTTGTTGTTGTTGTTGCAAGAGGGTTCATGTACTTGCCAGAGAGACAGACAAACAGAAAGCGAGAAAGCACTCCCCCCAGGGAAAATAGCCATTCTGCAATCCCTTCTCCTTCTTTCTCTTCTCAGGATCTTGGGCATGTATGCACACACACACGCCTGGCATAAGTTTTAAGCTGCTAGATCCAGGACTCAAACTGCGGTTGACTATGTGGGAATCCAGCAACATAACCATTATGCCAGCTGCTGGTCCCCAGATGTTTTATTTTTAATTTTTTTTACTTGTTGACATTTTCTAATTTTCTACAATGAATATATACTCTATACTTTAAAAAAATTAGCAAGTTAATTTAAAATTGAATGAATATACAACTACTCAGAAGTTTTACCCTATCCTTTCCACCCTTCCACCCCCAATTTCATATCAACTGGGAAGAGTTTATTCTATTTAATTAAATGAACTTATTTTTTTTAATAGGCTGCTCTGCTTCAGACATTAGAAGTCATGGGGGAAGCAAGATTATTGTGGGAAGAATAGAGGAAGATTTCTTTCTTCCAGATAAAAAGCCCTGTTGTCCATATTGGGAAGTTGATGAGACAGACGGATGCCAGATTCCAAAAGGCCTGTCTTGGAGACTTGTCTCAGGACCTTCAGGAGGTGCTTCTGCATTGGGGGCCTTCGTGTGTGCTTCCCATATGTCAGCACTTCAGTCCCCCTTCTAGAATTCACCTTGCAAGACGCCAGCCTTGGAAGCCTCTGCCTGTTGCCAGGACTTGGGGAGCAGAGCATTGGGTACAGCTAGGCCTGGGGCCATCTTGCCTTCCCGGATGCACTTCCTGAGAGGTGAGTGTGGGGGCACCAGGCAGCAGCTACACCATTGCTGCTCCGGGTCTTGCCTTCCCAGTATGCCTCATACTTGATGACTTTGTTCAGACTGTTCCCGTAGCCTGTGCTCCTCCCTGCCCTTCTCTGCTTCCTCTGCACCACTTGACTCCAGTCACCCTATAGGAGGAATAGCCTCTAACCTCCTTCATGCCAAACTGGTGCCTTCCTTTCTTTGGGCTCTTCCCTGTCCCCAGTCTTGGTTCCCAGTGGGCTTTGTTCATATCTCCATGCCAGCAGCCAGGGCCTAATTTTGGGGTTACTGTGTATGTATCTACCTTCTCCCTGAGACACAAACCTTACCTCTGATCTTCCTCTTTCTAGTTCAGTATAGGGCTGTGTTTGTAGTAGGCAAACATCATCATTTGCTGAGCAAATACGTGAATAGACAACAACAGGTGTGGATGGCCTGAATGTGACTATAATGACCTGGTGGCCTTAGACTTGAACCATGAGGACAGCCCCTTCTAGTCAGTGTTCACTCTCAGAGATAGTCATTGTTGACTTGCCAGTGGGACAATGGTAATACAACACTTTGTAATGCCGAGGCCACATGGGAAGGTCCCGAGTTCATGTCCTGAGGTTTCCCTGTGCTGAGTACACATGTGTGCCCGTGACCCTGGCTGACAGATGCTGGGGGTAGATTGCAGCATGAAGATCTTGTCAGGTGCTTCTCTTTCTATGTCTCTATCTCCCTCTCTCATGGGGGCAGGAACATAAAGTAAATTTTAACATTTTAAAGTTTAAATAAACTTTTTTTATAAAGGAAAAATAATGCTTCTTAATACCCAGAGCTAAAGCTTTGGTTGCCTCAATGATTCTAAAAAGTTCCCTGTGTTGGGACCAACAGTTAGAGTAATGGCTATGTCACTGGACTCCCATGTAGTTGACTGCGGTTCAAGTCCCAGACCCAGTGGCTTAAACTCACGTCAAGCACATGTGCTGGCATGCCCAAGATCCTGAGAGGAGAATGGGATTGCAGTGTGGCCATCCCTCCTGGGGGGGGTGATTTCTTGCATTCTGTCTCTCTGTCTCTCTCTGTCTTTCTGGGGAGCACATGTGCCCTATAGCAAAAAAAAAAAAAAAGTGTCCTGTGCACACATGTAGTAGATAGCTGGCTGCCCACTGAACCCCACCAGGACAACTAACCTTCCGACAAAAGTTGATATGCCTAGGGCAACCTCGTTCCAAGGACTGTAGCAACAACACACATAATAAACCCATGATAAGGTACACAGTTAATATTTATATCAACAAGTATTTAAGTCCTTCCTGAACAGCAGGCAGATGGGACTCTTATAAGTCCTGCCCCCGAGGAAGCATGTAAGGGACAGTAAGTGGACACAGACATGGAAAATTTGAATATAGTAAAGCAGAGGTCACCCAAGGACAAACTCCTACATCAGTCAAGAACTGAGTGGGATGAATGAGTTTGGAACAAGATATGAGAACCAGCCAGACCAAGAGAGGAAAGGTGCTCCCAGCAGTGGTGAGGGTGTGGTGAAGGCCAGACTGGGGCACCACAACAGGGGACGAGCAGTGAAACTGTTGTATTTCTAAGGAATAAGGTTCCCGCAGGACACCCTGGTTTCTCGAGGCAGGATATGAGAGAATTTCTTTCTTCTTTTCGTGAGTGCTAGAGGGCAAATGGGCTCATCAGAGAGATGCAAAAAGAGACAGAAGGAGAGGAAGAAAGGACCCCCCCCCCAATGGGGGTCAATGCCTGCTCTTCCATTTCTCCATCCTATTGAGTTTTGGAGCACATACACACATGCACATGCACCCAGTCTCAGTGGCCAGGATTTGAACCAAAGTCAGCCAAGTAGGATCTGGATCCCTTTACTACTAGATTATGTGGCCAGATAAGAGACTCTTTTATTTTTAGTTTTTTTTCCTATAGGGTACACACGCTCACTGAAGACAGAGAGAAAGAGGGAAACTGAGAAATCACCCCAAGGGGGATGGCCAAGCTGCAGTCCTGTCTCTGTTTATCTTCTCAGGATTTGGGGCATGCACACACACCTGCCCAGTGCATTTTTCAAGCTACCAGGTCCTAGATTTGAACCACAGAATCAACCATGTGGGATCCAGCTGCCTTAACCTCCACACCACTGGATGGCCCTTAAGGGATTTTCTTTTTTCTTTTTCTTTTTGGAGAGATTTTTGCTATAGGGCGCGTGCGCTTGCCAGACAGACAGAGAGAGACAGAGAGACAGAAAGCAAGAAATCACCCCCCAGGAGGGATGGCCACGCCGCAATCCCTTTTCCTCCATTCTCCTCTCGGGATCTTGGGTACGCACGCACACGAGCCCGGCGTGAGTTTAAGCCACCGGGTCCGGGATGCGAACCGCGGTCGACAACGTGGGAGTCCAGCGACATAGCCATTATGCTAACTGCTGGTCCCCTTAAGAGATTTTCTTGAAGCATGACTAAAGATACCACTGGTCACCACAGGGGGAGTACTTCTGAATGCCTTCTGGCACGAAGCACCTATTCTGTCCTCAGTTCTGCCATGACCAGTGCTCAGGACAGGGTGAGCTAATGATACCATCTTGCTCTGAATTGAAAATAAAGAATTATTTATTACAAAAATAATTCTTCTTCATCACATTACATTTGAAAAATGCAAAAAAAGCATAAAGGAAAAAATAAGTCATCTACAGTCCTGTGAGAGTTCATTGTGGCTGATATTTACTGTGCTCAGGGTCAGGCACATGGTGTTGCAGGTCTCAGAAGAACCCCAAGTGGTAGGTGTTCTGGTGGTCTCCACTCACTAGATGGGGAACCTTAGGCACAGGAAAGACGAACAATGTGCAGTGTCAGTCTTGGCAAATGAGAAAGGCCACCATCTAGCACAGGCAGCCTGGGTTCCAGAACCTTCTTTCTTAGCCTCCAGCAACATTCTGGCTAATACCTGCAATTCTGAACTAGGAACTGGGGAGATTCTGAGCCCTGCAGTAAACTCACAGGGTGTTTTAAATATTCAACAGAAATAGGGAACCAGCAGTTAGCGTAATGGCTATGTCACTGGACTCCCATGTAGTCGACCGCGGTTCGCGTCCTGGACCCGGTGGCTTAAAACTCACGCCGGGCGCGTGTGCATGCATACCCAAGATCCCGAGAGGAGAATGGAGGAGAAGGGATTGCGGCGTGACCATCCCCCCTGGGGGGTGATTTCTCGCTTTCTGTCTCTCTCTGTCTGGCGAGCGCACGCGCCCTATAGCGAAAACCTCTCCAAAAAAAAAAAAAAATTCAACAGAAATAGAGCAATGTCTGTTAGACACAGTACAAATACTTTTTAACTGCTAGAAGGAAAGTGAACTCACCAGAGATAGGGAAACAGGGAGAATGTGCCCCCACAATGGGGAATAGTCACCCTGCAATTCCTTCTCCTCCATTTCCCCATTCTGTTGGGATCCTGGGCACTCACGTACATGTACCTGGTATGCTTTTCAAGAAGCCAGGGCCAGGACTCCAACCACAGATGGCCATATAGGATCTGACTCCTTTTACCTTTAGGATGTAGGGCTTATCCCAAATTACTACCATTAAGTTGTCTGGATCCACTACTTGGTAAACAAAACCATTAGTTTTTTATTTGGTGGTGATGGAGGGCAGAGGGAATGTCTAGGGGATCTGTAAAAAAATTACTGAGATATTGGGACCAGCAGTTAGCGTAATGGCTATGTTGCTGAACTCCAATGCAGCCAACTGTGGTTTGAGTCCCGGACCCAGTGGCTTACACTCCAGCGTGCGAGGAGAACGG
>NW_006159958.1:2029248-2037626 GCF_000334495.1 Tupaia belangeri chinensis
TCTCGTTCTTTCTGGTGAGCGCCCGCGCCCTATAGCAAGAAGCCCCCCAAAAAAAAAAAAAAAAAAAAATTACTGAGATATTAAAGGGTCTATGAACATTTGAGAATATCTGCTTATGGTATCCTATGAAGGCATATACTACCTTCTTTTTCATTTTACAAAAATAGATTCGTAATGTATATGCAATTTCCTTTTTTAATTTCTTTCATTTTAAAATCTCTCTCTTTAGCAATAATATGAAAGAATTTATAACATAAAATAACCTGGACTTTTCCAGCCCAGCATTGTAATCAGCAGAGATTGCAAAAGAGCAACCACAACCAGAGGATTATCTTGAGAAAGACTTCGAAGGAAGAAAAAGAGACTGATCTTTGCTAGCAGATGCTATATCACAGAATACTTGGTAGGCAGGGCTGGATTGAGAAAAGTTATTTTCTCAAACATATTTAAAACCATACTGCCTCTGTTGTTACAGAGTCGCAAACAAAATTATACAAAATTATAAGAAAAAAAATTTCTCTCTCTTTAGCAATAATGTCGGGTCAACGTCTTTGTAAATAAGGACACCACATTGTTTAGCCAGAGGTGTATATTTGCTTAAGACTCAACACACGACCAAACTACTCTCAGAAAGGTTTTCTTCTAACTGCATATCAACCAAGGGCATCCAACTAGCAGATTCTCCGTATACTCACCCATCCTATCTATTACTGTTTTAAAAATACTTGCCTTTGAGGAGATTTTAAAATGCTTCCTTGTTATTGTTTTAATATATTTCCTCAGTTGCTAATGAGTTTGGAAATGCGTTCCTTTGCTTATTGGCCATTGGTGGTTCTTTTGTGAACTGCCTATTCACGTTCTTTGCTCAGTTTTCACTTGGAATGTTGATCTGTTTCTTATTGATTTGCAAGGGCTCCATCCAATTTTAATGAAAAGTCTAAATCCCCATGCAGCTGTCAGAAATGCTGAGGGCTGCAGTTCTCTGCAGATCTAATTGTTTTAATAAGTCCTCCTAATGACTCAGAGGCTAATGAAGGTGTAGATCTGATTGATGGAGCTCAGAAAAGCTATGTAATTAGAAGTTTCCTTTCCCAATCAAAAGAGCCAACTATATTTATCAGTGCAACTTCCTACTTTTTCCCTATTTTGAAAAACACATTTAAATATATCCCACTGATGTTGGCAGAGTGGTGGGGAGGACATTAGACTCCTGTCTGGTTCTTATATAACTCCCCAATTAGTTTAGGGTCTCATTTCTTCTTTTAGGTTTCATATTTTGTCTTTAAAGTGGAAGCCTCAGATCTCTGAGGTTCTTTCCTGCCTCGGCTGCCTTCAGAACAAGGAGGGAGGGTGTCACCTAGCAACCAGGGTTCCGCTTATAGCAACAGAAGCCTCAGCCCTGGCCAAGAGAGGAAAATCACCAGTTGGAATGAAAAGTTTTATCTCTGACCAAGAGACAGCCAAAGGCGCAGCATCTAATGAGATACGAGAGCTCCAGCTTCCCCCCAGAGGAACCCAGGCTCCAGAGGGGTGCAGAGGCAGAGTTGGGGTGGGGGGCTGGTGGGCTCCAGGGCAATATTTGGAAGCTTTGCTCTCCACCCTGAGAGGTAAACCTAGGTCCATGAAGGAAGTTCTAATTCCCTTCAACCCTGGAGTGATATGACCTCTTGGGTCCTTTACGCTTTGCCTTGGTCAGTTCTGGAGGGAAGGAGGGAAGTACCAGGCTCAAAGCCTCAGTCAAGCATTTGGGCATTCAGCTTCTCCCTGGGAGGTTCAGCTTTAATACTTCCAGTGTATTCTGCATCTGTCAATCAGAAGGGGCTGAGCATCAAGAAGTGGGGAAAAGCTGGAATTACTAAAGTTCTGAGAAGAGGAAGGAGCTCTGGCTGGTTGGCTTTGGGTTGTAGGGGCACAACTGCCCCTATTTAATAATTACTGTATCTGTCTTTGAAACAGCCCTTCCTCCACACACAATGCACACACTCCTCAAGGACTCCCACTCCTTATTTTTCCTTATCTTTCTCCATGGACTTGCTCTGCCCAGTGGAATATTACTGAGCACCAGAGGAGCGGAAGCCTTAAGCATCCTTTTATGATTTGACTTGCTCTTCTGCCCTCTGTTTTGAAAAGACAAGCCCCAGGCAGCCTCCAGTTTAAGGAGAATGAAGCGACACATATACAGACCTCCGCTCACTGTAACTTGAAGTAAAGCCATCCCAGACAGTCTCCAGGCCCATTAACAAGAAAAATAGAATGTTCGTTTTAAGTCACTGAGCTTTGGGGTCTAATAAAGCTGTTAAGCAGCTTTATTGCAGCAATACCTAACTAATACACTCTGGGGTTTGTTTTGTTTTGTTTTGTTTTGTTTTGTTTTTTAAATGTATTTTATTCAACATGGTGTTGCCAGTGGTAGGGGCAACAAAATCCAGTTAAGAAATGAAGCTGACAGATGGATCTTACTTTGGAGGTTAGTAAAAAGATAAAATTTCAACGAAGATAAATTTCAAGTTTTTTGAGATATGTGTCTTCATCAGAAATGTGCCAAGAAACAAGACAATCTGGATTAGATGGACAAATTCCTGGACATGTATAATCTACCAAGTTTGAAACTAATACACTGTTAATTACTCCCTGTTACTCTTTCCTTCTAGGTGTCCTGGCACCTATATTTTCTGAATCCTAGAGTTTTTCTTCAATTACACGGGCTTTATCATATCCTTCTAATAGATTTCTCTCTTTGCTAAGATTAGTGGGAATTAGGGCTCGACAGGTGGCATGGTGGTTAAGGCGCTGGACTCTCACATGACCCACCATGGTTTGAGTCTTGGCCCTGATGGCTTGCTTTCCCACGTTCCCTTTCTCTCTCCTTCTGTCTCTCGCTCAAATTTTAAAAAGAAATAATAATAACAAGTAAAATTAAATCAATTTTTTGAAAAAGATTGATTGGAAATGACTTCTATTACTTATAACCCATAACCTTGACTGGTACAGATCCTCTACCAACTCTCTATAATATCACCCACAATGCAATCTGCATTCAGAAGTTTCCTTAAACAGCCTGAGTGGTTATTTCCAGCCTTAGACCACTCCCCTTCGGGTAGCCTCTCTGCACCTAAATAAACAACCTATGTCCTGAACGGGTTCTCTAGGACCCTGGCTGGGGGACTTTGTACACGTGCTTTTCCTGGAGTATCCTCTCTCCATCTCCAACTGCTAAGTCCGGTGAAACTAAAATATCCCTCTTCTATGAAGCCTTTCCTGATTCTTCCCTGGGATTTCCCTCTCCCCTCTGCAATACTAGAAGCAGCTGTCTCTGGTCTGAATGGTGTTTATTTTTCTCTGAAGAGCTGCTGTTGTTTATTCTCCTACTAGTGGGGAACTCGTCCAGGTGTAATGGCACATAGGAGGCAGAGGAAGATCAAGTCCTTCCAATCATCCTCATCCCTGTTCACTGTTTTCCAGTGACACTTACTGACCTGTGGGTCCAAGAGCCCCGTATAGTTTCCTTTTGCATCAATAGTGCTAAGCTCAGGGTCTGGAAGAAAGGTGCGCTCTACAGGGCTGTTGGATATTTGAATTCAGGAATGAATGAATGTCCATCTCTTGCAGAATCTTGGGCAAGAATAAGTATATATTAGAAGAATATAAACAATAATATTTGTGGCCAATTGTGAACTTCCTTTGATCTGAGGTGGGACATGGCCATCAATTCATTTATCCCATCTAATGATAAGTTAGATCTGTGGTCAGCCACAGACCAAACATTATGAGAAAAGGCCCAAATGAAACACCCAACATGTAGAACTCACTCAGTCTTGGCCCAGCTACAGTGGCACACACTGCTAAAACACGGCTACGCCATAGGCAGGGACCATGTGGGAGGCCCAGGTCTGGTTCCTGGCCCAACCTGAAGGCCAGGAACAGTGGCCTGCTCTTGTAATTCCAGCAATTCAGGGAGAAAGAGGATTACGATCTTGAGGTTGGCTTGGGTGAGACCCAGAATGGGGGAGCATGTGGTTGTAGCCCCAGCTGGGAGACTGAGCAGGAAGATTGCAACAGTGAGACCATGTAAAAAAATAAATAAATGAAATACAAATTCAGTAAGTCATCCCTAGGATAGCTGATAGGACCACGTCTGCCTGTGCTTATTGATTCCGTACATGTAAGCCATGGACTGAGAGCCAGTGAGGGGACGCAAAAAGCCAACATTCAAGCAGACAATAAAGGAGAGAACAGGACCTGCAGATGATAGCTCTCGATTCTTTACAAGGAGTAGAATATTTTGTGGCAAAGCAGACTACAGAGCCTCGATGCTGGATTTTTCCATCAAGTCTTCCTACACAGCCCATTGATGGGGAGGCATCACCATTCGCGTGCCAACCTCCCCAGCCACAAAGGCTGCTATTCTATGCCCAGGAGAATTCTTAAAATATATTACTGCTTGCCTCTGTGGGCTGGAGCCAGCTGTCTCAGCACAATCGGTTCCTAAATGATCATTTTCTGCTCTTTACTTACAGCGATAATTGGTGTCATAGTAATTGGTCAGCCGTGTCCACTTCTGTTCTGAGAGCCAAGGCTTGATCAATCAGGGGAGAAACCCAGACCCAGGGTGGAAGGAGCCGGGTGAGTGTTACATGGTGGGACAGGCAAGATGTGGGAAATCAGAAAGATCTGGGTTGACATCCTGGCTCTGCCACTTGCTGGCTTTTAGCTTCTGCATTCATATTTGTAGAATGGGGGTGATAAAGGAGAACCAGCTCTTCGGGGAATCGAGATGTGGTGAATACTGCATCTGGCATGTAAAGGTGGTTAGTGAATATTATCTTCCTAAATAAAAAGAGAAAGAAGGCTGTCTTAGGCGGGGAACCCCCAAAAGCAGACGCTGAGACAAGGAGTTGCATGCAAGGGGTTGATTTGGGAGATGATTCTAGAAAGCACCAGTGTGAGAGGGAGGGCATGAGTCGATGGAGGAAAGATAGCAGTCCAGGTGCTTGAGTGGTAGGTTATCCCTGCGAGCAGACCTTTGGGGGACCTCTGCCAGACAGGGTGGAGTATACCTCAGAGTTACCTTCCAAGAAACGATGAATAAGTGGGGGTATTTATCCACCATCGGTGAGGGCTTCAGCGGGTGGGGCTTAACCTCCTAGCACAGGTCAGTTCTTCGTGCCCGTTCCGTAGGTTTAAGTCGCTAGAAAAAGCTAGCTTTCTTTCTTTGTTTCTTTTTAACAATTAATTAATTAATTAACTTTTTACATTCAATTACTGTGTATCTTCACAGCATACCAAATTAATGTTTCCATCCTGAATACACTGTTCAGGATGGGAAAGGAGGTTCAGTCAAAGATACTATCATACTTACTATCATTAACAGATAATTTTCCATTTTCATGTGCCTCGAATGCTTTGCTTCTTTCTTTTTCTCCTTGATTTCCTTCCTCCCACTACACTATTCCCTCCTACACTATCTCTAATATCCACAGTTGCTCCCTATGCCTTTATACCTTCAATCTTTCAGTTTCTGTCATAGAGTGTGGACATTCAGTGTGTATACACTACAGGTTACTACTCGGCCATAAAAATCAATGAAACCCTGGCATCTGATAGAAAGTGGATGATTATGGAAGATTTACTACTAAGAAAAGCGAACTAGACTATGAAAGAGAGGCATCGTATGTCCCTACTTAGTGTATATGAATGATTTTCTTTCTTTTTAATATTTAAGTTAAAATTAAGTTTTTAATTTTTAAAATTTAATGTAATATATGTAAAGCACCCTCCTCCCCACGGAGAATGGCCATGCCATAATCTCTTCTCCTCCATTTCTACCTCTCTTGGGGATTTTGAAACACACACACACACATGTTCAATGGATTTTTTCAAGCCACTGGTCTGGGACTTGGACCATTAGTCAACCACCACACCATGGGCCAGTCACCACCAGAGAAAGCTTTCTTCAGTCACAGCTACTGGGAATTGGACATCATGGGGTCCATGCACACAGGAATGGTCAGAGTGGAGCACTGACAGCAACTGCTACAAGAGCCTAAAGCTCATCAGGAGAAGCTAGATCGGTCATGTTAGGTCTGAACTTGAGCTTGAATTTGGATGCAAAACCTAAAAGTTGGGAATTGATGCAGGCAGCCCTGGGAGGTAAGGCATGAGTTGGGAATGAGGCGAGGGTCCTGGAAGGCCCAAGCTCTGTGTTTCTGAGTGCTGGAACATGGAATAGCAGATCACTTCTCTCTGTTGTAATGACCTGGGGCAACTTGGAACTGTACCGAGAGTCTTTCCCATTCTTTTCAAAATGTAGGAGCTCTGTTTCATACACTTACCTTTATCCTGAACTTAGTACAAGCTATTTAGCTTCATCCCTGGCATGAGAGCAGGGAAGAGAATACACGTGTGTGTGCAGGTCACAAGAATCTTGAAGATGACCACTTTTCTCTTTGTCACCTGCAGCAATTTCACATTAGGCTGAGCTGAATAGCACACGAAGAGATGGGCAATCTGGAAGGGACTGAAAATGGAGTTAAGGAGTCCTAGCGTGACAAAAAGGCTGAATTCCGTGTGAATCCTTCTGAGACACAGCTTCTAATAAAGGCCAGCAAATGGAATGTTCACAGATGCCTTAAGCTCCGTAAGTCAAGTGTCAGAAATTCCCTCTGGGTTTAGATTTGGATGGATTACTTGAGTTCCCTGGATGCTTTGAAGAAAAAATATATATGTATTAAAAAGTGCTCAGCTTCGTGACTTCCAAATGTAAATATAATGAAATGATAAAGTCACGCCAAAGTGCCTAATCATCCTCATGGAAAAAGTTTAGTTTCCATTAGCACATTCCTCAGGGCTTATAAATGTATGTACTGATAATAATAGTTATCATTATTACCACAAGGATAATCATCATTATTCCTATCTTAGCAAGTACCATTTCTTGAGAATCTCCTATCTTCTAATGATCTTATTTTCATCTTATTGCATTGAAACCTCACAAGAATTCAGATACGAGGAGACAAAGCCACTGAGAGGCTGATTTTGCTCGAGGTTGCACAGCAGGTAAGTGACAGAGCTGGGACTCAACACCACATTCATCAGGTGTCAGAGCCTGCTAAGTTACTCACGAGGGTGCGTGCGCTCGCCAGACAGACACAGAGAGACAGAGAGACAGAAAGCGAGAAATCACCCCCCAGGGGGCATGGCCACGCCACAATCCCTTCTCCTCCATTCTCCTCTCGGGATCTTGGGCACGCAAGCACTTGTGCCCAGCGTGAGTTTTAAGCCACCAGGTCCGGGACGCAAACCACGGTCAACTACATGGGAGTCCAGCGACATAGCCATTACACTAACTGCTGGCCCCTCAAGGTCATTTCTTGACCTCTTTGTCTACTCTTCGCTGTTGCTAGAATTTTCAGCCCCCCACAGCTGCACAAGAAAGCCATACTTTTGACTTAACATCAGGAATTGGTGATGATCCATGCCAACCAACCACCAAGCCCACAGATTTAGAGACCAGATCCAATATGCATAACTGCCTACACTGGCCTATATGGTGCTTAAAATTAATTTGAAGTTATACATACAACTTGGAAATTTGACATCAAAACCAGGATTTTCAGACTGTTTTGAAAAAAATCACAGAATCAACACTGATGGCAAATCACCCTGTAATTCACCACGGTCCTCACATGTCTCTCTTAAATCTGTCACTGGTGCCAAGTTTAGGAACCACATAGCACTTTGTGGTGTGTGTGTGTGTGTGTGTGTGTGTGTGTGTTTTAAGAGTAATTAGATTTTCCTAATTCCTTTACTCCTCTTTCCTGGTCTCTGTAGGTTTTTGGTGATTAAAAATCAACCCTTCCACCCCCATGCCATCCTTTAGCTACCGTGGGAGCCACTTTGAGTTCTATCCTGTTATCTTCTAAATGGCACAAAGACACTAACTCAATTTTAGACGGACCTTTCGAAAGTTGTGGCTCTAACACATGATATTGTGATCTTAGGCAACTCCCTCAGTTTCTCCGGTCTCAGCCTCCTCACTTGAAAATTAAATCCTGGTCACTTTACCTACAGACAGCCAAAAGTCAAGTCAAATGGCTAATTTGCCAGGGCCCAGCAGTTAGCATAATGGCTACGTCGCTGGACTCCCACTTAGTCAACCGCAGTTCACGTCCCAGACCTGGTGGCTTAAACTCACGCAGGGCGCGTGTGCATGCATGCTCAAAATCCCGAGAGGAGAATGGAGGAGAAGGGATTGTGGCGAGGCCATCCCCCCAGGGGGTGATTTCTCGCTTTCTGTCTCTATGTCTCTCTCTGTCTCTCTGTCTCTCTCTGTCTGTCTGGCGAGTGCACGCGCCCTATAGTGAAAAGCTCTCCAAAAT
>NW_006159958.1:2037831-2043131 GCF_000334495.1 Tupaia belangeri chinensis
GGGTGTGATTTCTTGTGTGCGGTCTCTATGTCTCTCTCTGTCTCTCTGTCTGTCTGGCGAGTGCACGCGCCCTATAGTGAAAAGCTCTCCAAAATAATAATAATAATAATAATAATAATAATAATAATAATAATAATAATAGGCTTTAGGCTAATTTGCCTAAAGCACTCACAGCCAAGTGATCAAGTCACTAAATCATTCGATTGTTTAAAGTATCCCATTTTCATTGGCCAGTTTTCACCTAGTCTCCATAACAAGATTTTACAGAATATTCAAGTGTGTCTGCCCTGGCTCTCTGAGGCTGCAGTTGGACACCAAAATGCTGAGAGCAGGAAAGGCCGGGAGAAAGAGACAGGAGGGAACGGGACTAAAGAGAAGCAGGGTAGGCAGGAGGATACCTAAAAAAGAATATGAATGTTCTTATACATACATTATCCTCATGAATAAGAAAACATGAGTGAAGAATGTGCTCATAAGAATTCTCTTATTAAAGAATATGTCACATTCCTCTCTATTCTATTGCATCTCTCTGCTTCATCTTCAGACTCCAGCAGCAGCAGTGGGAAGTAGAAACAAAGATATTGAATATTTTGTTTAAATGCTGCTATAAAGACAAAATTAACACTGGCCAATTAAAACTAAATAATTAAACAAAATAAGTTCATTGATAGAATTCATCATTCAGCCAATTGGGAAATATTCTAGAACTTTCCTCATAGGATCTTTGGGAGGGTTAAATGAGCTCACGATTCCAAGGTGTGTAACACAGCACTCCATCAACAGTGACTTGTTATTACGGCTCTTCTCAAAATGGTGCCTCCATTGTCCTGTCACCACTCTGAGATCTGAATCAACTTTAACTCCCTCCTCCTGCCCACCCTTAAGAAGAGTCAAAATTAAGACCTATCCACATAAGAACAACTAGAAGAGTCTCCCAAGTGTATGGAAAGAAGGGAATTAGGGATATCCTCAAAGGCAACCCATGACATCAGTTCGTGCTGGAGGTAGTGAAAATACAGAGGCTCAGAGACAAGCCCCAGGCCTGCAATGGAATCAACCGTTCTCAGAGAAACTAGGTCTGTCAATGGGTGTTGATCAACCAGGGAAACCTGCAATGAGAGAAACAGAGACTGCTCATGGGTGCACCCACCCTCTCCCCTGGGAAGCCTGGAGCCAGTTCTAACTTACAACACTCAGTCTGAGCCACTGTGGGATGACTTAACAAGGCTTTTCAGGACAAACTGTGCTCACCCAGCAGATGTGAACCTCCAGGCTGCTTGAAATTAGTCATTTTCTTTCTGATTTGTGCTCAGGTTCCTCAGTTGTTATGTGTATTCAAGCATCCAATCATTTCTGAGACTTAAAAAATTGAATTTCTGAGCTCACATGGCTGATGGCCAGACCCTGATGAGTGACTCGTTCTCCATAGGAACTGTCCTCCTATGGGGGCCTCTCTGTATGAACAATGCCTGGACTTCACTCTGGCTGAGGGCTCTTTCCATGAGCAACCTCGACTGCCTAAACAAGATGCCAACCCCAGAGCAGAAGGTAGGAAGCAAGGTTGCTGCAAAAGGGAGCTCAGTTTGAAGTTCCCCAAGAGGCACCAAGTAATTGATCAGAACTTATGGCCTTACCTAATATTGCTGGCAAGAAAGGGGGAAGGTTCCTTCCATATTAGTCTTAAAATCTAATTGAGGGAAATTCTGTTGCCTAGACAATGGCTTATTAAGTTTTTCAGCAAAAGCATGGATTTATAAAAAATGGTCCCTGATCTATAAAACTAGGGAATATCATAAATCTCCTAGAATTTATAGCCGGGCTTACTATCTATCATGCTCAGAAATTGCATTAGGCATGTAAATGAGAGGGGGCAGAGGGCTGCAGGATCCTGAAACAGTGGGATGATATTCCAGAGTAGTCTGGCTTCTGTTCTCCCAAGGAGAAGGTAAGGGCAAAGAGGAATGGAGCGTACTTTGAGCATACAGAGGACCTGCTTTGTCCAGGTACTGGGTGGGTAACCTCGACCACATCATCTCCTTTAACCCACACAGGATGCCCATTTTCTGGAATTCTAAAATCTGCATTTCTTTGAGTAGCAAATGAGAGAAACCCATGTGGCTAGCTTAAACAAAAGGGGATACTTATTAGGGAACTATTTCTGGATCCCACAGGATATAAAGGAAAAGCTACCCCAAGGCTGGAAAAGAGCAGAAGCTAAGGGCAGATCTGTGGACTCAGCAGAGCTTTGCCAACCACCTCTCTGATGTGCTGACGTTGTCATGATTCAGCTCCCCGAGGCCTTTGCCTCCAAGATCAAGGGCAGTGAATGTGAGGGACATAGCCAAAATCGGGCTCCCTCCTGGATCCGTCAGGAATGACCAAGAAGGTAGGGACACATAGCGTAGACAAAACCCATGAAGGTTTATCCACGAGGATGGCAGGATTAGTGAGCCAACAGCCACTTAGTGGGTGCAAAGACTCCAGGGCCCCAGCAGAAGGTGCTTGGATTTGTACAAAATCAGCATATCTGTCTTTTCTGGCTTCTCCCAGGCATTTCTGCTACAGGGGCCTACAGTGTTCATCGAGGCATACGCTTAGGGATAGCAGAAACTGTGGCCTCTGGAATTGCAAGGTCCTATTGACTCTCAGTGGCCTCAGAGGACTGGCAGCAGTTTCCCTTGACAAAGTTATAGATCCATTCTGTTGCTGTTATCCTGCCTTCAAGTGGCCAGTCCAGTTTGTCCAGAGCTTTCCTTCTTCTCCTTCTTCTTCTTCTTCTTCTTCTTCTTCTTCTTCTTCTTCTTCTTCCTCTTCTTCTTTTCTTCTTTTCTTCTCCTTCTCCTTCTTCCCTTCTTCTTCTTCTTTTCTTCTCCTTTTCCTTCTTCCCTTCTTCTTCTTCTTATTCTTTTTGAGAGAGAGAGAGAGACTTTTACTGTAGGGCACAGATACTCGCTGGAGAGAGAGAGAAAGAGAGTCAGAAAGTGAGAAATCATCCCTGAAGGAGAATGGTCATGCTGCAATCCCTTCTCCTCCATCCTCCACTCAGGATCTTGGGTACCCATGCACACATGGCTGCATGAGTTTTAAGCCACCAGGTCCAGGATTTGAACTGCAGTCACTACATGGGAGTCCCGCGATGTAACCATTATGCCATCAGTTGGTTCTATCGTGTCTTAAGGCCCTTACTAAGTCTACAGATGATCTCGGATGCCTGAAATTTTCATTTTGCTAATCTATGCCCAAGTGCTCAGCCCTGGCCACGTGGTCTGATTCCTAGGAGACAAAAAGAAGTCGTTTAACAGATTGTTTTGTCCCTACATGTAAAAGACCTGCCAGCACCCATGCTTGGGTCAGGGACTCTTCGCTTCTTCCCGACTCACCTCAAATCAGCTCATTCCATGTGTCAAGGTGTGCTACATTGCACTCTCTTCCTGAAACCCTTTCCTGTATTAATAAGGTTGAGAGCTGCTAACGTGCTGATTCAGTGCTTGTTGTACTAGAGCAACACTAAAGACCTTATTTTTCAACTGACAGAGGAGAGTGTACTCACAAGAGAGAGAGAGAAAGAGAGAGAGAGAGAGATAGCACCCTTCCCATGAGGGATGATCACACCAAAATCCTTTTTCCTCCATTCCTCCTTTCCAACAGGATTTTGGACATGCAAACATAACTGGGATGTTTTTTCAAACCACCAGGGCCAAGGTTCGATTCCTGATCAGCCATGTAAGGTCAGGCTTTCTATGCACATTTCTTAACCACCGCACTACAGGGCCAGCCCTACATTAAATATTTTGTGTGTTTAATCTTGCTTAATTCTCTCAGCAACTTGAAGAAACAATACTATTTTCCATTTCTCTTCTCATTTGACAACACGGAGGTGCAAAAAGATGTCACAACAGGCCCAACAATCACACCTTGCATGTAGCAAAGCAGGATTTGAATCCTGACAACTTCAATCCAGGGCCTACATGCTTAATCCCATGCTACTTCTGTTGTGGTTGCGATCAACAGAAAGAGCAACACTAGTTGGCTTCTCCATTCATCTATGGATGCGTTACCAGCTCTCCAAACTAAGTGGCTACCGCCAATGGCAATAATTGATTTTGCCCACAGATCTGCGACTTGGATAGGGCTCAGCAGGAGCAGCTTGTCACTAGGACACATGGCCACAACTCGGGCAGCTGGATTGAGGCGGTGGACCTACTTCCAAAATAACTCACTCATCATGCTGTTGGTTGGGTGCTAGTCATCAGTTTCTCTTCACACAGGCCTGTCTGTGAGGAGTCTGGGCTTCCCCTCAGTGTGGTAACTGGGTTCTAAGAGCAAGTACCATGAGAAACAAAGTGTAAGCTGCTCATTCTTATGGCCTGATCCTGGAAAATGGTACAATGTAACTTCCACTGTATTTTAATAGTCGTGCCACTACTAATGAATAGAATCGAAGGACGGCCATCAACCCTACCTCTTACGCAGAGGAATGTCAAAGAACACGGGGGCCATGTTTTATATCTACCACCACACTTGCTCAAACAAAAGGGAGAATTTATTGGGATTCATGATGTATCATGGATTCCAGAAGGACAGGAACCAAAAACACCCAGATGCTTTAGTACTAGGAGTTATGTCCCGCTTGTTCAAAATTCTGCCATTGAAGTGATTCAGTCCACTGTCTTCTAGACTCCATACTTCTCATTGAAAAATCCACAGCTCCTCAGAAAGTCATCAGATGGCACATTCAGGTCATGTTATAGACTAAATGTTTGTGCCTCCCCTCTCAAATTTATATGTTGACATCTGAACACTCAATGTGATGATATTTGGAAGCAAGGCCTTTGGGAGGTGATTAGAGTTAGATGAGGTCATGAGGTGGACCCTTCATGATGGAATTAATGTTCTTATAAAAATAAAGGAAGGGGGCCGGCAGGTGGCATGGTGCCTAAGGGCACTGGACTTCCACGTGGTCGACCACAGTTCAAGTCCTGGACCTGGTGGCTTGCTTTCTCATTTTCTATCTTTCTCACTCTCACTCAATCTGTCCCTCTCTAGTCAAATTTTAATTAATTAATTAATTAATTAGGATTAATTCTTTTAAAATATAATAATAATAAAATAAAGGAAGGCCAGTAGGTGGTTTAGAGTTTAAAGTGCTGGATCACACATGCCTGACTGAACAGTTTGAGTCCTAGGCCCAGTGACTTGAAAAACACACCAGGCATGTGTGTGTGCATGCCTAAAATTCCAAGAGGAGAGTAGAAGAGAAGGGATTATGGTATGACCATTCCTCAGGGGGTGATTTCTCA
>NW_006159958.1:2043175-2051806 GCF_000334495.1 Tupaia belangeri chinensis
AAAAAAAAAAAAAAAAAATCAAAGAAAAAAGTAAAGTAAATAAGGGCTGGGACCAGCCAATGACACAGTGGTTAAGGTAGCTGGATCCTATATGGCTGACTGCACAGTTCAAATCCCAGACCATACAGTGTATTAATATCCTACCCTCAGAGTTTCTGATTCAGTAGGTCTAGGGTGAGCATAAAGATTTGCTTTATAGTTCCCAGGTGATGATGATGATGGTCCAAAGACCACACTTCAAGAATCACTATTTGGGGCCAGTAGATGGTGTGGTAGTTAAAGGCACTGGACGCCTACATGACCAACCATGGCTTGTGTCTCAGACCTGGTGGTTTACTTTCTCACTTCCCTCCCTTTCTCTCAGTCTCTCTCTGGTCAAATTAAGAAATAGTAATAATAAGTAAAGCTAAAGTTAAAAAAATATATAAAAGAACCACTAGCTTAAAGAACAACCTGCATTCTAGAACTTCTCCTTCTTGGAACTTCTGGGGTGTATTGGTCCAGTGTACTGTTAGTGAATATCCATTCCACCAGCACACATCCTTGTTGGGAGTTTCCCCCTGTACTGCTGATGTTGGGCTGGCCCATGTGACTTTGGCCTAATGGTTGGTGTTACTTCCCTGCCCCTCAACTTTGAATTTGGCCATGTTATTCCCTTTGGCCGGTGGGCAGTGAGGTCTTGGTTTGAAATATGCTTGAGTAGTTAGGCTTGGCTTCTTGTGTTTCTGCCATGAAAAGCACTTTTAAATATTCCTGGAAACATAAAAAAGAGCGAGGCACACCTTAGCGCAAATATGAGCTGGAGCCAAATCCTACTGAGATCAGCTTAAATCAAATGACCTACAGACATGAGAAAATAAATGTTTACTGTTATAGGTCAGTGAGGTCTGGAGAGAATTGTTATGCAGCATTATTGTGGCAAGAGTTAACTGATCCAGTGACCAATATTGGGCCTTTCCTGTTCTTTAAACTATTCCTTGACCCCCTTCATTTTACAGATGCTTACCCCATCAACCTGATAAAATCTTGAATTTTTCTTTGCCACATTATGGTATTTTGATCTATATTAATTCATCTAAAAAGATGTTCTCTTTTTCCTCTAAAAGGGTAAATTAAACCAAAGGCTATTTAAGAATTTTATTTTAAAATAATAAAATAATAGAGAAGAAATGAGTTGGCCCATATTATTTCCTGGTTGTATAGAATGATCAAAAATAACTGGCTTAAAATTGGCATATGATCCTGAACTTCAAACAGAGCTGGAAAAAAGGGGAAGCAGCATTTATGGCACATTTAGAAGGAGGCTGAATTTATTGCTCCATAATATTTCCATAATAAATTAGAATGTTCTGGGAAATAAATGTATCCAAAATGGCTAAAAGTGAATCCAAATCACAATTATTTGAAAGGTCAACTCAAGAAGAAGACTGAATCCAACATGAGAGTTGAGATCTAGTGCTTTCAGGAAATAAGAGAAATGAAGATGTTCTGCTGAGAAGTCACCCTTCTCTCTGTCTCTCTTTGTCTCTGTCTATCTGTCTCTGTCTTTTCATTTTTTAAGTTTTTCTTTTTTAAATTTTTTAAGGTAAAGTATTTTCTCAGCTCTGAAATCCTCCTTTATCTTGGCAAAAATTCCCTCTCCTTCCACCCCTCTAATTTAGGAGAGGCAAAAGGGGCAGGCCTTCAGAAGACTGAGTCCATCAAGAGAGCTGCGATCTAGAGGTTTTGCACAGTGCACTTGCACGCCACAGTTTTTGCTTTTTGTTTTTTACAATAAATATATAAAATTTTGTTTTTTTTCTCTTTTTTCTTTTTCTCTTTCTCTATTGTCTTATTTTTTTTTCTTTTACTTCATCACTTTGGTGCTTAGCCTCCACACACTGAGTGTCTAGATATTTCTAAGGGAAATGTAGCCAAGCATCCAAATACTATTAGACTCAACATATTTCTCCATTACCACTGAATCTGTGGCACAGGGGGAAAACAAAGCAGCAAAGAGTTTTCGGATCACCTCCTCCTGAGTGTCTCTGATTGCTCAGACTGAACTTCTAGAAATTAGGAAGAAACGTGTAACCCATCAGATGACTAAAAATCACCACAGAGGCATAAGAAATATGAGAAACCAAGAAAATACATCTCCCCCAAGGGAAAAGAATGACTCCTCTTCATCCACAGACAGCACAATGGAACTCGCAGAAATGTCTGATAAGTAATTTAGAATGTTCATAGTGACAAAGCTAACAGAGATGGAAGAGAGACAATAAACTCCAGGAGAAAAGAATGACTAGGTCAAGGAAGTGAAGAAGTTCTTGCAAGAGCTAAAAGAGAAAATACACACCATAAAAAAGGATCAAATGGAATTGTTGGAGATGAAGGCTGTAATATATTAAGTCAAAACCTCCCTTGAAAGTATTAAAAGCAGACTAGATCATACAGAAAATCGAATCTCAGATGTAGAAGACAGAATTGCTGGACTACTAAAATCCACCATGAAGACTTAAAAAAATAGCACCCCCCCCCAAAATGAGAATAATAAACAATAAATACTAGATACTATTAAACATCTAAACATCTGGATAATTGGTATCCCAGAAGGTGAAGAGATTAATAAAGGCATTGATAATCTATTCCACGAAATTCTTGAAGAAAACTTTCCAAACCGAGAGAGACATTCAAAGATCCAGACAAAAGACTGCAAATAGGATCAATCCAAGAAGATCTTCCCCAAGATGCATTATAGCCAGATTGATTAAAACCACAGACAAAGACGAGATACTAAGATTGGTAACAGACAAACGTACAGTTACCTACAAAGGATATCCCATCAGGCTAACAGCAGACTTCTATCAGAAACAATGCAAGTAAGTAAAGAATGGGGAAATACACTCAAAGTGTTGAGTGAAAAACAATTTCAACCTAGAATACTCTACCCACCAAGATTATCTTTCATATGGGAAAAGAAAAAAAGAGACAAAAACATTCTCAAATAAACAAAACCTGAAAGAATTTACCAACACCAGACCAGCTCTTCAAGAAGTGCTGAAGGGAGTGTTATACCAGGAATACTAAAGTCAGATACCCAGAAATAAGAGTACAAAAACAACTATGAAACTGGCCAGCTTATGGGACCAGCAGTTAGCATAATGGCTATGTCACTGAACTCCCATGTAGTTGACTGAGGTTCGAGACCCGGACACAGTGGATTAAACTCATGCTGGGCACGTGTGCGTGTGTGCCCATGATCCCGAGAGGAGAATGGAAGAGAAGGGATTGCTGCATGGTCATCCCCCCGGGGGGGAGGGTGTGTGTGTGTGTGATTTCTTGCTTTTTGTCTCTCTGTCTCTCTGTCTCTGGCGAGTAACAAAATAAATAAATAAATAAATAAATAAACTCTCCAGAAAGAAAGAAAATGGTCAACTTAATGATAGGGACAAGTCTATAGTTGAACATTGTTTTCCAGAATTTAAATGGAGAGATCAGAGCACAACAAAAGACAGATTAAGTACATGAGTCTGAACTGGTGAAGTAGAATTTTATGACTTTTGACTAAAACATTATTGATCTTCTTCTATGCTTTGTTTTCCAGAGTTAAGGACTTGTGTCTTCTCTTGAGCTGTTGATAGGTTCATCTGTTTGAACTGTTTGAACTGAATCCTAACCTTTTTCCTGGCTTTAAGTCTTCAACAAAGTTCTCTTAACATTTTTTGATTTTGAGTTATAAAGCTAAAACTGCCTTGCTTGAAATTAAGAAATATATTTTTAAAAATAACTGTTTAATGACCATAGTAAGCTATATAGCCTCAGCTAAGTGCTACTTTATAATATATTCATTCTACCCATGGAGTTTCACGCCTAAAGTCGACATGTATTTACAGATATGTTTATCAGCTGAACTTGCTATTTAACATATTTAGATTAAGATATTTTTGAATCAATGAAATATGAGAAATAATCAAAAAGGAATAAAAAACAATTGCAGATACCAGAGACAGTATGGTATGAGGGTGGGAAATGGCAGAGAGTGAGAAATAGGGGGGGAAATATATGTATACAAGAAACAAGAAATGGAAACTTATTTGTTGATGATAACATGCATGATTAAGCCACTTGACAGTGAATTCCGGATGGGAAATCACGTTTTGTATGTTCTGATGATGTTCAGTGAAAGAATGTAAAATTAATTAAATAAAAATAAATAAATAAAAGGTCAACTCTTGGAGTCAGCAGATGGAGTAGTGGTTACATTTGTGAACTCCCACATGGCTGACCATGGTTCAAATCCCAGATGCAGTGGCTTGAAACCCACGCCAGGCACATGTGCATGCATGCCCAAGATCCCAGGAGGAGACTGGAGGAGAAGGGATTGTGGCATGACCATCCCCCTGGGCGGAGGGTGGTGGGTTGACTTCTCACTTTCCCTCTCACTGTTGCTATCTCTCTCCAGGGAGAGCATGCACCCTAAGGCAAAAACCTACAAAATAAATAAAGAAATAGCCAACTCTTTAAATGGGATAGTATAAGCAACTTTCTGACCTCTTTGACAAATCTCATTTCATTGGACAGCTATCACTGTAGACTATATGTTTTACAGAAATCAATCTGCCTTTACTCAAAGAAATCACGATAGGAACTGTTCTTTATTGTACATTTGCCCCTCGAAATGTTCAGTAGGAGAAACCTCCTAAAGGTGAGTCTCAGTCACTGACTTTCATTATAAACTAAATGGATTGCACTCTGACATAGGCTTCCTATATTAAAGCACATAAAACCAAAAACTACGGATTTCTGTGACAGAGAAGAAATGTCCTTGAGATCGTACTGTAGTCTAACAAGCACTTTAAAGGTTTTAGAAAACATCAATTGTGACAAAATAAAACTGGCCAGTTATATTCCAGAGAGGAGATTAATAAGAATATAGACCCAGGCCCAGCTTGGTGGTATAGTTGATAGTAAACTCAACTGCAGTGCTGGAAGACATGTGGCCAATCATGAGCTCAGATCCCCCAGGTCAACTTGAAAAAACACACCGCCACACGCCCAGGATCCTAAGAGCTGGAGGGCCAGAAAACAAGATTGTAGTATGATGAGACCCTGTAGAGGAAACTTTCTCTCTCTCGTATGCACATGATATCTACCATAAGCAAATAAGTAAACTTAATTTTTTAAAAAATAAGTAAGCAGGGACAGGATCATCAGTTAGAGTAATGGCTGTGTCTCTGGACTCTCCTGTAGTGAACCACGGTTCGAGTCCTGGACCCGGTGGCTTAAAACTCACACCAGGCACATGTGTGTGTGTGCCCAAGATCCTGAGAGAAGAATGGAGGAGAAGGGATTGCAGCGTGGCCATCCCCCCCTGGGGGGGTGATTCCTCGCTTTCTGTCTCTCTGTCTCTCTCTGTCTGGCTGGCAAGCATACGCACCCTATAGCAAAAAAACTCTCAAAAAAGAAAACAAAAACCAAAAACAATAAGCAAGGACAGGGTAAGCCATGAAGAGCATTTTCATAGCCACGATGCATTGATAGGACCCAGATTATAACTGGATTACATAGAAAGGATGAGGCATGTGCTCGTAGTGGGCTAAGTTGCAAACAGCTGAATCTCCATCTTCCTAGGGGAAGGCAGCCCTCAATTTTACATAAACCAAGAAGTGGAATAAGAGCCTATTCTTCAGAGAATTGGAAGTAAATATCAAAAACATCAACGGGAAGAGCTGAATGTATGTTTTTCCTTTAGAGACGAACAAGACAGAAAGATGAGGGAGGGCGGATTTTTACAAAGTCTCTTGTGTGCCGTATAGTATGAGCTTATATAATTCTATGGAAACCTTAATCACTACAATAAACAAATTACATTCATGTAAGTGCTTTTCTCTGTAATAAGTACCGAAGAAATTAACCTAATTAAATCAGACCTCTCTGATTTGTACAGTCCTTTTTTGTCCCTCCTCAAGTAAATGAATCCCCTGCTGAAGAAGAGCAATTGTTACAGAGGCCCTCTGGGGTGGTAGGGGCCACAAAGCACCTGAACTCATAACCTGCCCTCATCACTTCCTGGCTGTGTGGACTCAGCTAAATTAATAGAACTCTCTGAGCCTCAGATTACCCATCTGTAAAATGGTAATATTAACACCTACCTGATTTGTACATTGAAGGAGTATAATGTCAAGAATTTGGACAGTGACTGGCCAAGAATAGACACTCAATAAATAGCAGATCTAATAAAGTACTAAGAAAACCAATAGGATTATACTCGTTTTCTATTACTGCTGTAACAAGTTGCCACAAATAGGTGACCTTATAAAACACGAATGTATCACAGTTCTGGAGGTCAGAAGTCTGAAATCCAAGTGTGAGCAGTACTGTGTTCCTTCTGGAGCCTCTAGGGATGAACGTACTTCCTTTTCCAGATAAGAGAGGCTACATGGTTGAGATCTCTGCTTCCGCTGTCATCTCTCGTCTCTCACTCTCACCTCCCTCTCATCAAGGTCGCTTGTGTTACTCTGGATCCCATGGGATGCTCCAGAATGACCTCCCTATCTCAAGATCCTTAGATCCAAAAATGGCATCTTCAAAGTTCTTTTAAGGTCACATGATCACAGGTTCAGGGACTAAGACTGAACATCTTCTTGGGCCATTATTCTGTTTATCACAAGGATTAGGCAGGCTTTTAGACATATCAAAAAATTAGATAATTTTAAAGTTGTCTCTTAAATTTTTCCTTTAAAATTTGGACAATGAGGTTTTAAGGAATTATTGTTAATTTTTTAGATGTGATAATGGTTTTGTTTGTTTTCTAAGCCCTTATTATTCAGAGACATATACTAAAATATTCACAGAATAAATGCTATGATGTCTAGGATTTGCTTCAAAATAATCTCGTATTTTGAAGCAATGGGCGGGATATAAAAGAAATAAAACTGACCACAAGTTGATAATAAAGGAAGCTGAACAATAGGTACAGGGTAGTTCATTGTGCTTTGCCTCTTTGTGTTTAAATTTTCCATAATGAAAAAAGTTTTAAGATTTTATTTTCATCTTTTATTTCTTCCACCTCAAGCCTTAATATAAGC
Source organism: Tupaia belangeri chinensis (assembly GCF_000334495.1). Lineage (NCBI taxonomy): Eukaryota > Metazoa > Chordata > Mammalia > Scandentia > Tupaiidae > Tupaia > Tupaia belangeri. Next base: position 2,050,246 of record NW_006159958.1, read on the forward strand.
AAGTCTTAAAAATTCATTAAAAATATGTATTATGAAAAAACCATGCATGGATTTAAAATTTGTTTGCACCAAAATAAACGTTTACTTTTTAATTACACTTTCCAATAACATCATTTATTTATTAGCTATGCCCAAGGGCCCTTATACTCCCAATGAGAAACAGAAAACCAGAGAGAAAGAGGGAGAAGGAGAAAACACTTCCCAGTGGGCTGTGGTCACACCATAATCCCTTCTCTTCTATCCTATCTGGATTTATGGCACATTTGCACACATACTCCAACTCCACATGTTTTCCAGCTGTTGGGAACCATGTGATCCGTTGGTTCCGTCAACTACTAGGCTATGGGTTGAGCCCATGTGTTTGTGCTTACCTCTAATAAATTACTGCAAGAGCTATACACATTTGTAAGACTCTGCCTGGATGTCGCTAGATTGTTCTCTACGAAAGTAGATGAGGGCCAGCAGATGGCATGAAGGTTAAGGTGACTGTGTCCAACATGGCCTACTCCATGATTCAAGTCCCAGACCTGGCAGAACATGTGCCTGTGTGCCCAAAATCCCAAGAGAAGAAATGAAGAAGGGATTATAGCATGGCCATCCACCCCTGGGGGTGCTTTCTGACTTTCTCTCTCTCTCTCTCTCCCTCTCTCTGTCTCTCTGTCTCTCGTGAGTGCATGTGCTCTATAGCAAAAAAGTAAATAAGTAAATAAATTAAAGTTAAGTGATGTACTGTTTATTTATAATTTAGCCAGAAGTCATTTAAGCCAATGATAAAGTGTAGTGTTTGGGGTTGTTTAATTAGCATCATGCTTCATGCTTTTTGCAGCTAGTGATTAATCTTTTACTTACTCTGATTCTCCATTAGAAATACGAAACTATAGGGCAGCCCCATAACCTAGTGGTTAAGGGAGTCAAATCCCACATGGCCTTCCATGGTTCAAATCCTGGCCCCAGGTGCTTAAAAAACACTCCTGGTGTGTGTGGGTATATGCCCTAAACTCCAACAGGATGGAGAAATGGAGGAGAAGGGATGTGGTACCACACCACATTAGGGGTGCTTTTACCTCTCCCCTCTTCCTCTGATTCTGTCTGTCTCTGCTGAGCACACGTACCCTCTGGAAATTTATTTTTAAAAAGAAAAAGAAAGAAAGAGAGGGGGAGAGAGAAAGAAACAGAGAGAGAGAGAAGAAAGAGAAGGAAAGAAAAGAGAAGGAAGAGGAAAAAAGAAAAAGGAAAAGAAGAAAGAATGAAAGAAAAAGAAGAAAGAAAAGAAAGGAAGGAAGACAGAAAGACAGAAAGAAAGACAGAAGGAAAGACAGAAGAAAGAAAGAAAGAAGAAAGAAAAAACAAAAAAGAGAGGAAGGAAGAAAGAGAGAAAGAAGAAAGAAAAAGAGAGAAAGAAAATAATAATAAAGAGAAAGAAAGATGAGTATGTAGCCAGGCTATATCCAAAGTGGTAGCATACTGTTCTGCAGTGTTGGAAGCCACATGGCTGACCACAGGTTCAGATCCCAAGAATGCCTCTGCCTCTCTCTCTCTCTCTCTCTCTCTCTCTCTCTCT
>NW_006159958.1:2052039-2078403 GCF_000334495.1 Tupaia belangeri chinensis
CTTTCTGTTTCTCTGTCTCTCTCTCTGTCTGGTGAGTGCATGCGCCCTATAGCAAAAATCTCTTCAAAAATAAATAAATAAATAAATAAATAAAAATTCACTTGTACTTTAATTCTATTTTTCCATAAATGCTTAAAATCCCCTTGTATTAATCCATGCCCCCATTTTGTTTGCTTCTATTCCACATTTTATCTCATCACTTCCTCTTCTAGGGGTGATAATAATAATGATGGTAATGATAAGTAGTATGTGCTATATTTCATTGACTCTTAATAATGACTCAGTGATGCATTATTATTTTTATTGTCTATTATTATCATCATTTTGCAGATGACAGAAGTAAGCTTAGTGTCATTAAGGACTGGCCCGGATCTTGCGTAGTGGAGTTGGAATCCAAACGCCTACCTTAGAAGGTTGTCATGAGGGATTTAATGAGGTACTTTACGTCACTGCCTGGCATGGACCTCATACAAACAAAAACGTTCAAGTAGGTCAGTTCTTACTACTACAAAAGAGATGAAGAGAAGATAGGAACTGCACTGTCAGTGTTAGAACCTGACCTCTCCTGTGAAGGCGATTATGGATCTCAGCCAGAGCCGCTCAAGCTGTGGAGGGAGCAGCCCATCAGCTCCTCATGTGCTCCTAAGAGACTGCACTCGCCTTGCCTTAGTGCTTCTCCCCTCCCCGTCTCACTCTCCTCACTTCTACTGATTTCCTTTATTTATTTATTTATTGGTTTGTTTTGTTTTGTTTTGTTTTGGGAGAGTTTTTTGCTATAGGGCGCGTGCGCTCACCAGAAAGACAGAAAGAGACAGAAAGACAGAAAGTGAGAAATCACCCCCCGGGGGGATGGCCACACGGCAATCCCTTCTCCTCCATTCTCCTCTTGGGATCTTGGGCACACATGCACATGTGCCCGGCGTGAGTCTAAGTCACCGGGTCTGAGACTCGAACTGTGGGCGACTACATGGGAGTCCAGCAACATAGCCATTACGCCAACTGCTGGTCTCTGATTTCCTTTTAACAGGTGTGCAGAGGGTAACTTCCCAAAAGAACAAAAAGGCTAGGATCTGAGGTAAGACACTAAGGGGAAAAGTAGAGAAGCAAGACATTTATGGGACAAAGAAATGGGTTGTCATCTGTTGAAGATAATGTGTATAGTATTCCCACCTGAACTGTGAGAAGTGTATTTATGTTGGAACATTCACTTTACAAGCTAAGTGACTTATGTGATTGAATGTATAAAAGAAACTGAAATAAAATATGTAAATTAATTAACTAATTAATTTTTAGAAAAGAACAAAAGGGAAATGAAGAGAAAACACCCCAGGAATATGACGTGTCCAGCTTCCAAGCCCAGCATCTCTCCCTCAGCCACTCAGCAACAGTGATCACTTGGCTCCCTGCCATCCTCCAAGGTCTTCCAGTTTCCAGCAAAGACCACCAGCCAGCCCTGGCTCTGCCTTGATCACCTCCTGTTTCTGCCCAAAGTGGAGGAAGCCCTGTTAGCCAAGGGATCTTCACTTGCCAGGCTCCAAGGTAGCAATAAACACAGCAACCACACAGTTGTCACAGCCTGGAGAGAGACTGTGAGCCGAGAGTGATTCCCAAATATAGCCTCATTTCTCTTTCTACTTCTTGCTCATTTCTCACCTGATAGGTGGGAACCCTTCCCAGCAGTACGTGGCGAGAGTGGGCTACCAGAAGAAAAACACAAAGGGGCAATCATATGTAAAGTAAAATGGTTGGCAAGAGTTACAGACACCCTCTCACCCACCTGTGCACACACTCTGCAGTTAGAGAACTATTTCTGTAGTCCCCCACCCAAGGATCAGGCTCTGCACAGACACCCGCACAGCCTCCTAGCAATCATGCAAAGCTGGGCTTTATCCTAATCTTAAAAGTGAAATCAGGGGCTGGGAGATGGCATGGTGGCAAAGGCATTGCATTCCCACATGGCTGACCAGGATTTGCATCTTGGACATGAGAATCAAGCACGTGCACTTGTGTGCCCAAAATCCCAAGAGGAAAATGGAGGAAAAGGGATTGTGGCATGGCCATCCCCCCTTTGAGGGGGTGGTAATTTCTCACTTTCCCTCTCCCTGTCTCTTTCTGGCAAACACTCACACCTTATGGCCAATAAATCAATAAATACCAAAAACAAAACAACAACAAAAAAAACAACCCTCCAAGATGTCAACAGCTTGAGTAAATGCTCAGGCTGGTAAGCAGCAGTGTAGACACAGCTCTGTCTAATGATTTATCTCCTTCCACCAGACCTGGGGCTTATTTAGGAGCTCAGTTTTTCCAACCATGCCTTGGTACTCTTTGGCTACCTCAGGGAGTCATGTCAGATGTGCAGAAGCCCCCCAAGGAGAGCTGCAAACTGGGAATGCCTGTGGGGGTTAATCCTTCTGGAGACCCTTGCACCAGAGGTGACTTCCGAGGGACCTGGACGGGAACAGTTACCAACAAAATCCTTAAACACTTACCAGGAAGCTAGTTGTGTGAGCCTTTGGAAGACACCACCGAAAGAGGTGAGGGGGTGCTGACGAGTAAGATAAGAGAGACACCAAGAATGTATGGTGTCCCAAAAGACAGTGAATTAATTGGGGTTTTTGTTTGTTGTTTGTGTTTTGTTTTTTAAGATATTTTTACCTTAGGGCACATGAGCTTGCCAGATAGAAAGAGAGACAAAGACAGTGAGAGGGAAAGTGAGAAGTCACCCCCCAGGGGAGATGGCCACTCTGCAACCCCTTCTCCTCCATTCTCTTCCCAGGATCTTGGGCATGCACGCACATGTGCCCAGCATGACTTTCAAACCACCAGGTCTGGGACTCAAACTTCAGGCAGCCATGTGAGAATCCAGCAACGTAAACGCTACGCCATCTGCTGGCCACATGAATCATGTATTTTAAGAAAAGGGAGTGGGGCTAGCCTCATAGCCTAGAGGTTAAGGGAGTTGGATCCCACATGGTCAACCACGCTTCAAATCCTAGCCCAAGCAACTTGAAGAACATGCTGGGCATGTGTGTAAGTCAAAAAATTTTGATATGACAATTCTTTTGAGTAAATGGCAGGGTATCAAAGACCAAGAGAGTTTTTCTTTAATAGGAGATATTACCGTACTTTTTTTTTTTTTTGAGAGGTTTTTGCTATAGGGCGCGTGCGCTCGCCAGACAGAGACAGAGAGACAGAAAGCAAGAAATCACCCCCCAGGGGGGATGGTCACGCCGCAATCCCTTCTCCTCCATTCTCCTCTCGGGATCTTGGGCACGCATGCACACACGCCCGGCGTGAGTTCTAAGCCACCGGGTCCGGGACGTGAACTACGGTTGACTACATGGGAGTCCAGCGACATAGCCATTACGCTAACTGCTGGTTCCCTACCGTATATTTTTATGATGATGTAAGCAGTCGAGCAGGGAGGAGAGAAGTGATTGTGCATCACCACTTATCTCTTGTAATGTCTGAGAGTTAAGCCAGAGGAGATGGAACACAGGGTACCAGCAGAGAGGCGGCCTTAGCGAGGAACATCAACAACTCACCTCCAACAGCAGGGGCAAGGCAGAGTGTGTGGAGGATGAGATGTGAGAGGAGACTCAGTGACATCAACCAACATGGTTTTGCAGGGTTTTCCTTCTCTGAATATGAATAGCTACTTGAATACAATGCAGAATAAGTAGTGTTAGCTTGACCAGGACTGAGTAGCTGGGCGAGTATGTCAGAGAGACGAGGAGAAGAAGGACAAGGGTGTGCATGTGTCATCATTATGATGATGACCCCTCTGGAATCTTATTTATTTATTTATTTATTGAGAGGTTTTTGCTATAGGGCGTGTGCACTCGCCAGAAAGACAGACAGAGAGACTGAAAGTGAGGCAGCACTCCCCAGGGGGGATGGTCATGCCGCAATCTCTTTTCCTCCATTCGCCTCTCAGGATCCTGGGCATGCACGCACATGTACCAGCGTGTCTAAGCCACCAGGTCCAGGACTCGAACCGCAGTTGACTACATGGGAGTCCAGCGACATAGCCATTACACTAACTGCCAGTTCCCAATGCCTCTGGAATCTAAGTCAGGCAAGAGAAGTGAGGACACAGGAAAGGTGAGAGACAGAAGAAAAATGATAGAGTCAATCCTTTGAGACCCTAGCATAGTCAAAGAATCGTTGGCATTAGAGAGCAGTTAGAAGAATGCAATAGAAAGACACAAGGTGGTGGGACCAGCAGATGGCGTAATGGTTACACTGCTGGACGCCCATAGAGTCGACTGCAGTTCAAGTCCTGGACTTGGTGGCTTAAAACATGCAAAGCAGATGTCCATGAATGTCCCAAATCCTGAGGAGAAGGGATTGTGGTGTGGCCATCCCCCTGAGGGTGATTTCTCACTTTATGTCTGTCTTTCTCTCTCTGTCTCTCTGGCGAGTGCACATGCCCTATAACAAAAATCTCTCAAAAAAAGAAAAGAAAAAGAAAGACACCACGTTGTGTTTAAAGAGTAGGGCCTTAAAACTGAAATACTGAAGGCAATGGAGTTTCTAGCAATGACAGGACTAAGATATGGCCATGGGGCAGTGGCTAAAGGAAAGCAGAAGACAAGATCTTTGTAGGTGATGCCCTCAAGGAACTGAAATGCCAGAGTGCTGGTGGACTATCTACATAAACACTAAAGTCACCAAGAAAGAGGACTCCAGTAGAAGTGAAAATGCAATGAGTCAAGAATCAAAATCTTCAATGACTAAGGGGCAGGGACAGAAAAAAGGAGGAAAAGCACTTGCTTCAAAAGAACTAGCAACTTTAGGGGGGAAGGAGGATGAAGCGAAGAAGAACAAGAACTCTCTGAATCAGCTCTCCTCCCAGCGGAATGTCAGATTTGAGACTCAACGCAAAAACCAGACACAACTTAAGAGGAATTCTGGAAAGCTGTGTCCTCAGCTAAGAGTGAATGAGATACAGTCTTCTTTTTTTTCTTCCTTTCTTTCTTTTTTTTCTTTTTTTGGAGCGAGATTTTTGCTATAGGGTGCATGCGCTCATCAGAGAGATAGAGAGACAGAGACAGAAAGTGAGAAATCATTCCCCAGGGAGGATGGCTTTACCACAATCCTTTCTCCTTTATTCTCCTCTTGGGATCTTGGGCACGCATGCACATGCGCCTGGAGTGAGTCTTAAGCTGCCAGGACTGAGATTTGAACCGTGATCAACTGTGGGAGTCCAGCATTGTAACCATTCTGCCACCTGTGGTCCCAAGATACAATCTTCTTAATCTGAGAACTGACTTGGCCATGCTGTGGTGCAGGATACACTTGGCACAAGGCAGCCACAGGCACACACACATACGCGCACACGTGTGCACACATACGCATGTATGCTGTCCCTGGCCAGATTGGCAGTGATAATGGCAGGTTGGTAGAGTGTTTTTACCAGAAAGCAACATGGTTCAGGGTAGCAGGACAAGGATCCAGGAATCAGAAGGGCCTTATCACCTTATATCTGTTCCGTCAACACCACTGTGTGGCCGGCCCAGCCAAAGTCATTTCCTATCTGTAGACAGGAAAAACAGAGAGTTCGGTAACTCAACAATAAGTGACAGAGCCAGGAATCAACCTTGTGACTTCTGACTTTTCCCAATTCAGTGCTGTTTGCACCAACCAGTTTATCCCACATTTCCTAAAGATCACACTTATCTGGAGATACCTTTTAAATATACAAATTCTTGGGTGCTAGCCCTGAACACATGGATTCCATAGTTCTGGGGTATGGCCTAGGAATAAGCATTCCAGGTGATAATTATCATGACACATGTTTGAAAGTGGTGCAGATCACCCCACAGTCTTCTCTATGGATTGATTCTGTGTAGTTGAAAAGTTTCCTTAGTTTCTCACCTTTTGGTTGGGGCGCCATGACAACATCTCACAAACATGCACCAGTTGCCTAATACCTCTTCGATGCAATAGTTTAATGCAAGAGCTGGAGACCTAATTTTCCAGCTAATGGATGGGATGGAAAATTAATACCCATACAGTACCATGATTTGAAGAAGGACCATGTCTTGGGGAGATATCCATCCCATCCTTTCACTTCTGAATTAGAGTAAAGTCAAGTTATCTAGCCCCTCCAAGTCTGTTTCCCCACTTGTAATACAGTTAAAATTCATATTTACCTTTTAAGCTTTTACAAGGTTTGTAACTATTACATGTAAATATCTGTGTGTAACATTTCTCAAATTGGAGTTAATATGGTATATGGCAGCTACTAGGGCAGAAGTAATCGTAGCAGGAATAGTTGTTCTTCAGATTTCCTAATCTAGCTTTGATCATTCTGTAAACCAGACAAGGAAGTCTGGCCCCAGAATGAGTGCTCATCGTAATGCCCGTTATCAGTGTGTTTGAGAGTGCCAAGCCAGGTGCTGATGTTGGGAAACCCTAGAGAGGCTGTCCCAATCAATACGCTAACATTTGCTTTGTCCTCATGCCTCACACCCATATTGACACAAGTGGCCATTAGGGAATGATGAGCCGTGGCAGAAGCAATGGCCTGGAAGGAGGCGGCAGCACACTGGGTTTGGCACTTGAGGAGATAGTGTTTTAATCAATTGCGGGTTGGCATTAATGTCTGGGTTAAGGTTAGGTGGAGGTCAGGTGCATTATCACTCTTGAGCCCATCCTCGGAAACAGTGTGTGGCTCCCAGCTCAATAAAGAAGTAGTGCTCCAGGTCTCAAAAGGCTTTCGCTGACCTCAACAAGTGTGGCTGCCAGCTAAACAGACAATTCTCTAAAGAAGACATATGAACAGTCTGAAAAACATATAAAAACATGCTCAAAATCACTTATCATAGAGATGCAAATCAAAACCACAATGAGATACCACCCAACCCCATTCAGAATGGCTAAGATGAAAAAATAAGGAATGTGAAGTGCTGGAGAGGCAGTGGAGAAAAGGGAACTCTCCTACACTGTCAGTGTGAATGTAACTTAGTATAGCCACTGTGGAGAACAATACGGAGGTTCCTCAAAGACCCACAAATGGAACTGCCATGTGATCCAGCAATCTCACCCCTGGTTATCTACCCAAAGAATAGGGAATATACTCAGTTGGAAAAACACTTGCATATACATGTTTATTGTGGCATTATTCATAATTGCTGAGACATGGAATCAATCTAAATCTCCAAGGACAGAAGAATGGATTGAAAAAATGTGGCTCATATACACTATAGAATACTACTCAGCCATTGGAAAAACAAAAACAAACAAACAAACAAAAAAATGAGGTTCTGACACCTGATAGAAAGTGGAAAACATGGAAGATTTAATGCTAAGTGAAGCAAGCAAAGCAAACCAGACTATGAAAATCATTGTATGTCTCCACTTAATATATACCAAATGTCTGCACTCTATAGCAGAAACTAAAAGACTGGAAGGTATAAATCATGGATAAAAACTGTGGATACTGGAGACAATGTGGAAGCAGGGTAGGCAAGGGGGACAGGAAATGGGAAGGAGGGAATCAAGGGGGGAAAAAAGCAGTGTTTAATAGACATAAAAATGGAAAATTATCTGCTAATGATAATGTGTTTTGTAATATTTTTGCTGGACTAACATGCAGTGTATTCATGCTGGCAAAATTCATTTTGTACGTTGTGAAGATGTAAAGGGATTAAATGTAAAAATAAAATAACATCACCTAGGGCCAGCAGGTGGCGTGGTGGTGAAGGTGGTGAACTCTCACATGGCCAACTACAGTTTGAGTCCCAGACGCAGCAACTTGAGAATCATGCCAGGCACATGTGGATGCCCAAAATCTTATGAGGAGATTAGAGGACAAGGGGTTGCGATGTAGCCATCCCCACTAGGGGGTGGTTTCTTGTTCCCTCTCTCTGTTTCTGTTATTATTCAGCAAGCACACACACCCTATGGGCAAAACCTAAATTAATTAAATAAATAAATAATCCACCTATATATCTAATAGTGGAAAGTTAAATAAAATATGGTACATATATAGGATGGAACGTAAGCCAGCCCTATAATTTACTTAACACCATGGTGAAGCAGGTGCTATAGACAGGCATTCTCAACGCCGCTCCAATTCTTTCCTTCCCATATGAAGGCTGAAAGGGGAAGAAATATGTTTTCCAAACTCCATTGTGTCTTGGGTCCCACAGGTGGCCTGGCTTCTGATGAGCAGATATTTCTGCTGCTCCTTCTGCTACCAGGTCTTGGGTGGGTGTGTCCAAGAAGGCCAGGCTGACACCTGCTGGTCTATCCCATGTAAGGAGTCTATGAGTTACGAAGCTTCTAAAACAAACCTTGTTCTGCTTAAAATGGAAGTACATGGAAAGGAAACATTTATCACCATGTTTGTTTTCCTTCCTAAAAAGTAAGGCACAAAACTATCCTACCACATTGTTGAAAATAATAAAAACTCTGTACATAAAAAGTACCAGAAGGATGGACCAGCAGTTGGCATAATGGCTATGTCGCTGGACTCCCATGTAGTCGACCATGGTTCAAGTCCCAGACCTGTTGGCTTAAACTCACGCTGGGTGCATGTGCATACATGCCCAAGATCCCTAGAGGAGAATGGAGGAGAAGGGATTGCAGCATGGCCATCCCCCCTGGGGGATGATTTCTCGCTTTCTGTCTCTCTGTCTCTCTCTGTCTTTCTGGCGAGCACACATGTCCTATAGCAAAAACCTCTCAAAAAAAAAAAAAAGTACCAGAAGGAAATGCAACCAAAACACAACAACAATTTTCTTTTGACTCTTCTTTTTAATTAACATTTACATATTTTTATAATTTCTCCAATGTGTGTGTTATTTGTAATTTTTTTTTGGAGAGATTTTCACTGTAGGGCGCGTGCGCTTGCCAGACAGACAGAGAGAGACATAGAGACAGAAAGCGAGAAATTACCCCCCAGGGGGGATGGTCACGCCGCAATCCCTTCTCCTCCATTCTCCTCTCGGGATCTTGGGCACACACGCACACGCGCCCGGCGTGAGTTTTAAGCCACTGGGTCTGGGACACGAACCACGGTCGACTACGTGGGAGTCCAGCGACATAGCCATTACGCTAACTGCTGGTTCCCATGTTATTTGTAATTTTTAAAACTAAATTTTCAATTTTATCAGGAAAAAGCAATTGTCACTTGATTCTCTCCACAGTACAGAGAGGATTTGGGGGGTCTCAGTTTTACCTGTGTGTCTCAACATGGGCATACCCGGAACCAAAGGCCCTGCTCGTGCCAGCCTCTCTTCCTCTCTGACTCCTCATTGCTTCTTCTGTAACTTTTCTTTCCTTCCCTACTTATTATTGACATTCAAGGACATATCTAGTTTTCTCGACAGTTTCCTTCCTTCAAATCCTCCATCTGAGATTAAACAATTATCATGGTACCAGTCATCACAGTAACAATCATAATGTAACGATATAAGCAGAGACCTTTGACTCAGGTTGAGTAGCTAACTTGGTTTATTCGCATCCTATATCCTTGGATGAAGCAAACCTTTGTGCTTTCCCATCTGGACCTATCGAGCAATGAGGTAATTAACAGAATCAAGTGAAGCAGCAAGCAGAAAAGCATCTTCATTCACAAGATACAACTGGTGAGTGTGGTGGAAGCTACTCGGTTAGCTACAGCTCGCAACCATCCAGCCAACGCGGCAGAGAGTCAGAGAGCCGGCAGTTCTTGGACCAAGTGGGCCTGTGGAGAGGAAAGCCAGGGAGAGTGAAATGGAGGGAGCTTCTTCAAATCGGAACTCAGATCTCCAGGGTTCCACAGCTTGGCCCAGTCCATTTATACCACCTGCCCAGCCCCTGGGGCATTGAGTCTGCCACCCCACTGCAGTTGCCACCTTTCTGAAGGCTCTTGTGCATCTCAAGTATGTCTCTGTTGTGGCCTCTACCACATCCTGGCATGACTGCTGGTCCTTCCTCCATCCTGGTGCCCACCCCCTCTCTCTTTCCATAAACCCCACCCAAGAAGATGGGGAGGCTGAACTGTGAACTGTGAAATTTCTCTCCAATCCTGCAAGTGAAGGTCAACTAGCTTCTTTGAAGGAGCTTTGGAGAAGTTCTACAGCTTGCCCAAGGTCCTGGTGAGTCCTTGGCAGGCCCTAGATCTGAAATCTGAACCCTTGTACCATGGGCCAAAGCCCCTTTCCCCTTACTGTGGGCCTGCTTCACTCCTTACCTTTCAACTCCTCAACTTCGCCTAGGACTAATTTCTCTCATCTTTTCTCCTGGTGTCCCTGAAGGTAAGTCCCTTGTTTCCAGCCCTTCTGCTTGCACCCAGACCTCAAGTCCTCCTATCCTCCCACTTACAAGCTAAGAGAGTCACCAGACCAGCTGTAAGCCATTATATCCTGCTAAGTCAGACCCACCCACCAGCCAAGTCTCTATGGGTCTTCCAGTTTAAGGGGTCCCACAGTGGAAGAAGGGGCTGTGTCTCCCTGGCTGCCAGTAGTTATAGAGCAGTAGGAAAGCACAAACACATTTGTATTTTGGGGAATCCTATGGCTCGCCATAGCCTCAGGGCAGATGTCACAGAAGAGACTCCTGGGAGTACAGGGGGATTTAGGGTCTTGGTCTTCTTCCTTCCCTCAACCTGGCAGAGCTGCCTGATCTGTGCTTTGAAAAAGACTTGGTTACCTATTAAGAAGAGCTCACTTCCCTGATAACCTGAGCAGGTTAGAAGACCCAGGTCGGCTTGGCCCAGCATATCTGTATGTACTGCTATGCAGTAAAGATGATTTTAATTCATTAGTGCCTACCCTTGAGGGTTAGCTCAACTTCCAAATTCATTGGAAAGGCCAGACCTTGTACAAAGGTATTTCAAACACTCAGAAGGCAATTAACACTAATAAGGGGAGTTCTACTTCAAAATGCCATCTATTCAATTAGTGGTGAAAATGGATTAATGAATAAGTGATCTTGAGACCAATGGCTGACCATTCGACAAATATAAAGCTACTTTTCAGACCAAAATCAATTCCAAGAGAACTAAAAGTTTAAGCATAAAAACAGGAAGTCATAAGAAATTCATTTGTATTTAGTAAAAATGTACTGTTTATTTTGGGCCAGTGCTGCTCTAACATAGAAGAAAACATGGCTCATTTCTTTACAACCTTGGAGTAGGAAAGACCTTTCCAAGAAGGAGATTTTATATAATCCTAGGAGCCACAAAAGAAAATGTCAAGAGTCTTAATTCCGTGAAACTATAAAACTCTTGTATAAGGAAAATACCATAAAGGCAGTCAAATACAGATAAGGAACCTGAAAAAGAAAACAGTGCACATAGACATGGTGGACAAAGATCTAATAATCCCAATTTACATAAAGGGCATATAAACATCGGTAGGAAGGAAAAAATTATCAACTCAATAGAACAAGGAGCTAAAAATACGAAAAATTGGTTCACAGAAAAATGGTCAGTAAGCACATGAAAAGATGCTCAACTTCCTTTGCAATTTAAAAATGCAAAGCCTAGGGGTCAACGGATGGCATAACAGTTACATCACTGAACTCTCACATGGCTGACCATAGTTCGAGTCCCGGACCTGGTGGCTTGAAACTCACTCCAGGCACGTGTACATGCATGTATTTCAAGAGAAATGGAGGAGAAGGGATTGTGGCATGGCCATCTCCCTGGGAGGTGATTCCTCACTTTCCCTCTTACTGTCTCTGTCTCTGTGTGTCTCTCTCCCCCCAGTGAGTGCACATGCCCTAAGGTGAAAACCTCTATTTAAAAAAAAAAAAAGGCAAAGCAAAACAGAAAGGTATTATTCTATACCTCTCAGTTCCTCAAAATTCCACAAGTTTCTTTTTTTTGAGATATTTTTGCTATAGGGTGCGTGCGCTTGCCAGACAGAGAGAGACAGAGAGATAGAAAGTGAGAAATCACCCCCCGGGGAGATGGCCATGCCACAATCCCTTCTCCTCCACTCTTCTCTCGGGATTTTGGGCATGCACGCACACGCGCCCAGTGTGACGTTTAAGCCTCCAGGTCCGGGACTCGAAACACAGTCGACTACATGGGAGTCCAGCGACATAGTTGTTATACTAACTGCTGGTCCCCAAATTCCACAAGTTTTCAACATCCCAGGCTGGTGAGCTGGTGGACCACAGCCACCTTACGTATGTGACAAGGTGCTTTTCTCCAAATCGCAATTTAGCAACTGGTCTCTCCAACTTTTAAATATACCACATAGCCCCACAAAATCCCCCACAAAGTCCCCTGCAGGAGATCTCCCTAATGATATTCTTTAAAGTTTTCCAAGCAAGATGGTTATGGTGGGATTGTTTGAAATAACAGCAGCAGCGAGAAAAAATGGAAACAGCCTAGATATTCATCCATCAGGAAATGGTAGCTAAATCCCGTCTCCACACATTGGGACATGCTAAGCCCCTGTCATGGCAATGACAGAGTGTTTCAAATAATGACTACCAAGAGTCACTACTCTATTGATAGGTCAAAAACAAAAAAGAAGCAAGTTGCAAGCCAGCGTGTACGCTGAGATTCCATGTGTGCTTTGAAGTGTTTGTACATGCATTTTCCTCTGACATATAAGACATGTTAACAGTGGTGACCTTGGGGAAGCTGCCAGTAAAGGGGATGAGGTTTTTATTTTTTATCTTAGAAATAATAAATTTAAAATGGGACAGGCCCCATAGCATGGTGTTTAAGAGAGCTGGATCTCACATGGCTGAACCCACAGCCTAAATTCCAGCTCGTAAAACATACCAGTGGCATGTGCATGCAGACCCAAATGAAGAAACAGAGAAGGGATTGCAATGTGACCCTGTCCCATGGGGAGTTCTCTCTCTCTCTCTCTCTCTCTCTCTCTCTCTCTCTCGCAAATGCACACATCCTCTGGCAAATGAAAAAAACTTCAAATGCTATAAGTGGCTTCTGGGTAGCGGCCTCAAATGTGGCCTGTTTTCCAACCCACATTTAGGAGTGCACGAACTGTGGGCAAGGCTCTGAGCTAGATGCTGGAGTATAGAAGCAAGAAAAATGAACAGAAGCCCTGACTGAATTTAGTTTCAAAATAAAAACACAATAAGAGAAAAAAAAAAAAAAAGGAAAGGAAAGAAAGAAAAGTCCTCACCTCTAAGCCAGGCTTAACTCCTGTGCTGGATTCTGGCACACAGGGGCCCTGGGATATAGTAGGAGCTTCCACCAGTGAGAGGAGTCCACCTGCAGGTCTCCCTCCCCGCGGTCTCTGGTCCTGCTTGGAAACCCTGATCTGGTCTCACGGAGCACTGGACAGCTGTCCTTTGGCTGCTTTCCATACGACCAGAGCAAGATCTTTGGTGCCAGCCATCCCATCTCTATGAGCAGCCTGGCAAAAGCTGAGGCTTGGACTAGCACAGATCCAAGACTGATCTTACTGCTGTGGTCATGGCGGAATTATTCTACCTTTCTGTGCCTCTGTTTCCTTTTAAATGGAGAAAAGAGTGCTCATTGCAGAGGGATGTGTGAAGATTTCATGATGATGTGCATGTATTATAAATACACAAAGACTAGATACTACAGCAGTCAAGAAACTGCAGCTATAGGGACGAGCAGTTAATGTAACGGCTATGTCGCTGGACTTCCATGTAGTCAATTGTGGTTCGAGTCTTGGAACCGGTGGCTTAAACCCATTCCAAGCACATGTGTGTGAGTGCCCAGGATCCTGAGAGGAGAATAGAAGAGAAGGGATTTTGGCATGGCCATCCCCCCATGGCGGTGATTTCTTGGTTTCTGTCTTTCTTTTTTTTTTTTAATCACTTTCAATCTTTAATTTTAAAAACTTGGGTTGTGGACAAAATGAGCAGTTCTTTATATTATTATTATTTATAAGTCTCTCTGTCTTTCTGACCAGCACACACGCCCTATAGCAAAAACTTCTCAAAAAAGAAAAAAAAGAAAGAAAGAAAAGAAAAGAAAAGAAAAGAAAAGAAAAGAAAAGAAAAGAAAAGAAAAGAAAAGAAAAAAGAAACTGAAGCTATTATTAAAGGACCTCCTCTTTTTTGCCCAAGGGTGCATGTACTCATCAGAAGGGGGTAGGGGGCAGAAAGCAGCCCCTGTGGGGAATGGTCACCCGCAATTCTTCCTCATCCATCACATACACTCAGCATGTTTCTCAAGTCACCAGATGCAGGACTTGAACTGTGAAGTTGGCCATGTGGAATCCAGCTTTCTTATTCACCAGGCCATGGAGCCAGCCCATAAATGATCTTTTATTGTAAAACACATGTTTTTAACAGGAACTTGGAGGAGAAAGATGCATACAACTTTAAGTTCAGAACCAATAAGATCTGCAAAATTATACCATCCAGAAAGGAGGAAAAACAACTTTGTTTCTAGATCTAACTAGAAACTACAATGCCCAGAAATAATCAGGCAATTATGAGATGTGAGTCAGAGGGACAGAGGCAAGGGAGGTGGAAGTTTGTAGTGGTGTAGAGTCCACTGGATAGTACAGGCCATGGTGTAGACAGAAGTGGTGGCAATGCGTGCTGGAAAGAGAAGATTTTCATGCACACCATGGATTCAGCCTATGAAAGACCTCGGCATACATGGGAGCAACACCCCCAAACTGAAGACTGGGTCAAGAGACCTGGATACCAATATCTCCCCAGATGGTTATCTGGTAAAAAGTCTGACTGTCACCCATGCAACAGTGAGCAGAGACAAGAAAAAGCCACACAACCTGTCTACTTGGCAAATACTAAATATGAGCAAGTCTGTCCTTAGCTGAGGGCAAAGAGGATAAAACTAACGTGGTGCCCTGTGGGAAAACATTACAAAGAGAAAAGGGGGCATCACAGTGAAATTCAGAGGAACATCCTTCTGAAAATTATATACTGTAAATTGCAGGAGTAAGATTTCCTAAAACTGACATCCTCAGTAAGCTGTAACAAGACAGGGCCTCTGGAAGAAGCCATGAGAAGGGAGAGACAAACGACAGCAACAAAAAGACCACAGAAGGGAATAAACTAACACAGAATTACCAAGGAATCAAAAACTTAATCATCAAAATTGAACACGCATTTATAATGAAAACAACAAATTTTAACAACCTAGACATGGAAAAGAGCAATTAAGAGTATCTCAGAAAACAGGGACCAGCAGTTAGCGTAATGGCTATGTCGCTGGACTCCCATGTAGTCGACCGCAGTTCGCGTCCTGGACCTGGTGGCTTAAAACTCAAACTGAGCGCGTGTACGTGCATGCCTAAGATCCCGAGAGGAGAATGGAGAAAGGATTGCAGCATGGCCATCCCCCCAGGGTGGTGATTTCTCACTTTCTGTCTCTCTGTCTCCCTCTGTCTGTCTGGCGAGGGCATGCACCTTATAGCAAAAACCTCTCCCAAAAAAATAAAAAAAGAGTATCTCAGAAAACTTAAAGAAAATATCATATGTAAAGAAAACATATTGAATTTTTTATTTATGAGATTGGGAATAAGACAAGGATGCCACTCTCATCACTCCTATTAAACATTTACTGGCAATCCTAGTCAATATAACAAGGCAGGAAAAAGAAAGAAAATGAATCTTAGTGCCAAGTATCAAAGCTAAGGCAATCAAGCTGTTAGAAAAAAAGAATAACCAATCAAGGAAGAAAAAACAAGCAAAATATTTAAGAAACAAGAAAATAGACAATTATTCACTGATGATAATATGTATGGTAATGTCCTTGATTGAGCCGGTATACAGTGTATTCTGGATGGAAAATCTCATTTTGTATACTGTATTGATGTAGAGTGAATGACGAAAGAAAGAAGAAAGAAAAAGAAAGAAAGAAAGAAAGAAAGAGAGAGAAGAAAGAGAGAAAGAAAAAAAAGAATATCCTCAGGACTAACAAATAAGAAAATATTAGTTTAAAAATAAAGCCATAAGGAAAAGTAATGATAAATTAAACTATATTAAAACAAAAAACTTTCGCTTGTTAAGATGCTATTAAGAGGGTGAAAAGGTAACCCGTGAACTGAAAGAAGATACTTGCAATGCATGCATCTTACAACAACTCTTTATCCAAAATATATAAATACCTCCTACAAATTAATAAGAAAAAGACAATCTAATAGAAAAACTGACAAAAAGTGGAACAAGATTGGGACGGGGGGAAGATATCTAAATGGCCAAGAAACATTTGAAAATGTGCTCAACCTCATTTCATCCGTAAAATCCAAAGAAAACCATAATGCAATACCACTACACATCATACGAATTAGGAAATACCAAGCATCAATGAAAATGTGAACAAATTGAAACTCATGATTGGTGGTAAGAGTATAAAATGATTAAAAAAAATATCTCCAGTAAACTGTTCAGCACAATACGCAAAATCTGAAAATATGCATATCCTATGATCAGCAATTTTATTCCTTAATATAACCTGTGAAAAAATTTTATATTTGCCAAAAGTTAAACATAAAACATTCATGACAGCACTAAAAATGGAGAAACTATCTAAATGTCTACCAATAAAAGAAAATGAACAATTCATGATGTATCCATACAATGGAATAGCATAGTATATAGTCATGACAATAAGTGAAATTATAACTAAACACAACAAAATGAATATAATGTTGTGTGAAAGAAGTCAGATACAGGTCCAGCCACCAGCAAATTTCAGAAAGCTTTCTGGCATGGTGGTTAAAGCGCTGGACTCCCACATGACCAATCGTGGTTAAAGCCCTGAAGCCAGCAGTTTGAAAATCACTCCAGGTTCGTATGTGTGCATGCCCAAAATTCTAAGAGAAGAATGGAAGAGAAGGTATTGCTGCATAGCAATCACTCTTGGGGAGTGAGTTCTCACTTCCCTTCTCTCTGTCTCTGTCTCTCTTCAGCAAGTGCACACACCCTATGGCAAAAACCTAAAAACTAATTAATTTTTCAAAAGATAAAAGAAAAAAAGGAAAGTTTTCTTAAGCATAAATCTGGTTAAAGAGGGAATCAGAGTTGTTATTTTGGCTATGAATAAAAAATAATCATTAGTATACCAAAATACATAAAGAGCTCTTTTAAACCAATATGATGAGTTGCATAAAAATAAAAAAGCAAATGACGGGAACCAGCAGTTAGTGTAATGGCTATGTCGCTGGACTCCCACGTAGTTGACCACGGTTCGCGTCCCGGACCTGGTGGCTTAAAACTCACGCCAGGCGCGTGTGCGTGCGTGCCCAAGATCCCGAGAGGAGAATGGAGGAGAAGGGATTGCAGCGTGACCATCCCCCCTGGGGGGTGATTTCTCGCTTTCTGTCTCTATGTCTCTCTCTGTCTGTCTGGCGAGCGCACATGCCCTACAGTGAAAATCTCTCCAAAAAAAAAAAAAAAAGTCTTAAAAAAAAAAAAGAACCTTCAAAGTATTCAACAACTTTGAAGGAATTTATATGACAAGTAAAAATGAGATGTATACGTATAGATTTTTTTGAAGTATGTTCATCTTAACATCCTATATAAGGCTAATTAAGATGGGGGGGGGCAACTCGAGATAATTTATTGTTTGTTTTTGGTTTTTTTTCTTTCCTTCTATGAACCTGCAGGAAACTTAATGAACAAGATTCCGTCTGCTTGAGACTGTTCACGTGCAGTGGTCAAGATCTGGCTAAGACCAATGGTGTTCTAAAATACAGGCTATACAGGGGTCAGCACGTGGAGGGGTGGTGAAGGCGCTAGGCTCCCTCATGGCCAAATACGGTTCAAGTCCCAGACCTGGTGGCTTAAAACTCAGTCCAGCATGTGTGCGTGCATGCCCCAAACTCCAGGAGGAGAATGGAGAAGGGATTGCACCATGGCAATCCCTTCCATCCATCCCCCCGGGAGGGGGTGATGTCTCGCTTTCTCTCTCATTGTCTCTGTCTGGCAAGTGCAAGTACCCTATAGCAAAAATCTTCTAAAAAACAAAAACAAATGCAAGCTATATAACGATGTGCCACTTACCATGCTCCCATCCCGTCTTTTCCTTTTACAATTTCCTTGACACATTTAATTGTCTCCTTTAAATTCGGATTCAGTAAAGCTGTGGAGAAAATAAAGTGGAATGATACCATGCCACCATGTGACAGCTCAGAGTGACGCTAGGGCAGGTGTGGAGTGCTCACTCTGTGTAACTCCCAGAATGAATCTCTTCCTAGATTTTCTCCTTGCCAACACAAGAGGCTGCAGGTTGTAACCACCTTTTTACCATATCCATTGTGGTTGCGAATTTCCAGCAAGATCATTTCCCTGTCCTTAGAATCTCCTTACTTTGGGGACTTTCTAGCTCAGCCCTCTCTCCTGACTGTAGCTCTCTGAGTCCTCGCTATAAGGTCTCCAGTGCACCTCTTCACTGTGCTTAGGCCTGTCTACAGTGACCATTAAACCTATGCTCTAGTCGGTAGAGAATCAGCTCATGGCCCAGTCATTATCTGCTTCAAACTTCTCTGAATTCTTTTTTTTTTTTTTTGGGGGGGTGGGGGGGGGGGGGGTTTGAGGCTTTTGCTATAGGATGTGTGTGCTTGCTGGAGAGACAGAGACACAGAGAGCGAGAAATCACCCTCCAGGGAAGATGGCCACACCATAATCCCTTCTCCTTTCTCCTCTCAGGATTCTGGGCATGCATGCACATGTGCCTGGCATGAGTTTAAGCCACCGGGTCTGGGACTCGAACCGCGGTTTACTACATGGGAGTCCAGCAACAGAGCCATTATGCTAACTGCTGGTCCCTTGTTTCTCTTTCTAACCTGTCAGTTTCTTTTCCTTTTTTTATGTCTACCTACTAGGCATGTTTTTCAGGATATCGAGTTCACTATAATTTCATCACAACACCCAATACCACCTCTATTATAGACAGATTGAATTCTGGTGGGATACATATACACACACACACACACATTCTTCAAAAGTTTGTAAAAATGTGAATTATGAAAAAACTATGCACGGATTTCAAAAAACTTTTTGCACCAAAATAAACTCATATTTGAATTCCATTTGGCCACAAATGTTTTGAAGTCCCCTTGAATGTGTGTGTTCTATGTGTGTGTGTGTATAATGTGAATATATGAATATATATGTATAATATATATATATATATATACATATATTGTGTGTGAGCATTATGTGTATATATTCATCTATTTCTTCTTATCAGATGTAAGTTATGGGCCTCCTATTTTCTCTCTTTTTGCCTTGGCTACCAGGAAGTTCAGGATGACATCGAATGTTCCAGTGTAGTCATTAAACTATACTTTAATGTGTATGTCTCGCCAACTAGATGATGATAATTATAATTTGCTTTAGGCCCTCCATGATATTTTACATGCATTATCCCATTTAATGCTCACAGTAGCCCTAAGAGAGGGGCTTATGTTGTCCCTGCTTCACAGATGAGGAAGCTCCAAGAAGTGGCTTAAGACCTCAGATCGGTCATAATGGAGCAGGTGGGGTTCCTTGCAGTGTCCCCACTCACTTTCTTGCTTTGTGCCCCTTCTCCTTGAATCCAGGGTCAGTTTTAGTCCTTTCTGGAGCCCCGAGGCAAGTCATAGGGCTGAGCATAAAGCAGGCACCCCCCAGGCCACCCAAGAAGGCTCCACACCTTCACCATAAACTCTCCACTGTCTCCGACAGAGTCCTGGAGCTGCAGGCTTTAGAACGTCTCTCATCCATCAGGGTGGAATGACGTTTGCTTATTAGGGAGGCTCTGAGAATCCTGGGGTACTCGGGCCCTCTCGCTGCAGAAAGAGAGTCTCTGGTTTCAGGGAGACCTGGCCTGGCTGTGTGGCCTCTTGGTTGAGCCCCAGGTCACTGGACTATGTTAGGGTTTGCCTCCAAGCTCTACCAGTCACTGCTCTGCAGTCTTTGGCATATACTCACTCTCTCTAGTCCCCAGTTTCCCCGTTTATAGCATGGGGCTAATAATATGGCCTACCTCATGGGGGTCATTGCAATTATTAGATGAGTTAATCCCTAGGAGGGGCTTGGACAAGTCCCTGGCAGTTAGGAAGCACTGGAATGGCAACTCCTTAAAGCCTGGCATTGGGTGGGTACTCAATAGATACTCATGAAACAGCTGAAACTGGGCCAACCACCTCTTCTTGACCACAGGTACTTGGGACCCCCTGAAAGCAGCGGGCAAGCACCCATTGGATGGCCAACTTCTGACTTCTCCCAATGACTGCTTCTATGTTTCAAAGTGAATTAGCTGTCCCCTTGGAAAAGGAGGTAGTGGCTAAGTCTGAAAGGCAGCAGGCCTCGTTGGAGCCCGTGCTCCCACTCTCTGGGCTCAGTTGGGCTCCAATGCCTCCAGCCTCCTCTCAACATTCCAACCCCTTCTGTGCCTGCTTGTACATGGGTCTCCCTCACTCCACCCCGGCTAGCAAACCTGACTTACCACAGCCTTTCCTCACTGACCACCCCGGCAGTGCAGCACTCTGCCTCCTTAGGACCCCACCTTGAGTACAGCTCAGCCTAGCCCCTGCCAGGCTGTCCTCCTGCCTCCTCCGAACTCATCAGTTCTAGCCATTGCAGAGGCAGACCTCTGAGCTCAGCACTGCAGTCGCAGTGCCCCAGCATGCAATGGAAGGAGGGGACTTACCAGAGCATGACACGTGGCAGCGTTTCTTGCCGTGGCCACACCACTCCGTGTCGCGGATCTGAAAGAGGCCAAAGCCAGTGTAGCCACTATTCTCATAAACAGCCGTGGGATTGAACTTGCTCTCAAAATAAGCCAGGCACACCCCTAAGATGAAACAGGAGGCATGCGACTCTGAAGAGAGCTGGGGTTGGGGACACCTGGACAGAGGATGGAGGGGAAGGAGGGGAAGCGACAGGAGCTGAAAGGGGCTTACTCACAGTTTTCAAGACTGTAGCCCTCATAATAATCCAGGCCTCCTTGGTGGAGCATCTTAGCCACTGTGCAACGCCCCAAGACAGAAGCGCTGCTTGGAACCACCAGGTAACCAATGAGGGAGAGGACCACAGATGCCTTCATCTTCTACAGGCTCCTGGCAGCTCAAGGTGACAGTGATTCCTACCAAGATCACAGGGACACCGGCCCTCTAAAGGAAAAAATAAAATAAAAGGCACAGTGAGGTGGGAGCTTGCAATCCAGTGTATTCACAAATGGTGGGGGTGGGGAGGGTGCTGGTCTCAGGAACTGGCCCATAGCCTAGTGGTTAAGGGAGCCAGATCCAACATGGCTGACCATGGTTGGAATCCCGACCAGAGGGTGGAACACAGGGATGGGAGGGGCTTGTCCAACATGGCTGACCATGGTTGGAATCCCAGCCAGAGGGCAGAGCACAGGGATGGGAGGGGCTTGAAAAAGCATGCCAGGCTCCTGCACACACACATCCGAAATCCTGACAGGATGAATAAATAGAGAAGGGATTATGACGTGACCATACCCCACTGGGGGATTCTCTCTCTTTCTAGCTTTCTGAAGCACATGCACCCTGTGGCAATTATTTTTTGAAAAATGAGAGACATCCCCTGTCTTAACCATGACACCTCTTCCCTTCCTAATTATCTGCTTCATGTCACTGCAAACCTGGGACACCTGGGAGCCTGCCTCTTCTCGTCATGGCCTCCCACTTTGTAAGGAAATTGCCATCTTTAAAGTCCCTCCCCAACCCTCTTCCACATCAGTAAAACCCACTGACATCTTGGTTTGCATCTCATTTGTTTTGTTTTGACCCTGGATACCAAAGCTCAGAGCCTTCCCCCTTGTTGTAAAAGGAGAGCTTGCTCATTAAATACATTTTGGAAAACAGAAAAAGAGAAAGAAAGAAAGAAAAAGCTGGTCATGGGCACAACCACTACTGTTGTGTTGAATTCTTTCCATCACTGCCTACCATCCTGGAATATAATCTCAGTTGTGGTTTTATCCTTTACATAGTCTCGTCCTGGGACTTCTATAAACCAAACCCCACTGAGATTTTCTCTTGCTGTCCACGCAGGGGGACAAACCAGGTTCTTCCCAGATCTGCCCCTTGGTCGCTGGGCAATAGCAGAAAATCGCCTATGCTCACACTGCCTCTGCTCTCTCGCCTTTAAAATGGGAGAGTTCTCATAGAGTGTCCATAGAACACTCTTGAATTACTCGTCTTCATTTTTGTTGCCACCACCTAAACCCATGCTGTGTCACCACCAGCTGCTTCACACCCAGCCTCCTTACCTCCACCCCCTGAGCCAACTCAGGCAGGTGGTGTTTTCTAACATGACTGAGGAATGTTCCTGAAGCATATACAAAAGGTCACTCTGAGGACAGCTAAATCCCCTATTCCTGACCACGGCAAACCCATACTTGCTTTTCCAAGTTCTTCATAACCTTTCTGTTCCCCACATACTCTTTTTCAGTAGAGAACCACTGTTGACTCGGAGTCTCACAAAACTTCATCTCGGTGTCTCTCTCCACCTTCCGCCACTGTCCCGTCAGGACCCTGTGTCTACTCAGTCTTACCTTGGTGCTCTCGGGGTCAGTTCTTCCCCATACACAGGGCTCTGCCATGCCTTTCCCACCCATACTTTGATCTGTCTTCAGGCCTTTGCCCAAGTATCAACTCCTTGAAGACCAAAGGATTCTACATGAAAGTTCCATTCCCTCTCTGAGCTGCTATCACCCATAGAGTCCCTTCTGTGATACCTAGCAAATGTTGCCCTGTCTTATTCTATTTCCCATTCCTCAAACAAGAATGAGCAATTAAAAATTAGGACCTATATGGGCCAGCTCCATAGCTTAGTGGTTAAGGGAGCTGTATCCCACTGAGCTGACCACAGTTCAAATCCTGACCCTGATGACTTGAAAAACACTCCGGATGCATGTACATGTATATTTAAAATCCCAGGAGGATGGAGAAATGGAGTAGAAGAGATTGCAGTGTGATCATGCTCCACTGGGAGGTGCTTCCTCCCTCTCTATCTCTCTGTGTCTCTGTCTTTCTCTGCCAAGTGGATGCACCCTTTGGCAATTAAAGAAAAAATAGGGCACATCTTCCTGGCATACCCCATGGCTCCTAACATTCTCTCTCTCGCTCGCTCTCTCTTGATATGTATCTCTCTATATATAGGTAGAATTTTACAGATATAGATAAAGATCAGTTAGACACTTATCTTTCTGTTTGTCACCATTCACAGATGTATACATATCTTCCAGGCTATCCACCTGTATTAGGGTACTCACTTTGGTACTTACTCTAGAAAACTCTTTGTTCTGGGGGACTGTCGTGTGCATTGGAGTTGTTTAGGAGCACACGCAGACTCTAGATACCAGCAGTTCTGCCTTCTCAGTCATGACAAACAGAAGTGCCATCACCACCTCCCCCACCCAGGGACAAAATTGCCTCCTGTTAATGATCCCATGTTTAAATTGGGTCAAAGTTAGAAATAAGTGTGTTAATCAATTAGAAGAACTGCACTTTCAAACATTTCTTGAAACCCTCAAGCTGTGTGATTTGTTGCAGATGTCACCATCACAGCACCCACCATCTAGGAGGAGCTCAGACTTGGAAATCAGACTCCCTGGTCCGAATCTCAGCTTTTCCCCTCAGTGGCCAGGACCTCAGTGATCGCACTGGTGGTTTTAGACAAGTCACTCAATCTTTCTATGCCTCAATGTCTTCGCCTATTATAGAGCTTAAGATAGTACTTATCTAACTGTGTGGCTATGAAGAGCAAAAATTAGGAGTTAAATAAGAAAAGTACAAGATCCCCCTACAGACACCTGCTTTGCCTATCTTGGGTTGCACCCCACACCCTTAGCTTAATGACTGAATTTCCATGCAAATGAGGAAAATGCATGTTTACACTTCCCAGAAGAATACGTGATGTTTTCAGGCAATTCTGTCTCTCACAGAGCAGGCCCCATCTCGACTCGCATAAGGCATGCCGAGGCCTCTCTCCTTCCCTCTTCTCTAGCAGCTGATTCATTAGGGAGCCTGTGGGCTGTTCTCTGAAAGCCTACCCACCTCTCTCCATCTCTGCTGCCATTATCTCTGACTAATGGAGAGGTTTCCTAACCATACTCCTCTATGACATACTCCTCTCTTGGTTCTCTAGACCCATTCTCCACACAGAAGCTAGAAAGGCCTTTCTAAAAATATGTATCCAGTTACATCAATCACCTCTAATAGACTCCCCTTGCACTTCAAATAAGATCCCAATTGCTCAAGCTGGCTGACAAGACCCTTCCTGAGCTAATCCTTGATCCTCTTTCCCATCTGAGTCCATCCCACTCTCTACTGTCTTCACTTTCACTCCATCACAGTCACCTTGCCTATTTCTTCTTCTTCTTCAACCTTCCCATTGCATTCCCCTCACAGGTCCTTTGCACCAGTTCTTCCTTCTGTCTGGAACGTGATTGCTCTGACCACCACATAGCTTGCTCTTTCTTGTCATGGCCAAATAAGCTCCCCACCTCTAAAAGGATTCCTTAATCACTGCCCCATCACAGAAGATGGCTTTTATTTTCTTCATAATATAATATCAACAACTAACTTGTTCATTGATCTACGCATGTGCTTTTTGTCTTTTTCCCATGCTACAGTGTATGCGTCAGAAATGCAGAAACCTGGTCTGTTTTGTGCCCAGAATTTAGAACAGAACCTGGCACATTGCAGGCGCTCAGTGAATCTTTGTTGAATGTCTTAATGAACCAAATCCTGCTTTTCCCAACAGGACTGTCACCAGATGACAATGAGTGAGTCCACTGGTGACTGTCGCCTACAGCTGGGTATTGTCACACGTTCTGCCTCCTGCCCACCTTATACCCACTTACCAGCCCACCAGTCCTTCCAGAGGTCCTTGGTGTCTTCTCTGGAGAAGAGGAAGAGTCTTCACTGTGACAGCTGTTGCAAGAAAGTTCTTCTACCTATACTTAGCAGCCTACAGTCTTCAGATGCCACTTCTTTAACGACGCATTTGCCGTCACTCAAAAGCCCCTAAACTACAAGTCCTTTTCCCTGACCTGCTCTTCTAGAATCTTTTCTATGACATCAGTTGCTATGCACCAGAATATTCTGAAAAAGAGAGAGATTTGTCAGCATCACATTTGTATTCATTTTCCATCGCTGCTGAAAAAAACGTTACCACAAATTTAGTGGCTTACACAACACAATTTGTTATCTTAAAGTTCTATAGATCAGAAGTTGGACATGAGTCCCCAAGGCTAAAATCAAGCTGTCAGCAGGGCCATGCTCCTTTCCAAGGGATCTGGAAGAGGAGTCGTTCCCTTGCTCATCCAAGGTATTGGCAGAATCGAGGTCCTTGCAGTTGTAGGAAGGAGATACCCATTTCCTTGTTGGCTGTCTGCCGAGGGCCATTTCCAGATGGTATGGGTTGTCTCCATTTCTTGGCTCTGTCTCTGTATCTCTATATTTAAAGCCAGCAAGGGTGGGTCAAAACCTTTCCACACTTTGGATCTCTTCTTCCTCTTCTGTTGTCAAAGTATCTTTCTGATCCACTCTCTTCCTTCTCCACTTCTAACAACTCATGAGATTAGATGGACTCACCCAGATGATCCACGATTGTCTCCTCATCTCAAAGTCCTTAAATGTGATACATCTGTGATGTCCCTTTCGTCATATAAAGTAATATACTCAGAGATTTCAGGTTGGGGTGTGGATATATTAGGATAACCAGTATTCTGTCTACCACAGCCTTTTTCTGAACCCCCAACTGTCTTCTATGTGGAGCAGTGAGAAAGGCCCTTATTTAGTCTCCCTACTCATGGGGGAATCATAGTTGAAGACATCCTCTCTGAGAATCTGGTCCATCTCCTCTGTGATGAAGGCATTGCACTGGGTTAACTTTAAGATCCCTTTTAGCTCTGTGATATGATTCTAACATTTCCCCCTCAAAAGCTCATGTCAGAAACTTAACTCCTCTGCCCTTATTAATGGATTAATGTTACAATCACAGGAATGGGTTCATTGTTGTGAGGATGGCTTTATTATAAAAGGGAATGGCTCCTTTGCCCTCCTGCCATGCAAAACTTTCTGCCATGTTATAATGCAGCAAAAAGGCCCTTACCAGATGTTGGTACCATGCCATTAGACTTCCCAGCTCCATAATTATGTGATAAATAAATCTCTACTCATGGGAACCAGCAGTTAGCGTAATGGCTATGTCGCTGGACTCCCATGTAGTCGACCGTGGTTCATGTCCCGGACCCGGTGGCTTAAAACTCACACTGGGCGTGTGTGCGTGCGTGCCCAAGATCCCGAGAGGAGAATGGAGGAGAAGAGATTGTGGCGTGACCATCCTCCCTGGGGGGTGATTTCTCGCTTTCTGTCTCTATGTCTCTCTGTCTGTCTGGCGAGCACACGCGCCCTATAGCGGAAAAAAAAAAAAAAAAAAAAAAAAACCTCCCCAAAAAAAAACTAAAAAAAAAAAAAA
>NW_006159958.1:2078668-2120922 GCF_000334495.1 Tupaia belangeri chinensis
CGGCTGTGTAGCGAGCAAACCACGCCAATAAGGGAAAAAAAAAAAAAAAAAAAAAAAAACCTCTCCAAAAAAAAGCTGAATAAATAAATAAATAAATCTCTACTCATTATAAATTACCCAGTCCATGGTACTGTAGTACCTCAACAGAAAACACAGTAAGACACTCCACAGGTTAAGAGATATTGGGGCAACAAAGGGTAAATTGGCCTTTTGAAACTTCAGAAATCCTCTGGCTGAACCAATTAAGACTGGAAATTAGCGGATTAGCTTAAAATGATAAAATGGAGAATCATAAGATGATAATAAAACCAGGCCCATAAGCATTGAATCTTAAACCAAACAAATGCCTATTTGCTCAACAATCTTTATGGATGGCTCTTTTCAAAACAGGATTTATTGACTAGAGTGCTGTCTAAACTTCTTTGTGTAAATCATAGTGTTACAGTCTATATCTACTTTCTGTATTTTTAAAGAGAAGCAAGAACATAAAGACATAAGCAAAACATGTCTTCTAGATTTCCCTTCTATTCTTTCAAGATTTTTCTAAACTGCCTTAGTTATATTGCCTACTCTTACTTTAGCAAAATGCTTTTTTAATAAGTTGCCTTAATCAATGCTTTCAAAGCACTCAACTTACTTCTGATTAGCACCTTAAGTTAAGGTAACCAACTCATATTTATCTGGGATGGTAGGTCACATTCTTTACCCCTTTTACTCCTTGTACTGAAATTGTTTACAGATTAATACTGATGGTACATCTCTACTTCTTTTTTATTTTTTTATTTATTATTATTATTTGCACGTTTGATTGCTATACATCATTTAGATTGTAAAGAGACTTTACCCAGCATGATACATACCTCAGTCCAGCCCAGTACTTGAGAATATTATACACATCCTCATCAATAGAAAATAAACCACGTCTGTGTCCCACAAATGTCTTACGTCTCTGTTTCTTTCCCCAAATTTCCTTTCCTATGC
This sequence comes from Tupaia belangeri chinensis, assembly GCF_000334495.1. Lineage (NCBI taxonomy): Eukaryota > Metazoa > Chordata > Mammalia > Scandentia > Tupaiidae > Tupaia > Tupaia belangeri. The sequence continues at coordinate 2,079,650 of NW_006159958.1, forward strand.
TCTTCCCCTCCCACACTCTCCTTCCACTTTGTCTCTAGTGTCCATAACAATTTTTAATGCTTTTATGTCCTCCAGTCTTTCAGTCTCTACCATAGAGTGCAGTCAATATATGTTAAATGGAGACATACAATGTCTTTCTTTCATAGCCTGACTTGTTTCACTCAGCAACAAATCTTCCATATTTGTCCACTATCTATCAAATTCCAGGGCCTTATTGTTTTTTATGGCTGAATAGTATTCCATGGGGTATATGTGTCACCCTTTTCTTTTTCTTTTTTTGTTTTGTTTTTAAATCTCCACCGTCTTTTTAAAAAAATAATTATTTATTTTATTTTTTATTTATTCATTCATTGATTTTTTTTAATTTGACCAGAGAGAGACAGAAGGTGAGAGTGAGAGAGAGAGGAAGTGAGAAAGCAAGCCACCAGGTCCAGGACTCAAACCCTGGTCAGCCATGTGGGAGTGTTCAGCGCCTTAACCACCACGCCACCTGCTGGTCCCGTGTCACACTTTTTCGATCCATTCATCTGTTTGTGGACATTTGGGTTGGTTCCGTGTCTTAGCAATTGTGAATAATGCTGCAATAAATATGGTTGTATAAGCGCTTTTCCAACTGAGCATTCTCCTGTTGTTTGGGTAGATACTCAAGAGTGGAATTGCTGGATCATTTGGTAGTTCTATTTGAAGGTCTTTCAGGAACCTCCATATTATTCTCCACAGTGGTTGTACTAATTAACATTCCCACCAACAATCTACTTCTTTAACTCTTCAACTAGATTTTCAGCAATCACCAGTACTACTTACTGCTATAGAGCATTTTGCAACTTGATGTACTTGTAAATAGCTTTTTGAAGACAATCCTGAAATTTTATACCTTACAAAATACTTCTAGTAAAGATGGACTATGATGATGTTATAATATTGTCTTTGACTTGATCAATATACAATGCATGTTTGCTTTGAAAAAACCATATTGTACACTATTAAGATGAACGTCAACTGGGACCAGCAGTTGGCATAATGGCTATGTCTCTGGACTCCCATGTAGTTGACCACAGTTCAAGCCCTGGTCCCAGTGGCTTAAACTCACACCAGGCATGTGTGCATGAACCCCCCAGATCCAAGAGGAGGATGGAGAAGAAGGGATTGCAGCGTGACCATCCCCCCTGGGGGGTGATTTCTTTCTGTCTCTTTGTCTCTCTCTGTCTTTCTCACTAGTGCACAAGCCCTATAGCAAAACCTCTCAAAAAAAAAAAAAAAGACATTTTTTTTAAAGATAGACTATCTCATTTTTCCCCAGAATCAGAAGAGTGAACAGAAGTCTTTCAGGGTTGACCTGGTTACTAGAACTCTTTTGCCTCCCCAGCACCTTCATTGCTGTTTGTCCAGACTTCCCTTCCTATGTGGAGACTTCATTGCATCCAGCAGAATGAGAATAGTGGGTCTCTGAGGTGTGCAGGAGAGCACAAATCATGCTACTGCTACTGTTATTGAGGCTGCAGCACGGGAATCATAGAATTGTTTAGAACAGAAGTTAGTAACCTATATCCCACAGGCCAAATCTGGCCAGTCAACTATTTCAGGAAATAATTATTGAAATACAATCCTGGGGCCAGCTCTATAGTTTAATGATTAAAGAAGAAGGATCCGACATAGCCAATCACAGTTCAAATCCAGCCCTGGCAGCTTAAAAACATACCAGGCATATGTGTGTGTGCTCAAAATCTAGAAAAGATTGAGAAATGGAGAAGAAGGGACTGTGGCTTGACCATGCCCCATCAAGAATGCTTTCTCCCTCTACTTGCCTCTCCATTTCTCTGTCTCTCCAGCAAGTATATATGCCCTCTGGCAAAAATAAGAAAAAAAAAGAAGTTGCTTCCTTTGTTCCTCCCTACCCACGGCATCTTGTCACATCAATACATCAGACATAATTTGATCAAGAAGAAAACAAAAGGGAGAGGAAGATGCTGCCAGAAGACATGGGCAGGTTTCCTTTCAATCGGACAATCAAGATCTGGGGAAAGGTTTTTATTGTTGTTGTTGTTTTGTTTGTTTTTTCTCATGGTAAGTTGACCAGTATCCCAAGTTATCAAGGCAAAGCATTTAACAAAGCTTCAAACAAATGTTGTTCAATTTCCACCATCCTGACCTCCTAACTCCAAGCTTTCCGTGGAAATGCCTGAAGACGGCTACTGTCAGCTGCAGAATCACTGCCTGCTCATCTTCCATTCTCCAGGTCTGGTGGCCCAGGAAGAGACACTGATCATTAACTTTCTTGGTCCAAGTTAATCAGCAAAGCTCGGAGACTCCTCCTTCCACAAGAGAGCTCCTGCATATACATAAAGGCTGCCTAAGACTCAGGAATGCAGAAGTGCTTGTGTTAGGGAGACTTTGCCAACGGTTTCACCACAGCTTTGTTTTTTTTAAGGATCATTTGTCAGCTATAACTCAACAGGGAGACAAGTTTGGCTACTTCGAGTCCCAAGTCCCTTACCATGGCAGCCAGGAGCTCTGAACTGGAGCCAGGCTCAACCTCTTCTGCTTGGAGATGGGAAACAAGTCTTGAATCACTGAGTCTCACTTGCTCTCATGGGATTTGGGGCCCCTTGGATTGCCCCAGCCCTTGACTCTTGCTGGAAGTCTCAGGAACCATCCCCAGCAGATGAATCACCATCTGCTCTGCAGACATCACCAGATACCACGGTCTATAATTACATTTGTATCTGTGTCAATATCTGCATCTATATTTGCACAGCGTCTGAAAAAAATGCTTGTAGACAAGAGAAGATGCTGTCCCAGCCAATCCTACAGATACTCAAAAACATGTGAGGTAGAATTTCTCCTTTAAATTGACCTAATTTACCTGTTTTGAAGATTGTTTCGTGACATGAAGACATCGATAAAGAGCAACCTCACTACTAACTCATTTTCTGCCTTCCCTTCCAGTGGCCCCAAAAGTCATATTGGGGCTTGAAGATGAGACATCTAATTCTTCCTATGATATACACATGAGCAAAACAGTAAGAAGAGTAGGACCAGAATTCAGGGCTTCTGGGGAACCAGCAGTTAGCATAATGTCTATGTTGCTGAACTCCCACATAGTTGACTACGGTTCACATCCTGGATCCGGTGGCTTAAAACTCACACTGGGCGCGTGTGTGTGCGTACCCAAGATCCCAAGAGGAGAATGGAGGAGAAGGGATTGCGGCATGACCATCCCCCCTGGGGGGTGATTTCTCGCTTTCTGTCTCTATGTCTCTCTCTGTCTGTCTGGCGAGTGCACGCGCCCTATAGCAAAAATCTCTCCCAAAAAAAGAAAAAAATAAATAAAAAGAATTCAGGGCTTCTGAGTCCCAAAGAAAGAGGGCTAGAAATACATTCTTGGTCATGCAATCAAAACCACTCTTCCCTACAAGAACTTCAGTATTATTTAAGTATAGGACAGAGATCCCTTAATTTCAAGTAAAATAAGACCTGCCCCTGGCCTCTGGGTGGAATATGGGGGAAAGTGCACTGAGGGGACAGAGCTTCGGACTCTAGTTTCCTCCTTGGTTGGTAAGAGAGACAAGGAGCGGGTCCTTATTCTGAGCCACCCTGCATCCTCTGAACTCGGCTGCAGGAAGTGGGGTGTTCCGTGTTTCTGCTGCCATTTTTTGGCAAAAAGTAGCCTAGAGGATGGCATAGGCTGACATAACTGACCCCGAATCACTACCAGCAGCTGCCCACCTCCAGACTTCTTCAAGAAAAATAAAGCCATAAAGACTTGTGTGAACCCTCTTCGGTCATATATTGTTCCTTGCTGCTGAAAGCATCCCTAACTGAGTCAAGGGATCTGTGTAAACCTGCCACACATTTCTTTTGAAATCTAAGCATTGTAAACTGTGGTGTTGCTTGCCTCGTTTAAAAATATTCAACTGGTCTCAGAAAGGAAAGAGTTAGCCCTGCTTCTGTGTACACAATGAATGCTTGTTCTGAGGCAATGCATATTTGCAGTCTTGAGAAAGGCCAGTGAAAAAGTGGAAGGGCCACGGAGGCATTTTTTTTTTCATGAGCACTCTCCTAATTACCCATAACAGGACAACCCCTCCCTCTCCTCCCCCCCCACCCCCCACCCATCCACCATGCACTGAGACAGATGGAGAAAGGCGTCAGGCTGAGCCAAGAGAAACACTGCACTGGGAGTAGCAGAGACCCGTCATGACCCTCAAGTCCAGACATGGCAGGAGACAGAAACATCATTCCAGCCCTGGGAGGCCTGCAAACCCACATTACAAAGGAGATGAGAAAAATTAGCAAGAACCACCTCAGCACAAAGGGCCCCTCCAAGAGGAAAGAAGACTGAAAGGTACAAAGGAGTCAGGTTTGGGAAAAGAAAGGACATCCCCTCAGATCTACATGGCTGTGGTAGAGCGACCCAGTGTCCCAGTTTATCTAGGACTGAGGATTTTCCCAGGACAAGAGACTTCAAAACCAAGAATGCCTTGGTTGTGGAGCCTCTGAAAAGGAGTTAGGTGAGCACATGAGGTACACCTGAGATACAGCCCCGTATCCTCTACCCTATACCCCAACCATGTGGAAATAAGTTCCAGAGCAAGCCTGGCCTCTGGCTTGGGGAACTCACGTGAATCATCAGCTACTCATGGGGTCTACATGGACAGAAGTCAATAAATGAATGAATGATTCCAACTACTTACATGCTCTGCTTTCAACACAAGTATCTTCCATTGACTCAAGTGTAAATTCCATCAAATAGCCAACACCGGAAATGCACTGCTCTTCCTGTGAGGCCATCTGGGGTGCAGGAAACACACTGAGTGTTTTTGAATGTCTGCCATGAACCTAACAAAGCACACTCACACCCATGTCATACTTGTACCTTTTTGCCCTAAAAGAACATAGCATTCTAAAGTGTTGATGTGGACATAGGAAGGATGAGTCACAATCCAGAAGCTTGAGATAAGAAGAGGGGCCCAGAGGACGGCTACCATTCTAATAACCTTCCCTGTAGACCAGGCTCTCAGGGCATGATTTATACAGGTCATCTTCTGTTATGTTCTTGACAGTCCTGTGAAGTGGTACTCCTACCACCCCTGTTTTACAGGGGCTAACCTAATGCTTACAGGATCTGGATAACCTATTCAACCTATCCAAGGTCACACCGATAGTAAGTAGTGGATCCAATGTCTGTCTGACTCCAGCAGTCAACTTCTTATGCTCACACTCTCTTTCTTTTGTGCCTCAGGACAGAAGACCTGGATGGGTCCAGATGCTTTTCTTCTTCTTCTCCTTCCTCTTCTTCGGTTTATTCATTTTTGTTCATGATAGAAATGTGTGCACGTGTACTAGCGAGAAAGAAGCCCCTGTGACTGGGTCTAGTCACACTGTGATCCCCTTCCCACAGCCTTCCAGCTGCTCAGGATTCTGGGCACACATGTGTGGCCCTGGCACATTTGGGGCCACCCCAGGATTTGAACCCATGATTGTCCATGGGGCTTCCAGCGCTGTAGTTCAGTATGCTACTGACTGTGCCACCAAGCTGAGCCCTGATGCTGCTTCTTTTTTTTTTTTTTTTTTTTTTTTGAGAGATTTTCACTGTAGGGCGCGTGCGCTCGCCAGACAGACAGAGAGAGACATAGAGACAGAAAGCGAGAAATCACCCCCCAGGGGTAATGGTCATGCCGCAATCCCTTCTCCTCCATTCTCCTCTTGGGATCTTGGGCACGCACGCACACGCGCCCGGCGTGAGTTTTAAGCCACCAGGTCTGGGACACGAACCGCGGTCGACTATGTGGGAGTCCAGCGACATAGCCATTACGCTAACTGCTGGTTCCCTGATGCTGCTTCTTAATGCTGTGTAACCTAGGACAAAAAAAAAATCGCTTTCCAAGCACCCATGTCCCTATGGGAAATGGAGCTGGAAGTAGTGCTGGCCTTATCAGGCTCTGTGGAAAGTTCCTGATCCACAATAAGTGCTCTGTGAATGCCACAGAAAAGGGGGTGCAGAGGCAGCATGAGCAGGCCAGGCTGGCAGGTGAGGACGGCCTCATAGGCAGAACCGGAGGCAGAGAGCATCAGCCAGCAGTTCTTGAATCAGATCAGAATCACACTCCAAACCCAGGAAATCTGACCGAAGGAGAGTGGGGTCCAGTCATCAGTATGTAAGTAACTCTCCAGGTACTCTGACTTGCAGCTAGGGTGGAAATCATTGGCCCAGCCCTTTGTTATTAGGTGTTTGGACCTCGGAGGTGCATGGGTATCACCTGGGAGTGTGTGAGAAATGCAGAATCTCAGCCTCACCCCAGATATGCTGAATTGGAATCTGCATTTTAACCAGGTCCCTGGGTGTTTCTTGAGCATCCTGAAGTCTAAGTATCTGGGACTTGCCTTTGAGTCATACAGATAAAGAACATCAGCAAAATGCCAGGCAGGCTTTGAACCTGATTAAAATCCAAAGTGCAAGTTGGAGGGGAAATGAGGGGTAACTATTTACAACGATTGCTCACGGATCACCTTATCTCTTGGCACACGCAAAGGGCAAGAGCGGTGGGTCTCGGTGTGTTTAAACTTCAATGAATCTGTGATTGTGGACGTTCAGGAAACCAGGGATTCTGCGGCTACCCAATGTTTGCTCACCCGCCACTGTATCCGCCAGAGGACTAACATTATCTGGTGTCAACAATGCACACACAAGGTCTTGGCCTGGGATTAGCAGGAAAATATCAGCCTGTGTGAGGCCTCGGAATCACTATAAGGAAATGATTCCCACAAATGAGCAGATCTCTGTCCCTGGGCAAACAGGGTCTACTGAGGCAGACTCTGGGGCAAGCAAGTGGTAACTGGTTTCCCAGCCAGGGCATAAACTTACTCCTTGTAGATAAAGTCTAAATAATATTGGAAGAGGGCCACCTCCATAGTCTACTGGTTAAGGGAGCCATATTCCATAGTTCGAACCCAGCCATGGCAGCTTGAAAAATATACCAGTCATATGTGTGTGCATACCCAAGATCCAGACAGGATGGAGAATGGGAAGGGAAGTATTACAGTGTGGCCATGCCCCATTGAGGAGTGTTTTCTCCCTATCTCTCTGTCTCTCTGTTTCTGACAAATTAATGTGCCCTCTGACAATAAATAAAATACTGGATAAGACAGTCTATGCTTTATGAAATCTTAGCACAGCAGTTTCCAAACTGGAATACTTATTAGGGTCAGCTAGAGAGCTTGCTAAAACACAAGTTGCTGGATCCCATCCCCAGAGTTTCTAACTCAACATGTCATGATTTAATGAGAAGGTGTGGTATGGTCCATAGGTATTGCTTCATTTGAAGAGTAGGCAACCTCTGTCACATTGCAACCCCCACCATAGGGCTTACCCAGGAGAAAAAGGGGTCTATAGCTTTTAAAGCCTGAAGAAATGCTAAGAACTAAATTCTTATTGGTATTTACTATTTCTAGAGACCCAACGAGTTTGATAAAGGCAGCTAAAGAACAAATGCCATGTCTTATATAGAAAGAATTCAAGAAGATGGTATAGGACAGGCCCTGTGGCCTGGTAGTTAAAGGAGCTAGATTCCCACATGGCCAAGTGTGGTTCACATCCTGGCCCTATAGGCTTAAAGAGCACACTGGGTAGAGACCAGCAGTTAGCGTAATGGTTATGTCGCTGAACTCCCATGTAGTCGACCACGGTTCAAGTCCCCGACCCAGCAGCTTAAACTCACGCCGGGTGCGTGTGCATGCATGCCCAAGATCCCAAGAGGAGAATGGAGGAGAAGGGATTGTGGTGTGGCCAACCTCTCTGGGGGTGATTTCTCACTTTCTGTCTCTCTGTCTCTCTCTGTCTTTCTGGCGAGCACACGTGCCCTATACCAAAAACCTCTCAAAAAACAACAACAAAAAAAATCACACTGGGTATCTGTACTCACCCAAAACTCCAACAGGATGGAAAAATGGAGGAGAAAGAATTGCACCTTGACCATATTCCATTAAGGGGTGCTTTCTGCCTCCCTTTCTGTCTTTTTCCCTCTCTCTGGTGAGTGCACACACACTTAGGCAATTAAACAAAAAAGAAGAAGACAGTACTTATATTTTTTTAAAAGACAGTAAATACATGAAGTCTCAGTTTTTAAAAATCAATTTAGTCTTGTTCAAGACCCATATTATCTGAGATTAGCCAGTTCTTTTGGATCATAGACTCATTTAGTAATCAAAAAGATAAGCTATGGATCCGCCTCCTAAAAAAAAAAAAATGCAAACTGTATCTTCATGGAGTCCCCAGACCACTAAATCCCTTCCTGGAACCTATCTCAGAATTTCCTAAAGATGACTAAAATAGAATTCTGCTGATTTTGCTTCTCTTACTCATCCACATATCTCCTGATAACACCATCCTTCTATCTTTTAGGGTGTAACCACTTTCAGTCCTTGAGCTCAAGATTGGAGGATGTGACCTAGGGATGAGCCAATCAGTACCTCCCATTCCCCTCGCTAAAGTGATTGACTCAGGGATAGACGTATAATCTAGTTGGGACCAATAAGTCTCCATGAAAGTTAAATAAAAACCCTATACGCTTTTCTTTTGAAGCCAACCAGGAAAACTATAGCCATAGAAGCTAGAAGTTGACATCTTAGGACCATAGTCTTTGTGAGAATGGATTCAACACAAAGCAAGCAGAGCTCAGAAATGAAGAGAGAAACCAGGTCTCGAACACAGGGCTGGAACCCTGCAGTCCAGTCTAGCCCTGGACGGTTTAGCAAATAAAGCCAATAAGCCCTTGCCTGCACCAGTTTGAGTCATTTGCAACAGAAGCATCATGATAGATCATCATCATTGGTTTGCTGGATGTTTTCATGGTTCTTTTTTTCTTTTTCTATTATCATCATAATCTTCTTTATATTACATTGGATTGCATCTAACTCTACAGTGTATTGCATTGCTTTTTCAAAAGGGAACGCCATGCATGTCAGTCCATACGGAGACATTAATCTCCCCACTTCATCATTCAATATCCTTTCATTGTTTTTCCCAATCATTATTATTATTATTCCAATTATTTTTTAAACGGTCAATCGCTATTTCTCATTTTGCTTGTAAAAAGACTTTACCCATCATGAAATACTTCTCAGACCCATCCAGTTGAGAATACTATCCATGTCATCATCAACAGGTAATAAGCCATATCTGTGTCCCACTAACGTCCTGCCTCTCTATTTGTTCTCTTGCTATCTTTCTCTATCCTCTTCTCTTCACCTCCCCATTCCACACTGTCTTATTCTCATTAAGTACCTTCACTGCTTTTATGTCGCAGCTGTCAATTCAACAAATAATGTCACTATACAAATGACCTGATGTTGACCCTCCCCCTTTCAGTAAGTCTCTTCATTCCTACAGTTAATTCTTATCTTCTCCCAGACTCCTTCGTAAATGAACCCCTTGCAATAAAAGATTCCTCCACTTACGTGGACCAGTAATGTTTATCACGCACTGCAGAATTAAAAAGCCTAATATCCTTATGCTATCAGACTGCAATGAGTAAAAAATAGAAATCTGACTAAAGCACTCTTGCCTGAGGTCCAACTTTTGAGAAACAATACAACAAGTATTCTGAAATCAAACCCTTGGATGCTATCATTGTGATTAAAATGCAATTTTAATTAAGTGTATTCTTAGGCCTCAAGGATAAATATGTCATTTCTTCAGACTATAAATGATTGATTTCTGCAGATCCCAGGATTAAGTGAATTCCGTACAGCCCTACAGAAAGGCTGTGACAAGCAGTACAGTTTGATCTCTGCAGCCAGGCAGACCTGAAATAAAATCCCAGATTCTCCACTTATTAACTCATGCCACTTCTTTCTTTTCTTTTTTTTTTTTTTTTTGAGAGGTTTTTGCTATAGGGCGCGAGAGCTCACCAGAAAGACAGAGAGAGACATAGAGACAGAAAGTGAGAAATTACCCCCAGGGGGGATAGCCACGCCGCAATCCCTTCTCCTCCATTCTCCTCTAGGGATCTTAGGCACGTACGCACATGCACCCGGCGTGAGTTTAAGCCACCAGGTCCAGGACTCGAACCGTGGTTGACTACATGGGAGTCCAACCACATAGCCATTACACTAACTGCTGGTCTCTAACTCATGCCACGTTTGAGTCTCCATTTAGCTCCCTATAAAAATGGTTGCATTAACACTTCTCCTGCAAAACTATTAACAGAATTTGGCTTCTCCCTACAGAGGTCAAGCACTTTGTCATCCATAAGCACAACTCCCAAGGTATTTAAGGTATCTACTTACAGTTTTGCACATAAATAAAGGGGGAAAAAACAAACATGCATCAAGCTCCCCCCCCACACACACACACACACACTGCAAGTCAGGGTAAATAAAGAGTTGAGTTTTAGCTCAGAGAGAGGAAGGAATGATAAAACTAAAACATCACCAGTTTGCAATCCCTGACAAACTAGCAGATTTGGGCACTGAGCGTCAGTGACTGTCCCCACTCCCAGAACAGTCAACACCGGACAGTGAGTGCTTCCTGATGGGAGAACATAGTACGTCCCTGAAGTGATCTTTCCAGAAGAACATGGAACAAATATGATCAAGCATCAATGAAGCCGTGAGTTTTCAAAAACTGCAGGGGACAGAGTAACTCGTTTTATGTCACCATGGAAATGTAATCAGCAATATCCAGCTCACCTGAACTCCTGTAGATGCATAACATAGTTTCTTCAACAGACCAATTTCTTTTTTTGGAGAGGTTTTCGCTATAGGGCGCGTGCGCTCGCCAGACACAGAGAGAGAGACAGAGAAAGCGAGAAATCACCCCCCCGGGGGGATGGTCACACCGCAATCCCTTCTCCTCCATTCTCCTCTCGGGATCTTGGGCATGCACGCACACGCACCCGGCATGAGTTTTAAGCCACCGGGTCCAGGACGCGAACCGCAGTCGACTACATGGGAGTCCAGCGACATAGCCATTACGCTAACTGCTGGTCCCATCAAAAGACCAAGAGACGTGGAGAGTGAACCTACTGGTTACAAAAGACATGCCAATCAATGGGAATACTTGGACTTTATTTGGATCTTGATTGAAATGAACCTCCTGCAAAATAAAGTTGGAGTGATCTGAGAAAGCCAAATACTGACTAGATGTGCATTTAACAATTGCTGAATTTTAGATGCAATACTGATATGGTGATTGTGTTTTTTTAAAAAGAAATATTTACCTTTTAAAATATATACTAAAATGTTCATGTATATAAGTAAGTACTTCCTGGGATTTATTCTAAAATAATCTGGGAGGAGAGTGAGGGCCATGGTGGCTGGTCGGTAAATGGTCACTTCTTCCAGAACACGAAACCCATCTAGGTTTCATGATCCAAAGGTAAGCACAGGAGTTGAGATTGGATAGAAGGAAACAAAAGTGGAGTTACCAGAAGTATGCAGCAACCCAGCTCAAAGTCATCTGGGAACTTTTTTAAAATAAATGCTGAAGGGACCAGCAGGTGGCATGGTGGTTAAAGGGGCTGGACACTCCCACATGGCTGACTGCGGTTCGAGTCCCGGACCTTGGCTTGCTTTCTCATTTCCCTCTCTCTCTCTCTCTCTCTCTCAAAAAAAAGAATTATTTTATTTAACTTTATTTATTTGTTAGCAGTAGTAGTAGTATTTGATCAGAAAAAGACAGAGAGAGAGGGAAAGTGAGAAAGCAAGCTGCCAGGTCTGGGATTCAAACCATAGTCAGCCATGTGGGAGTCCAGCATCATTAACCACCACGCCACCTGCACTCATCTTTCCTTTCTGTGGCAACATTAGCAATCAATTCCCCCTTCAGTAGGCCCCATGGCAGCTCTGTCCGGCATACCCCCAGAAGATCCCATAATTATTAATGAGCTTCTGCGGACCAGACTGTAACTTGACTCTCTCTGTGCCTTCCTGTAGGAGCTCCAGGTTGAACATTGAATAGTTGAGTGCCTACTTGTGAGCAGACAGGATGGAAGCTTATGTCTTCCCCACAGCTCACACTGAGTGGTCTTGCGCTGTAAACTCTGTGGCCATCAGTTGGAGCATCAGCAATTTCCTCTGTTGCTAGCTCCCACATTGGGTAGCCAAAAGCCTTGCTGTTTTGCTAACAGAGGGATCCTGGAGAAATGAGGCGTGTACCCAAGTGTCTCTTCAAAATAAACGTGGCAGCCTCAAAGAGAACGTTAGGTGCAGTGAAGCTGAGCGCGTCTTCCATGGTGGGCAAGTGTCATTATCTCAGATTGTATTAGTCCTTACAGATAAATAACAGGAATGTAGAGAATGAAAAGATGACTGCCACATGGAGAGAGAACAAAGCCCTGAGGGGACAAAAGCAAGAAAAGCTTGTTTAAAAAGACAGGCATCAAACCTAGCGAGGGAAGAGGGGGAGGGTGGACTGAAATCCCAGTCATTCTGGGTTTTCTCAAAAACGAAAAAACCAATGTAGCAATTGAACAAGTAGCAATGGTTGGATAACAGACTTGACAGCTAGAACGAAAGTAGAACTAAGGTGGCGACCAGGAGGGGAAGAGATGAAAAAGGAAAAGAAATCATGTGACACACAAAAGATAAAATCAAATGTGTTTGACCCAGAAGAAGGGCACAAGGATAGTTTCCAGTCAGTTGAGGAGATTCTGTATTTGGCACAGTGGGGGGATGAGGAAGGAGGAGTTGAATTTTCAGGCTATTCCTAGCCACCTAAGAGACCTGGTAGGGGGTCATCCAGGAGGATTCTGCTCAGAGCCTACTTCCTGTAGAACAAGTAGGGCAGGCCTCCTACTGTCCTCCTGGTGGTGGTGGGGGCAGGAGGGGTGGCAGCAGAATCTCCATAGTTGGCTGTTCTCATCCCTTTACCTTCACAGAACATGCCTCCTCGACACAACCACCTGTTGGGGAACTACCTATGTCTAACATGGCTCTTTCCTGGTAAAACCTAGACTCTTGCTATTCCTTTCCAATCCTGTGTTCACACTCCTCCATGTTGAATCACGGGATGACAGAATGTGAGGCTCTGTGGAGAAGTGGCTTGGTCTCCCCATCCCCTCTCTTCTGCAGAAAAGGGGTGCTGAGCAAGGCCACATATCTTGGGCATTGTAAATGAGTCAGGGTAGAGAGGAGGGAAAAGTGGAGCTGGGTGAGGTACCTCTGTTCCTGGTACCCGGATCAGGTAGCTGGGGCGCCCTGACAGAATGTGAGGCTCTGCGGAGAAGAGGGGGACAGGGCTTAAAATGTCATCTTCAATTAGACACACAAATCCCTAGAGGATCTTCCTAAAATGTTAATTCTGAGTCATGAGAATAGAGTGGGACCAGAGAATCTGCATTTTTTCACCTCCCAGGTGATGCTCATCTGCTTCTCTCCAGACCACTCTTAGAGAGTAAGACTCTAGACCCAGCTGTTTGATACCACAGACTAGCCAAATTACACAAAACTGAAAATTCAGCTTCCCAATCAGATCATATTGGTCAGAACAGAACAGAACATTTCACTAACACAGAAAACTCTACTGAGCAGCACCGATAGACCAATGCCCCCACTGCAACAGATTGAATGTTTATGCCACCCCAACCCCCAACTCTCATGTTGAATCCCAACTCCCAGTGTGATGGTATTAAAAGGTGGGATCTTTGGGAAGTAATTAGATCATGAAGACAGAGTCTTCATGAATGTGATGGGGCCCTTTTAAAGGGACCCCAAAACACTCTCTTGCCCTAGTTTTGCCGTGTGAGGACACAATGAGAAGTCTTCGCTCTGCGACCCAGAACCATTTTTCACCAGAACCAGCCATGCTGACATCTAAACTTATACTTCCAGGTTCCCAAACCATGAGAAATGAATTTCTGATGTTAATAATCCTCCCAGTCTAGGGTACTTTGTTATAGCAGCTCAAACTGACTAAGATGTTCCCTCAAGAAGAAATCTTTTCTCTTTCTTGTTGGATAGAGAGCCACTAAGTTGCTATCTTAGAGATCTTGGATATTTTTTTTTTCCTTCTTTTTTTGAAGAGGTTTTTTCTATAGGGTATGTGCACTCGCCAGACAGACAGAGAGAGACAGAGAGACAGAAAGCGAGAAATCACCCCCCAGGGGGGATGGCCACGCCGCAATTCCTTCTCCATTCTCCTCTCGGGATCTTGGGCACGCACGCACACGCGCCCGGCATGAGTTCAGGCCACAGGGTCCGGGACTCGAACTGCAGTCGACTACATGGGAGTCCAGCGACATAGCCATTACGCTAACTGCTGGTCCTGAGATCTTGGATTTTTCACTCCCACATGTTGTTGGCTGAGCCCAGCTGCATGACCAGCTCTTTTTCTGGCTTTGCTGCTCACAGCCTGGCACTCCCAGTTTGGAGAGGTGAAGAGACCCAAGACACACCCTCTTATTTGCTTCTACATAGCCAGTTGCTTTTGACAAACATCTCAGGTATCAGGACAACCTGACAAAAGGACTCATTTATCGCCTTAAGGCAGTTGTAATCCAAGGCATTTTGCCCTTGCCCTGTTTGATTCATGGCTCTAGGAAAACCAAGACATGAAGAGTTCTTATATTATCGATCTCTCTAGGTTTTCTCTGAGAAAAATGAAATAAACACAGCCCTGCACACACTACTTAGCAGTTCACGGGCAGTTATGTGGGTATTAGTTTTATGTTCAGGCTTTTGGGGAGAAAGAGAAGGGACTTTTTCTCTTTCTGAAGGGAACAGAAGATCATGAGACCTGTCATGTCAAAGTAACAGCTTGCAGGTCCTTGTTCTTGAAACCACATGCTGGTGGCATGATCAGAGTGCAACTAATTCGGGTGGTAGGGAATGTAACATTTCTCATCATTTGATGAATTTTATGAATCATAATATTTTTATTTGCTAGAGAATGTATTGAGCTCATTGAAGACAGAGAAAGAGAGAGGAAAAGTGAGAAAGCATCCCAAGGGAGATGGTCATGCCATGATCTTTTCTCTTCCATTCTCCTTTCAGGATTTTGGGCAAGCACATACATACCCTTGGCATGTTTCCCAGGCTACTGGGCCTGGGACTTGAACTATGCACACAGCCATGTGGGATCCAGTCCCCTTGCCACCACACCATAGGGTGGCCTGATCATTTCTATGGTAAGTCCTGTGTAGATGCTGGGATGTACCTTCTAGAACTCTCTTTAGAAATAAAGAAATTATTTTCATGGCTTCCGGAAAAGCCACTGGCAGAGAGCCCTCAGCTTTCAGCCCCTGCAGGGACTAGCTCAGCCTAAGGAAAAGTCCTCAGCCAAGGTGAAGTCCCTCCGCCTGTGGCTGCATAACCTGGTCCATGCATGGATATACAGCCTCCATGCTCCAATTCAGGACAACGCTGAAAGTCCATCCCAGCTCCAGGGCTCCCTGCAGGGAGGGCTGAAGTCTCCACTGCATTATAGTCCAGCTTCTCCTTCTGCCTAGTCCTGCTTCCATTTCTGTCCTTCCGCAGAAGTTGGTTCTAAAAGCATGCCTTCCTAAACATCCTGCAAGCTAATCTTCTTCTCAGAATCTGCTACCAGGGAGTTACAAAAGACTGTTTTGCTGTCCCTTGCTCTGCCTAATTTCTTACAGCAATTTTTTTAAAAATGTAAATTAATAGGACCAGCAGATGACATAATGGTTACATCACCGGGCTCCCATGTAGTCAACTATAGATCAAATCTTGGACCCGGTGGCTTAAAACTCATGCCAGGCACATGTGCATGCATGCCCAAAATCCTGAGAGGAGAATGGAGGGGTGATTTCTCGCTTTCTATCTCTCTGTCTCTGTCTCTCCAGTGAGCACACGCACCCTATAGCAAAAATCTCTCTTAAAAAAATATAGATAGAGATACAGATGTATAGATAGATAGAATACAGCAGAACTAACACTGTACCTTTGTGTCTATTGCTGGGCCAGGCCTTAAGAATCTACCAGTTTCCTGCATTTTGAGATAGTCTGCACCGAAGCCCTGAGCCACCTTGTAAGAAGCTGGACCACCCTGACTCTCCTCCTACTGGCAAGGCTACGTGTAGGAGTACAGGTCTCAGCTCCAACTGAGTCCAACCTTCCAGCTCCACGGCCATGTAACTGAAGCCATCTTGGATCAACAAAATCAGCCATCCCCAACCGAATATTACTAAATGACCCTCAGTTAATGCCACATGGAACAGCAGAGTCCTACCTGCATGTCTAGCTCACAAAATTGTGAAATATATGAAATTGTTTTTTCAGCTGCTGCAGCTCTATCTTAGCAACATCACTGGCTATTTTCTTTCTCTCCATCTCTATCCTTAGATGAATCTGTTTTGTTGAGTAGCTAGGCTGTACAGAACAAAGGACTGGAATCTTTATTTTCATTCATCCTATACTCTTTCAGATGATTCAGGCTTAAGTTCTTCCCACTCTCTTCCAATTTTGATTTTCAGAATGGAAATTCTGACCTCCTTTCTGCTGCGTCTTCCCTTCCCTGAGGCAGGAAACGATGTAAAGCCAGACTGGTCAAATTGGGGTGGCAGTCAGAGATCTGAAAAGGAAATACAGAGGAAACATGAGGTAGCTTTATATATATATTTTTTTGGCATATGTTTCTATTCATAGATAAGTTTTTTTCCTTTATCTTGTTCATGATATACTTTTTCCATGAAATATTTAATGTGTATATATTTATTATTTACATTTAACCATTATACATCTTTACAGTCTACCACATGGTTTTTCCCAGCAAGAATACAGTGTGTATCAGCCAAGACAAAGACAAGACCATATGTATTATCATCAGAAAATAATCTTTCACTTTTTATGTCAATTAAGCATATTAGGTTATTTTGTTTGTTTTTATGAACTAAAATTTAAATCTTAAACTGCCGCCACAGAATTCTACAGACTTCAGAGGTCAAGATCCAAACCACTTACATTATGGACAAAGAAACTAAACACAGAAGGTTGTGTGATCAGCCAACATTCAGGGCTGAGTGGTAGGGCGTGAACTTCACCCCCAGGGATTCTGACTTCCTCCTTTATGTTCATTTGACAAATGTTCCAAAATATGAGTGCCCAGGCGTACTTACTTCATGCTCAATTATTCACTTTAAAAACATAACTCAGTCTCATACATGGCTGATGGGAGTGTAAACTGGTACAATGACTTCAGACTCCACCCCACAACTAGGCAGATATCTAGGAGAAATGAGTGCATGTCACACAACAGTGTTCATCGTAAATTTATTTCTGATGGAAACTGGAAACAACCCAAGCATCAGTCAACAGGAGAATGTTCCCTCTCTCTCTCTCTCTCTCTCTCTCTCAAAAAAAAGAATTATTTTATTTAACTTTATTTATTTGTTAGCAGTAGTAGTAGTATTTGATCAGAAAAAGACAGAGAGAGAGGGAAAGTGAGAAAGCAAGCTGCCAGGTCTGGGATTCAAACCATAGTCAGCCATGTGGGAGTCCAGCATCATTAACCACCACGCCACCTGCACTCATCTTTCCTTTCTGTGGCAACATTAGCAATCAATTCCCCCTTCAGTAGGCCCCATGGCAGCTCTGTCCGGCATACCCCCAGAAGATCCCATAATTATTAATGAGCTTCTGCGGACCAGACTGTAACTTGACTCTCTCTGTGCCTTCCTGTAGGAGCTCCAGGTTGAACATTGAATAGTTGAGTGCCTACTTGTGAGCAGACAGGATGGAAGCTTATGTCTTACCCACAGCTCACACTGAGTGGTCTTGCGCTGTAAACTCTGTGGCCATCAGTTGGAGCATCAGCAATTTCCTCTGTTGCTAGCTCCCACATTGGGTAGCCAAAAGCCTTGCTGTTTTGCTAACAGAGGGATCCTGGAGAAATGAGGCGTGTACCCAAGTGTCTCTTCAAAATAAACGTGGCAGCCTCAAAGAGAACGTTAGGTGCAGTGAAGCTGAGCGCGTCTTCCATGGTGGGCAAGTGTCATTATCTCAGATTGTATTAGTCCTTACAGATAAATAACAGGAATGTAGAGAATGAAAAGATGACTGCCACATGGAGAGAGAACAAAGCCCTGAGGGGACAAAAGCAAGAAAAGCTTGTTTAAAAAGACAGGCATCAAACCTAGCGAGGGAAGAGGGGGAGGGTGGACTGAAATCCCAGTCATTCTGGGTTTTCTCAAAAACGAAAAAACCAATGTAGCAATTGAACAAGTAGCAATGGTTGGATAACAGACTTGACAGCTAGAACGAAAGTAGAACTAAGGTGGCGACCAGGAGGGGAAGAGATGAAAAAGGAAAAGAAATCATGTGACACACAAAAGATAAAATCAAATGTGTTTGACCCAGAAGAAGGGCACAAGGATAGTTTCCAGTCAGTTGAGGAGATTCTGTATTTGGCACAGTGGGGGGATGAGGAAGGAGGAGTTGAATTTTCAGGCTATTCCTAGCCACCTAAGAGACCTGGTAGGGGGTCATCCAGGAGGATTCTGCTCAGAGCCTACTTCCTGTAGAACAAGTAGGGCAGGCCTCCTACTGTCCTCCTGGTGGTGGTGGGGGCAGGAGGGGTGGCAGCAGAATCTCCATAGTTGGCTGTTCTCATCCCTTTACCTTCACAGAACATGCCTCCTCGACACAACCACCTGTTGGGGAACTACCTATGTCTAACATGGCTCTTTCCTGGTAAAACCTAGACTCTTGCTATTCCTTTCCAATCCTGTGTTCACACTCCTCCATGTTGAATCACGGGATGACAGAATGTGAGGCTCTGTGGAGAAGTGGCTTGGTCTCCCCATCCCCTCTCTTCTGCAGAAAAGGGGTGCTGAGCAAGGCCACATATCTTGGGCATTGTAAATGAGTCAGGGTAGAGAGGAGGGAAAAGTGGAGCTGGGTGAGGTACCTCTGTTCCTGGTACCCGGATCAGGTAGCTGGGGCGCCCTGACAGAATGTGAGGCTCTGCGGAGAAGAGGGGGACAGGGCTTAAAATGTCATCTTCAATTAGACACACAAATCCCTAGAGGATCTTCCTAAAATGTTAATTCTGAGTCATGAGAATAGAGTGGGACCAGAGAATCTGCATTTTTTCACCTCCCAGGTGATGCTCATCTGCTTCTCTCCAGACCACTCTTAGAGAGTAAGACTCTAGACCCAGCTGTTTGATACCACAGACTAGCCAAATTACACAAAACTGAAAATTCAGCTTCCCAATCAGATCATATTGGTCAGAACAGAACAGAACATTTCACTAACACAGAAAACTCTACTGAGCAGCACCGATAGACCAATGCCCCCACTGCAACAGATTGAATGTTTATGCCACCCCAACCCCCAACTCTCATGTTGAATCCCAACTCCCAGTGTGATGGTATTAAAAGGTGGGATCTTTGGGAAGTAATTAGATCATGAAGACAGAGTCTTCATGAATGTGATGGGGCCCTTTTAAAGGGACCCCAAAACACTCTCTTGCCCTAGTTTTGCCGTGTGAGGACACAATGAGAAGTCTTCGCTCTGCGACCCAGAACCATTTTTCACCAGAACCAGCCATGCTGACATCTAAACTTATACTTCCAGGTTCCCAAACCATGAGAAATGAATTTCTGATGTTAATAATCCTCCCAGTCTAGGGTACTTTGTTATAGCAGCTCAAACTGACTAAGATGTTCCCTCAAGAAGAAATCTTTTCTCTTTCTTGTTGGATAGAGAGCCACTAAGTTGCTATCTTAGAGATCTTGGATATTTTTTTTTCCTTCTTTTTTTGAAGAGGTTTTTTCTATAGGGGATGTGCACTCTCCAGACAGACAGAGAGAGACAGAGAGACAGAAAGCGAGAAATCACCCCCCAGGGGGGATGGCCACGCCGCAATTCCTTCTCCATTCTCCTCTCGGGATCTTGGGCACGCACGCACACGCGCCCGGCATGAGTTCAGGCCACAGGGTCCGGGACTCGAACTGCAGTCGACTACATGGGAGTCCAGCGACATAGCCATTACGCTAACTGCTGGTCCTGAGATCTTGGATTTTTCACTCCCACATGTTGTTGGCTGAGCCCAGCTGCATGACCAGCTCTTTTTCTGGCTTTGCTGCTCACAGCCTGGCACTCCCAGTTTGGAGAGGTGAAGAGACCCAAGACACACCCTCTTATTTGCTTCTACATAGCCAGTTGCTTTTGACAAACATCTCAGGTATCAGGACAACCTGACAAAAGGACTCATTTATCGCCTTAAGGCAGTTGTAATCCAAGGCATTTTGCCCTTGCCCTGTTTGATTCATGGCTCTAGGAAAACCAAGACATGAAGAGTTCTTATATTATCGATCTCTCTAGGTTTTCTCTGAGAAAAATGAAATAAACACAGCCCTGCACACACTACTTAGCAGTTCACGGGCAGTTATGTGGGTATTAGTTTTATGTTCAGGCTTTTGGGGAGAAAGAGAAGGGACTTTTTCTCTTTCTGAAGGGAACAGAAGATCATGAGACCTGTCATGTCAAAGTAACAGCTTGCAGGTCCTTGTTCTTGAAACCACATGCTGGTGGCATGATCAGAGTGCAACTAATTCGGGTGGTAGGGAATGTAACATTTCTCATCATTTGATGAATTTTATGAATCATAATATTTTTATTTGCTAGAGAATGTATTGAGCTCATTGAAGACAGAGAAAGAGAGAGGAAAAGTGAGAAAGCATCCCAAGGGAGATGGTCATGCCATGATCTTTTCTCTTCCATTCTCCTTTCAGGATTTTGGGCAAGCACATACATACCCTTGGCATGTTTCCCAGGCTACTGGGCCTGGGACTTGAACTATGCAGTCAGCCATGTGGGATCCAGTCACCTTGCCACCACACCATAGGGTGGCCTGATCATTTCTATGGTAAGTCCTGTGTAGATGCTGGGATGTACCTTCTAGAACTCTCTTTAGAAATAAAGAAATTATTTTCATGGCTTCCGGAAAAGCCACTGGCAGAGAGCCCTCAGCTTTCAGCCCCTGCAGGGACTAGCTCAGCCTAAGGAAAAGTCCTCAGCCAAGGTGAAGTCCCTCCGCCTGTGGCTGCATAACCTGGTCCATGCATGGATATACAGCCTCCATGCTCCAATTCAGGACAACGCTGAAAGTCCATCCCAGCTCCAGGGCTCCCTGCAGGGATGGCTGAAGTCTCCACTGCATTATAGTCCAGCTTCTCCTTCTGCCTAGTCCTGCTTCCATTTCTGTCCTTCCGCAGAAGTTGGTTCTAAAAGCATGCCTTCCTAAACATCCTGCAAGCTAATCTTCTTCTCAGAATCTGCTACCAGGGAGTTACAAAAGACTGTTTTGCTGTCCCTTGCTCTGCCTAATTTCTTACAGCAATTTTTTTAAAAATGTAAATTAATAGGACCAGCAGATGACATAATGGTTACATCACCGGGCTCCCATGTAGTCAACTATAGATCAAATCTTGGACCCGGTGGCTTAAAACTCATGCCAGGCACATGTGCATGCATGCCCAAAATCCTGAGAGGAGAATGGAGGGGTGATTTCTCGCTTTCTATCTCTCTGTCTCTGTCTCTCCAGTGAGCACACGCACCCTATAGCAAAAATCTCTCTTAAAAAAATATAGATAGAGATACAGATGTATAGATAGATAGAATACAGCAGAACTAACACTGTACCTTTGTGTCTATTGCTGGGCCAGGCCTTAAGAATCTACCAGTTTCCTGCATTTTGAGATAGTCTGCACCGAAGCCCTGAGCCACCTTGTAAGAAGCTGGACCACCCTGACTCTCCTCCTACTGGCAAGGCTACGTGTAGGAGTACAGGTCTCAGCTCCAACTGAGTCCAACCTTCCAGCTCCACGGCCATGTAACTGAAGCCATCTTGGATCAACAAAATCAGCCATCCCCAACCGAATATTACTAAATGACCCTCAGTTAATGCCACATGGAACAGCAGAGTCCTACCTGCATGTCTAGCTCACAAAATTGTGAAATATATGAAATTGTTTTTTCAGCTGCTGCAGCTCTATCTTAGCAACATCACTGGCTATTTTCTTTCTCTCCATCTCTATCCTTAGATGAATCTGTTTTGTTGAGTAGCTAGGCTGTACAGAACAAAGGACTGGAATCTTTATTTTCATTCATCCTATACTCTTTCAGATGATTCAGGCTTAAGTTCTTCCCACTCTCTTCCAATTTTGATTTTCAGAATGGAAATTCTGACCTCCTTTCTGCTGCGTCTTCCCTTCCCTGAGGCAGGAAACGATGTAAAGCCAGACTGGTCAAATTGGGGTGGCAGTCAGAGATCTGAAAAGGAAATACAGAGGAAACATGAGGTAGCTTTATATATATATTTTTTTGGCATATGTTTCTATTCATAGATAAGTTTTTTTCCTTTATCTTGTTCATGATATACTTTTTTCCATGAAATATTTAACGTGTATATATTTATTATTTACATTTAACCATTATACATCTTTACAGTCTACCACATGGTTTTTCCCAGCAAGAATACAGTGTGTATCAGCCAAGACAAAGACAAGACCATATGTATTATCATCAGAAAATAATCTTTCACTTTTTATGTCAGTGAAGCATATTAGGTTATTTTGTTTGTTTTTATGAAATAACATTTAAATCTTAAACTGCCGCCACAGAATTCTACAGACTTCAGAGGTCAAGCTCCAAACCACTTACATTATGGACAAAGAAACTAAACACAGAAGGTTGTGTGATCAGCCAACATTCAGGGCTGAGTGGTAGGGCGTGAACTTCACCCCCAGGGATTCTGACTTCCTCCTTTATGTTCATTTGACAAATGTTCCAAAATATGAGTGCCCAGGCGTACTTACTTCATGCTCAATTATTCACTTTAAAAACATAACTCAGTCTCATACATGGCTGATGGGAGTGTAAACTGGTACAATGACTTCAGACTCCACCCCACAACTAGGCAGATATCTAGGAGAAATGAGTGCATGTCACACAACAGTGTTCATCGTAAATTTATTTCTGATGGAAACTGGAAACAACCCAAGCATCAGTCAACAGGAGAATGGATAAACACTGTACAAATGGACTACTTTCTTGCATCTATTGTACAGTGGACTACTGCTAAACAATTTTTAAAAAACTGAGTATTCAAGGACAGCAGGTGGCATGGTGGTTAAGGTCCTAGATTCCCACATGGCTGACCATGCTTCAAGTTCTGAACCTGGCAACTTGAAAATCACACCAGATATGCATCCCCAAAATCCGAAGGGGAGAATGGGGAAAAAGGGATTGTAGTATGGCCTTCCCCATAGGGGATGATTTCTTGTTTTCCCTCTCTCTCTGTCTCCAGCAAGCACATGCACCTATGGCAAAAACAAAAACAAAAAGACCCTGAGTACTCAACAAGACAGAGGAATCTCGTAAGCATTGTGTTGAGCAAAAAGACACACAAGACCACGTACTGTATGATTTCACTTATGGGAAGTTCAAGGATAGGCAAAAGCAATCTGTGAAGATAGAGATCAGAAAAGTGGTTAAACTCTACATGGGAGGATTGGCCAGAAAGAGGCAGGAGTGGACATTCTCATCTGGTAGAAATGTCCTGTATCTTGATGTGAGAATTTTTAAATTTTACATATATAATTTCAATTAAGAAAACAAACATATACACACACATGTATGCACCTATCCTATGTACATATCAACCACACTATACATGCATGCATTTTTCTTTTTTTATTTTTTATTATTTAGAGTTATCACTATACGTCTTACCGTGGCTTTTCCCAGCATGAATACAGTGCCTATCAGACAAGTCAAAGACATTACCATGTACATTGTCATCAGCAAAAACTTTTCTTTTTTGTATCAATTAAATGTATTGGTATTTTTCCCCCATTGCCCTCTCTCTGTCTCCCTATTACCCACCCCCATATTACTCGATCCTTACTATCTCTAGTATCTACAGTTGCCCTCCCTACTCCCATACCTTCCGACCTTTAAGTTTCTGCAACAGAGCTCAGACGTTGGGTATATGTTGAGTGGAGACATACAAAGTCTGTCTTCCATACTCTGGCTTGCTTCACTTCGCATTAAGTGTTCCATATTCCTCCACTTCCATATTCCATCCAATGACAGGGTCTCATGTTTTATGGCCAAGTAGCATTCCACAGAGTACATTTGCCACATTTTTTCAATCCACTTGCTTATTTTTGGAAAGTTGGGTTGATTCTATGTCTTAGCAATTGTAAATAATGCTGCAACAAACATGGATGTACAAATGTTTTTCTGATTAAGGGTTTTCCTATCCTTTGGGTAAATACCTAAGAGTGGAATTTCCGGGTTATATGGTAG
Source organism: Tupaia belangeri chinensis (assembly GCF_000334495.1). Lineage (NCBI taxonomy): Eukaryota > Metazoa > Chordata > Mammalia > Scandentia > Tupaiidae > Tupaia > Tupaia belangeri. The sequence goes on from NW_006159958.1 coordinate 2,103,926, forward strand.
TTTTATTTGTAGGTTTATGAGACAGCTCCATATTGTTTTCCACAGTGGTTGTACTAATTTGCATTCCCACCAACAGTGTAGGAGAGTTCCCTTTTCACCACAACCTCACCAGCACTTATCACTATTTATATTTATGTTTTTATTTTTGGCCATTCTGACTGGGGTTAAGTGGTATCTCATTGTGGTTTTGATTTGCATTTCCCTTATGATAAGAGATGCCAAGCATGCTTTCATAGACTTTTTGGTCACTTGTATGTTTTCTTTGGAGAGTTGTCTGTTCAGCTCATTTTTCCATCTTTTAATTGTATTGATTTTTTTTTTGATAAGCTGCTTGAGTTTCTTGTATATTCTGATTATCTGTCCCTTATATGAGGCATAGTTTTCAAATATATTCTCTCACTCTGCAGGTTGTATCTCACTCTAATTTTTTCTTTTGTTGTGCAGAAGCTTCTCAGTCTAATCTAGTCCAATTTGTGTATTTTGGGGACTATTGCCTATACCTTGGGGTCTTATTTATGGAATCTTTGCCTACTCCAAGGTCCCTAAGAGTTTTCCTTATGTTTTCCACTGTTAGTTTTATATTTTGAGGTTTTATGTGTAGATCCTCGATCCATTTTGAGTTGATTTTTGTTAGTGGTAAGAAATAAGGATCCAGTTTCATTCTTCTCCCAGCACTATTTACTTAAGAGATTTTCTTTTCCCCTCTGGATTGTCTTGGGCCCCTTGTCAAGGATCAGTTGACTTTTTGGAGTTCATTTGAGGGTTCTCAATTCTGTTCCACTGGTCTACCTGTCTGTTTTTTGTGCCAACACCATGCTGTTTTAATTATCATAGCTTTGTAATATGTTTTGAGGTCAGGAGGTGAGTTGTCTCCAATATTATTACCCTTGAACAGAATTTTTTTTGAGATATGGGGCCTTTTATGATTCCAGACAAATTGTATGATTTTTCTTCTATTTCTATGAGGAAGATCTGTGGTCATTTGGTTGGAATTGCATTAAATTTATGGATTAATTTGGGTAGTATTGACATCTCAATTATATTAATTCTTCCAATCCAGGAACATGGGATTTTTTTTCACTTTTTTGTATAATTTGTAATTTCTTTTTCAAGTATTTCCTAGTTTTTCTTATAGAGATCTTTGACGTCTTTGGTATGGTTTATCCCTAGATATCTAACTGGTTCTGTGGCTATTATAAATAGGATTGCTTTCTTCAATTCTATCTCAGTTTGTCCATTGTTAGTGTATAAAAATGCTATAGGTTTTTGTATGTTGATTTTGTATCCTGCCACTTTATCGTATTTATCACTTCCAGGATTTTTTTGTGTGTGGAATCTTTTACAAATAGAAATGGAAAGTTTCTTTTCTTTTGAATTGTTAGAAATAGTTTAAGGAGAATTGGGGTTAGTTTTTCCTTAAAAGTTTTGTAGAATTCAGGGGTAAAACCATCAGGACCTGGACTCTTCCTTGTTGGGACACTATTACTGATTCAATTTCATTGCTTGTTATGGGCCTATTCAGACTTCCCATTTCTTCTTGGTTCAAGATATACGTGTCTGGAAATGTGTTCATCTCATCTTGGTTTTCTTGTTTGTTGGCATATAATCACTCACGATATTCTCTGATGATATTTTGTACTTTCGTTATGTCCATTGCAATGTCTGTTTCTCACTGATTTTATTTATCTGGTTCCTTTCTCCATTCTTCTTGATTAATCTAGCCAAAGGTGTATCAATTTTGTTTATCTTCTCAAAGAACTAGCTTTTGGTTTCATTTATTTTATGTATAGTTCTTTTAGTCTTTATTTCATTTATTTCTCCTTAAATTTTTATTATGTCTTTTCTCCTGGAATTTTTTTGGGTTTTTTGTTCCCTGGATTGTGCAGTTGCCACCTTTCTGCTTTTTTTTTTTTCTTGTGGGCACCAATTGCTATGAACTTCCCTCTTATGACTGCTTTTGTTGTGGCCCATAGGTTATAAACACTTGTTTGTTCATTACCATTGGTTCCTATGAACCTTTTTATTTCAGTGTTTATTTTTGAGGTCTCTGTCTATAGTTGATTTCAAGTATGATTCCATCGTGGTTGGAAAAGATGCTGTATATAGTTTATATACAGCAAATTCTATACAGAATTTGTAAAGGCTTGTTTTGTGTCTTATCACGTGACTGATCTTTGAAAATGTTCCATATGGGGGTGAAAAAATGTATGTTTTGTGGTAGTTGAATGAAATACTCTGTAGAGTCAAGTTCGTTTCATTTATGGTATCATTTAGATCTTGTATCTCTTTGTTAGTTTTTTGTTTGTTTGTTTGTTTGTTTGTTTAGCTTATCTGTCCAGAGGAGACAGTGGAGTGTTGAGATTCCCCAACAATTATTGTGTTGCAATCTATCTCTCCCTTGAGTAATGATCTCTCTTTGATGTATTTAGATGTTCCAGTGTTAGGTGTATAGATACATACAAGTGTTGTATCTTCTTGGTGAACCAATCCTTCTAGTACTATAAAATGTCCTTTGTTTCTTCTTATACCTTTCTTCTTAAGCAATGATACTGATGTCAGTATCACAACTCCAGCTTTTCCATTTGCATGGAATATTTTTTTCCAGCCCTTCACTTTCAGTTTATGTATGTCCTTATGCGTGAGGGGAGGTGTTTTTCTTGTAAGCAGCATATAGATGACTTCTGCCAGTATGTATCTTTTCTTCTTCTTCTTCTTCTTCTTCTTCTTCTTCTTCTTTTTTTTTTTTTTGAGAGAGAGAGAATTTTGCTTTAGGGTGTATGCATTCACTGGTGATACAGAGAAAGAAAGAGAAACAGAAAGTGAGAAATCATCCCCTTTGAAGAAAGACCATGATGCAATCCTTTCTCCTCTGTTCTCCTCCTGAGATCTTAGCCACACACACACACACATATACACCCAGCATAAGTTTCAACCCACTGGGTCCAGAACTCAAACTGCAGTCGGCCATGTGAGAGTCCAGCGACATAACCACTATGGTATCTGCTGGCCCTGATAGCCTGTGTCTTTAATAGGAGAATTAGATACATTAACATTCAACATTACTATTGATATTTGTGAACTTATTCCTGACAGGTGGTTAGCCATTTTCTCAGTTTTTTTGTTCTCTTATTTCAGTTCATCTTGCTTTAGTTTTCCTAATACAATACTCCCCTGAGTATTTCTTATAGAGTTGGTCTAGTATTGGTGAATTCTTTCAGGTTTTCTTTTTCTGAAAATAGTTTTGTTCTTCCCATTTGAACAATAATCTTGCTGTATATACTATTCTTGGTTGAAATCACTTTTCTTTTAATGTTGTAAATACATCTTCACATTCTTTCCTTGCCTCAGTTGTTTGTTTCAGTTGAAAGGGCTGATATTAGCCTAATGAAATAAACTTTATAAGTAATGAATGTTTCTCCCTTGCCATTTTTACAATTTTTGTCTTTACCTTTGATTTTTACCAATCTGGTTATGATGTGCTGGTGGAGGATTTTTATATAGATTCTATTTGAAGTCCTTTTTATTTCTTGGGTCTGAATTTCTCCATGTTTCTGTATATTTGGAAAATTTTCAGAAGTTTCCCATTCCTTCAGAAGCTTCTTCACATTCTGGAATACCCATTATATAAATATTTGGGTATTGCATAGTGTCTAGAATTTCTTTCTATATATTGTTCTCTCTCTCTTTTTTTTTTTTCTTTTGCTTGTTTGCCATTCTTTTTGGTGGTTTGGTCTATGTTGGAGACTTTGTCTTCAGGATCAGAGATTTTTCCTTCTTTCTTCTGCATGGTCCAATCTCCTGTTAATGCCTTCTAGAGAGATTTTAATTTCTTGTATTGTATTCTTCATTTCCAAAAATTCTGTGTGATTCTTGTTTAGAGCGTCCATCTCTTTACATAATTCCTTGTTCATGTCCTGAATGTCCTGAAATTATTTTCTCATTTCCTGAAACTGATTGTCTATTTTATCTTCCATCTCATTGAGTTTTCTCATTATGAATGTTCAGAATTCTTTTTCTGACATTTCCGTATTCCTTTGTGCTGTTCATTATTAGTGAAGGGCTACTGCACTAACCTAGGTGAGAGTTACCCCCCTTGTTTTCTCATGTATCTTTAAGATCTGCCCTAGTTTTTGGCCATCTGATGCAGTGTTCACTTTTTCCTATTTATTAAAGTAGATTCTTTAGTATTAGGAGAATTTCACCTTTGGTTCCCGGATGTGTTCCTATGGAGGGCTATGTCTCCCAGATCAGAGCAGTTAAAGGTAACTTCAGGTGCTTGACTCTACCAAACTTTCAGCTCTTGATGAGATGGGAGCAAGCTAAGGAGACATAACTTAGTGAAGAAGAACAGATCGCATGTGTGTGCTGGTGTGCTACTAGTTTCAAAGTTATTCCTGGTGGCTGAGGGTACACTAAAGAGAGCAGGCCTGCTGAGAACAGGCCCAAGTCTCCCAGTGGGTCAGCTGAGCCCAGGACACCAGCGTGCCAGGCGATGGAATCCTGCAAGTTCCAAAGTTACTCTCAGAAGCTGAAGGTGCATTCATGAGAGGAAGCCTGCTGAGACCAGGCCCAAGCCTCCCCTATGTGTGCATTTTTTTAATGCCAGGAGAGCATGCACACACTAGATAAAGAGAGCAAGAGAGAGTGATAGAGAGGAAAAGAGCATACTCGATAGGGTCTGGTAACACTGCAATCCTTCTTTCCCCATTTCTCCATCCTGTCAAGATCCTGGGTGCACACACATACATTCTCAAGGTGCTGAGCCAAGATTTGAGCTGTGGTAGGCTTCATAGTATCTGGATCCCTCTATACAGAGTGCTGACCTTCTCAGCTATGAGGCCAGCCCTACAGGTATTCGTTTTACATGAAAGGGTATTCAGAACAATTGCAGTCAATGGAATTAAAATAGGAGTTTATTTTGGTATGGAAACATTGAAATTCAAGCAGTTTTTTCATAATATACATTTCCCATAGACTTTTCAAAGATTCCCTCATATACATGTATGCATTTTATTTATTTATTTATTTCCATTTGTTATTATTTTTTAATTTGACCAGAAAGAGAAAAAGAAAGGGAAAGTGAGAACGCAGGCCACCAGGTCAGGATTCTTACTGTGCTTGGCTATGTGGGAATCCAGCACTCCACCTGCCGGCCCCTGTATATATGAATTTTATAAGTAAATACATTATATTACTTACAAATCACAGTTTCCAAAACGAATTAAGATGATTCAATTATTTGCAAACGTGCATTCTCAGTTGTTTTATTTTCTTAATAGCAGACTCACTGGAGATTGTATATTTCTACTCTCACAAATGCCAGGGAAAAAAAAAAAAACACACATTATACCTAGATAGGCCAGGCAACCCTCTCCCTTCCATGACGTCTTGCTCGTGGGAACTCCTCTTTGCTTTCACGCCCCATGACTTCACACACTGTTCCCTATGTCTGGAAGATCCTCCCTTTCTTCTTTATTGGTCTGACTTCTGTATGTCCTTCAAAACTCAGTCATCCTTCTGAGTAGCCTCTCATTGTCCTTCCTGACACAGTGCACAGCCAATAGTAGGAAAGAATACCCATATGCTAGAAAAGAATCCCAAACTGGATTAGATTCAAGGACACCACAGCTGTTTGACAGGGTTTCTGTAAATAAAAAATCTCCAACATTGCTGAAATTAATCTGAGGATTGAGGAAATGAAGGGTTCATAAAAATAAAAGTGCTGTGAATGCAACTATGTAAACGGGAAGGCTCTTCTTTTTGTGGAAACTAATTGCCCCCTAAGGGCTGATGGCAAATAATGAGTAAGGAAGGATGCCAGAACTATTTATAAAGATTTGGCTACTGTGACTTTGATACATTTATCATGAAATGCCCTAAAGAACCTCAGTGCCAGTGGGAGCTTATTGCTTCTGCGATCAAAACTTGAAATGCATTTAAGGTTTTGCCTATAACTGGGTTTCAGAAATATCAAATGCCTGAAAATATATATATAGAGCGATATGTGTGTGTGTGTGTGTGTGTGTGTGTGTGTGTGTGTGTAGAGAGAGAATTTTTAAAATTATAGTGGAGAAAATTTTTAAAATTATAACATCTTTGAAAAAGTAGAAAACCAACTATTTAAAAATATACTTCATGGAAGACTAAATGTCTTCAGAACCTTTATTCTAAATTCCGACTTATTTTTTCTTGCTATGTTAAAAAGGCACGACAAGTCCTGCTTTTTGGATTCACATGCAGACTTCCAACCTAGACCAAAAACGGGTGGGGGTTAGTGATTCTCGGTGATAAAATCTTCAAGATAAACCTCACGGGGAGGAAAAACCTCAGTTACCCCAAGATTCATGACCCCAGAGATCTCTCTAATCCATCTGCCCTTGACCATGTCACCATTCCCAGTCCTTTGGGGATTCCTTTAATGTATAAAGTATTTCTAGTAAAACGTTGAGCTCAGAGGGAGAAGGAATTCAGCAGAGGTAATCACCATCTGAGAAGCTCTGGCTTCTCTACAGGTAGCACTTGACAAACAAAGGTGTTAACAGGACCTGAAAGCAACATCTTTCCATAAAATTATGGAAAACATTATCATCTAGCTTGCGATTCTGTTCCACTCTGAAAGTAGAATCATAAAGTTTCTGATATCTGGGTAGAAGGAAGAAGGGAAACTTTGAGCAGTTGCCTTATCTTGACATTTATTGGTTAGAATGCTAAAAGAGCTTGAGAGGCTGCCTGCAGGTGTAAGACCTAAGGGCCAGGACCTTCTCCCACTTGCCTTTGGACTTCAGGTTTGTGTCCTGGGACTTTAAGACAAACTTGTGCCCCTCCCCACCCCATTCAGGTACTGGTTCAAGCAAAGTGCCTTGTCTGATGCTAGGCTATCTGCAGCTATAGGGCCTAACCCCTGTGGCTCATCCCCTCCCCACTGGCCTTTGAACTCTCAGGACCTCTGTGTTTTGGCACCGTGCTGCACACGATATTCTTTGCTCCTGAGTTAAAGCTCAGCAGCTCAGTTTGAGGTGCACCTGTTCTTTAGAAACAGGGACTACTTTGGGTCACCCAAGACCAATGACAACAGTGCAAGGTGCTAGTGAGCAACAGGGAGGCAGAGCAGAAGAGAGATGGCCAATTTTCTACTCCCACAAACCTTTGACCACTTGGAGATATCTTGAATACTTTCAGAAGGAACATATAAATCAGCAGATGACTAGGAATAATCTCAGAAGTACAAGAAATATGAGCAACCAACAAAACGTCTCTTCCCCAAGGGAAAGCATCAACTCTGCGTCACCCACAGACAACACAATGGAAGTCATGGAAATTTTGAATAAGCAATTCAGAATATTTGTAGTGACCAAACTAAATGAGAAGCAAGAGAAAAGAGACAACAAGCTCCAGAGGATGAGGAAGTCCTTTCATGATTCAAAAGAAGAAATAGACATCATAGAAAAGGATCAAAAGAATTGTTAGAGATGAATAATGTGATACAGGAAATTAAAACCTCCCTTGAATGTATTCAAAGTAGATTACATCACACAGAAGAGCAAATCTTGAATGTAGAAGAAAAAAACCTTGGACCTAGAAAAAAGTATCAAGAAGACTGAGAAAACAACCAAGAAATCTGAGGATAATATAAGAGGAATACTAGATACCATCAAGCACTCCAACATCCAGATAATTGGTATCTCAGAAGAGGAATAAAATAATAAGGTCATTGATCATTTATTTAATGAAATACTAGAAGAAAACTTTCCAAACCTAGAGAGACATCCCAGTATCCAGACCCAAGAAATACATAGTACTCCAAATAAAATCAACCCAAGAATATCCTCTCTGAGACACATCATAGCCATATTGGCCAAAACCACAGACAAAGACAAGATACTAAAATTGGCAAGAGGGAAATATCAAGTTACTTACAAAGGTTATCCATTAAGGCTAACATCGTTTCTTTCATCAGAAACAATGCAGGCAAGGAAAAAATGGGGAAATATAGTTAAAATGCTAAGTGAAAAATAATTTCAACCAAGAATACTATACCCGGCAAGATTATTCTTCATATGGTGAAAAAAATTAAAAAAAGATAAAAACATTCTTGGATAAACAAAACTTGAAACAATGTACCAACTCCAGACCAGCTCTTCAAGAGGTTCCAAAGGGAGTACTATACCAGGAAAACTAAAAAGTCAGACAGACGGTTATAAGAGAACAAAAAACAACCAAGAAAATGGCTCACTTAATGGTAAGAACAGGTCTGGAAATATTGATAATAACATTGAATGTTAATGGGTTAAATTCTTCAATTAAGAGACAAAGACTGGCTGAATGGAAACTGGCTGAAAGGAAAAAAAAAAAAAAAAAAAAGAAAAAAAACCCCAGAAATCCTCTTCTGTTGCCTACAAGAAATGCACCTTATGGATAAAGGCATACACAGACTAAAAGTGAGGGGCTGGAAAAAGATATCCCATGTAAATGGAAATAAAAAAAGCTGGAGTTGTGATACTGATTTCAGATAAATAGGCTTCAAGAAATAGACTGTAAGAAGAGACAAAGAAGGGCATTATATAATAGTAAATGAACTAATTCATCAAGAAGAATTAATGTTTATAAATATGCACCCAACTCAGGAGCACCTAAATACGTGAAGGAAAGACTGCTGGAGCTAAAAGGAGATATACAGTGCAACACTGTAATTGTTGGTAATCTCAACACCCCATTATCTCCTTTAGAAAAATCTTCTAGACTAAAAAATAAGCAGAGAGATACAGGATCTAAACGATACTATAATTCAAATGGGCTTGAAGGACAAAACTTTCCACCCTAAGACTACAAAACATACATTTTTCTCACCCTGGCATGGAACCTTTTCAAAGATTGACCATATGATAGGACACAAATCAAGCCTTTATAGATTCAAAGGCATAGAAACTATATCCAGCATTTTCTTTGACTATGATGGAATTAAACTTGATATTAATTTCAAGAAACACCCTCAAAAATACACAAACACATCAAACTAAACAATCTACTTCTGAATGACTTCTTAACTACCTAAGAAATTAAGTGTGAAATCAAAACTGTATGGAAACAAATTATAATGAGTGCATGAGTTTCCATAATCTATGGGACACAACAAAAGCAGTAATAAGAGAAAAATTCATAACAATTAGTGCCCATAAGAAAAAGATGGGAAGGTGGTTAATAGACAACCTAACATCATGCCTCAGAGAATTGGAAAAACAAGAGAACCCAAAAAATGCCAGGCAAAAATAAATTATTTGAGCAGAAATAAATTAAATAGAAAATAAATTAACTATACAGAAAATAAATAAAAGCAAAAGCTGGTTCCTTGATAAGATTAACAAGATCAACACACCATTAGCTAGACTGATAAAGAAGACCAAAGAAAGAAACCAGATAAATCAAATATGTGATGAAACAGGCAGCATTACAACACACACAGTAGAAATACAAAACATCATTAGAGGATACTATGAGTAACTATATGCCAACAAACAAGAGAACATGGAGGAGATGGACAAATTCCTAGATGCATATAATCTACCAAGATTAAATCAGGAGAACATAGAAAACCTGAATAGACCCATAACAGGCCATGAGATCGAATCAGTAATAAATAATCTCCTGACAAAGAAAAGCCCAGGTCCAGATGGCTTCACTTCTGAATTCTACAAAACTTTTGAGGAAGACTTAACCCCTATCCTACTCAAATTATTTCTAAAGATCCAAATGAAAGGAAACCTTCCAAATTCATTTTATCAAGCCTCCATCATCCTCATCCCCAAAACAGGTAAAGACATAGCAAAAAAAGAAAACTACAAATTAATATCTCTGATGAATATAGATACAAAAATTCTCAAGATACTTGCAAATCATATCCAACAACGTATAAAAAAGATTATTCATCACAACCAGGTAAGCTTTATCCCAGGGATACAAGAATGGTTCAACATATACAAGATTATAAATATAATACACCATATTAACAGAAAAATACAAATCATATGATCATTTCAATTGATGCAGAGAAAGCATTTGATAAAATACAACATCCTTTCGTGATTAAGACTCTCAGCAATATTGGTATAGAAGGGTCATTTCTTGACACAATAAAAGCCAAATATGAAAAGCCTATAGCTAATATTATACCGCATAGGAAAAAGCTTAGCTTTTCCACTAAAAACTGGTACTAAACAAGGTGCCCACTTTCTCCACTGCTTTTTCTTTTCTTTTCTTTTTTTTTTTTTTTTTAACTTTCAGGATTTATCTTCTTTAGTTTTCCCTTTAAAAGTCCTGGTTTGCTTTGGGGCAGCGTAGGGCGCTGAGTGCAGCTTGTGTCAAGGCCGAGTGAGGAGAAGCTGGGAATCCTTCTGAGTTACTATCCATCCCACCCTTTCCCATATATAAACTAGGCTCTGATAAACTCTTGTTAATTATTCTAGGGAGTTGTCTTGTTTTGTTTTTTTCGTCTAGAAGATCTGTCTTTCAACAGTATGATTCCATTATATGGAATATCTAAAACAGGCAAATCTATAGAAACAGAAAGATTAAGGATTGCCCAAGGCTGGGAAAATTTAGGGGGAAAGGGGGAGTGAATGCTATCAGGTTAGAACTTTCTTGTGAGGATGGAAAAACAAATGCCCTAAAATTGGGACCAGCGGATGGCTTTGTCACTGGACTCCCATGTAGTTGACCACAGTTCAAATCCTGAACTTGGTGGCTTAAAACTCATGTTGGGCACTCATGCATGAGTGCCCACAATCCTGAGGGGAGAAAGGAGGAGAAAGGATGGCCATGTGGCCATTCCCTTGGGGGATGACTTCTCACTTTCTGTCTCTCTGGTGAGCTCATGCACCCTATAGCAAAAATACTCTTTAAAAAAAAAGCTCTAAAATTAATTAATTAATTGTGGTGAGGGTTGCACAATTCTGTGACTGTACAACAAACCACCGAACTGTATATGTTTTAATTAAATTAATTGTATGATATATGAATGTATATAATATGAGGGATCATAAAAATGTTCTTGGAAAATCCATCTTATAAAAAAAATCTATGAGGCCAGCACTGTGGCCTAGTGGGTAAAGGAGCCAGATCCCATACGGCCAATCACACAGTTTGAATCATGACCCCAATGACTTGAGAAATCCACCAGAATGTTCTTGTATTTTCTTCCCATATGAAGGATAATCTTGCTGGGTACATTATTCTTGGTTGAAATTGCTTTTCCCTTAACACTTTGAATATATTTTCCCATTCTTTCCTCGTTTGCATTATTTCCGATGAGAGGTCTGCTGTTAGTCTGATAGGATATCCTTTGTAGATGACTTGCCATTTCTCTCTTGCCAATCTTAGTATTTTGTCTTTGTCTGTGATTTTGGTCAGTCTGGTTATAATGTGTCTTGGAGAAGATCTTCTAGGGTTGATTCTACTTGGGGTCCTTTGTATTTCTTGGGACTGGATCTTTGAGTGCCTCTCTAGAACATTCTCAGATAAACAAAACCTGAAAGAATTTACCAGCACCAGACCAAATCTCCAAGAAGTTCTCAGGGGAGTGCTGTATCAGGAAAATTAAATGCAGACACAGAAATAAGGGTTTGAAAACTAAGAAAATAGCCAACTTAATCATAGAGACAAGTCTAGAGTTGAATATTATATCCCAGAATTCAATTGGGAAGCTCAAACCACAACACAAAACTGAACTGGTGAAATAGCATTCTGTGACTTGTGACTAAAATATTGCTGCTTTTCTTCTAGGCTTTTTTGTCCAGTTTTAAGAGTTTTTGTCCAGTCTTAAGCTCTCAATAGTTCATGTACCTACTATTTGAAAAGAATACTAACCTGTTTCCAGGCTTTAAGTTTTAAGCAAATTTCCTTACCAATTCAAAACTGTTTTTCTTCAAATTACCAGCTGAACTTGCTATTGAAAGTAGTTAGATTATTTAAAATTTAAAAAAAAATGTTTATTGGATGAGCATGGCAGATGGCATGATGGTTAAAGGTGCTGGCCTCCCCACATGGCAGACTACAGTTCAAGTCCCAGAGTTGGTGGCTTGCTTTGCTTTCTCACTTTCTCTCTCTCTCTTTGTCTGTCTGTCTCTCTCTCTCTCTCTCTTTCATCAAACTGGAAAGCAATAATAAATAAAGTTAAATAAAATAATTTTTTAAAAAAGTTTACTGGTGCACAGGATAGATACTCAATAAGTGGATACCTATAGTAATTTTTTTTATGTTTTAGCATAGGGTGCATGTGCTCAACAGAGCAAGACTGAGAGGGAAAGTGAGAAATCACTGCCCCCCCCCCAGGGGAGATGGCCGCATCACAGTCCCTTCTCCTCCATTCTCCTCTTGGGATTTTGTGAATGGTCAGCCATGGGGCATCTAACCACCTTAACCTCCCTGCCATCTGTTGGGAATGTGTCTTTCCCTCCCTCAGAGGTCTTTTCATTTCCTCACTCATTCACCAAGTTCACACCAAAGCCCATGTACATCTGACAATGTTCACAGAGTTGGGCACACAGCAGTGAAGTCCAGGTCTTGGGGAGCTCACACTGTGGGACAAAGTATTTTGGCGGACAAAAGTACTAAACAGAAGGACCAGCAGTTAGCGTAATGGCTATGTCGCTGGACTCCCATGTAGTCGACCATGGTTCAAGTCCCAGACCTGGTGGCTTAAACTCAGGCCGGATGCATGTGTATGCGTACCCAAGATCCTGAGAGGAAAATGGAGGAGAAGGGATTGCGGTGTGGCCACCACCCCCCACCCGGGGGGTGATTTCTCACTTTCTCTCTCTCTGTCTCTCTCTGTCTTTCTGGCGAGCCTCCAGGCTTCCTCCTCAGAGCTTCCCACTTTCATGTTGTACACATTTGGCTTTTAAATAAGGTTTCATTTAAGACCATAATCAAGCCTTCATGGCAAGCCTAAAAAAGCTAACGTTAAGTATTTCAAAACTCTGCCCACTAGTCCCAAGACAGACCAAGCTTCACATCGGGGTGATGGTGGCATCTTAGGTGTAAATGTTCTTTCCAAGTTCGGTCTTAGTGATATGACTTCCAACAAGCCTTTCTCCCGAGTCCTATGACACTGAATTTCCTATTACTTTCAGCAAAAATGATGCTTCCTAGCAAACGTACATCCAACTAGTCATCAAGATTCAAGCTGCTAATAAGGCCCATGTCTTTCTGATTTAGTTTGGGTCTTTTGAAAAATGCCTTCAATAAATTCAGATCTTCCAAAAATGTCAGGGACCTTGACTCCAGAAGTGCAAATCCTCAGCCAGCTTGCCGAGTGCTGGATACGTCTCTTGATCACACATCACTGCCTTCCGTGACAAGCCTGTCTTTCACAACGGGTGCACTTCTAGCCTGGTGGCTGAGGAAAAGCACTTGCCAGAACTAAATCCTCATATCCCGCGTCTCACAGGTCCACTGTACTGAGTAGGTGACATCACGCCCGGGTTCCCTGGGCCTCTGCAGAGTCCAGACCGTGCACCTTCTCAGCTTGTTCAGCAGATCCACGCTGAGGAAGAACAGGGATGTTGCAGCCTTGTCCACCAGAAGGGATGGCCAGCAGCTCTTCTCAGTTTCCAAAATCTCTGCAGGCCCTCTCCCTTCACATCTCAGTCCTGCTCACGCGGGACGGATGGGCTGGGTTCTTCCTGTTGCGATACCTTTGGCATCGACAGGATGGCAGTCCCTTCTGGGAAGCAGCACAAAGGGCTGATTGTTGCATTTTCTGGCAGACGATAGGGGAGGAAGATGTGAATGGACCAAGTGTGCCTCTCCAGAGACAGTGTGGCGACTGTAATAACAAACGCCCGGAGGCCATGGGCACGAAAGGTCGGAGCAGGAGCCTGGGTGGAACCGCAGGTAGATTTCAGTATGACTCTCTGGGCACTGCTGGAGGACACTGGGAAGCATTTGCTGTATTTTCTCCTGCACGCTGGTTCTTCCTTGGCCCCAACAGTTAAGACCTCTGAAGGGAAGGGTAGAGAAGGCAGGGATTGGAGAAGAAAGAAATCATTATCTTGGTTTGACATTTACATTTTAAAAGTCAGCTTTGAGTTGACTCAAGGCATAAAATGTACAGGGAATCTAGAAACTTCAAAGACCTGTGGTGTAGCTTGGAGCCAGTTTTCCCTGAATCAGAGGAGAAAAACCTCCAGAACAAGGGACTAGCAGTTGGCGTAGTGGCTATGTCGTTGGACTCCCATGTAGTCAACCGTGGTTCAAGTTCCGGACCCGGTGGCTTAAACTCATGCCGGGTGCGTTTGCGTGCATGCCCAAGATCCCAAGAGGAGAATGGAGGAGAAAGGATTGCGGCGTGGCATCCCCCCTGGGGGGTGATTTCTCGCTTTCTTTCTGTCTCTCTGTCTTTCTGGCAAGCGCATGCGCCCTATAGCAAAAACCTCTCCAAAAAAAGGAAGAAGAAGAAGAACCTCCAGAACATTGAGAAGGTGGCAAGAGAGCTAGACATTAGGAATCCCACTGAAAATGGCCCTGCTCCCCAACTCACTCGCGAGACCAAACCTGTGAGAGATGAAGAGTACTACAGAGACCCTCGCAGGTATGGAGATTCTGTGGGAGAGGGTTCCATGCCTAGAGTCGCCAGATAAAATGCAATCTTTGGGACATACTTAAACCAAATCATTCATTACGTTATTGAATTTCATTACCTGAAATTCAAACTTCATTGAGGGATCTACATTTTTATTTGCTAGATCTGGCAGCTCTAATTGCATTCTCCTTGGAGGAAAAACCTAAAAAAGCCTCCTCACCCACAGCAAGACAAGGACAAGGAAGGGCAAAGGGGAGCTGGGTCAGCCTGGGTCAGGAGAAGGAAAACATTTCCTTTTGCATCAGAGAGATCCCCAAACTCAGTTCTCAGACGTCAGAATGAGGAGGACGGCGTCACCACATGCAGAGAGCGCTCCCCGAGGGTCAGGTGGGTGCCGTGTCCTCAGACAGCACCAGTGTGGACTGATCACACGCACACTCACACACACACATATACCCTGCGTGCCTCTGTACAGAAACATCAAAAGCCCACACTTACTAAGCACTTGCCACACACCCAGGGCTATTAACGGGACATATGCATACTCTTTCCTAAATGCTTCATGTCTGCTTCGTGAGCTCCTCTAATCCTGGCAACAACCCGAAGGATGGACGTGGAGCTCCAGCCTGGGTGGCAGTGGCAGGGGTCCTTCTGCAGGGCAACCACGGGGGTGCTCCCACTGACAAATCCAGACCGGGAGGCCACAGCCACAGGCCCTGTGATGGGAGGGCAGGCACAGACATTCCCCAGAGCATGGAGTTGGTGAACCTAGCACAAAAGACATTCAGGCGTCCCCTGCCATTCTTCGCATCAGCACTGGTCTGCCAGGGTCGCAGGGACACACTGGGCCCTGTGCAGCGGGATTAGGAGATGAATTCAAGACATTCAGGATCAGCACCAAAGGGAAGGAATCGCCCAGGAGAGCGCCCACCATGCGCCCCCACAGGCCCCCACACACTCCAAGAAGCCAGGCTGCAGGGAGCCCTCTCTTCCAGAATGGAGCTATTCCGTTTGCAGTGGTGTTGGGAGCTGCTTCTCCCAGCTGCAAAAGACAGACTGTCTTAAGAGTTTCCCAACATAATCCACACGGCGTGAACCCCTGGAAATCCGACAAGCCTTGGGGGTGGCCCGATAAAGAAGCATTTCTATCCCCTACTCTGGATTTTCCTTTCTTCCCTTTTTCTCAGCCCATATCTTCCATGGGCTGTGGCAAGTGACAGCCACGTGGGAGCGGAGTGTAACGCAGGTTCGCGTTGGGGTGATATAACACAGCAATTAGGCAAGAGGAGCTCGGAAACCAGCCTGCCTGGGTTTGGAGCCCAGCTCTGCCTTATGTTGTTGGCTGTGTGACGTTGGAGGAGTTACGGAAGTCTCCATTTCCCCATCTGGAAAATAACAATAAGAATAAGATGTGCTTCTCAGGTGTTTCTAAGGAATAAATTAGTTAATATATGTAAAGATCCCAGAGTGAACTTGGAATAAACTTCAATAAATTACGATTCTGGGAGATGGAGGCTTCACCTGTAAACTGCTGCAGCCAAACAACTACATTATAGAAAACTGGGGTACACAGTCCAGGGCGTGAAATCAGCAAGCGGTAAAGCAGGAACCCCCATTTTATTGGATGGTTCCAAAGCCTGGGGGCTCTCTCAAACTCCTCTCCTTAAACCGAGCAGGTTGAATGGCTTCCTAAGGTCTTATGACTATGGTGCTACTGCCACCTGGTGGTGATACTGCCACATGGCATGTGCCTGGGCTCCTACTGAGAACAGGCCGATGGAGGCGTCAGGATGGAGGAGCCACCACCATGGCCAACCGAGCCGCCCGGCCAGAGGGTTGCCACAGGTCCCCAGAGGGTTCAGGATTCCTAGAACCTGAGTCTCTCCTTCAAGGAAAGGCCCTCTGAGACCAAAGCTTGCAGAGATTTGTCTCTGTCACCAACATATCCAGGCACTGGTTGTTCACCAGGCTTCCCAGCTCGCGTGCAGGGGACAGAATGGTCAAGGAAAGGGGACACAGGACAAGATGACGGAGAAGATGCCATGATGCGGGACTAGAAGTATGGGGCCTCATCCAAGGCAGTCCACTGTGGGTGGGGGCACTGAAATGAGGAGTCCCCTTTTGGCCTCTCTTTGCCAATTCCCCCACACAGGTGGAAGTCTGTGGGTGACTGCTTACTGAGGGCAACAAAGTCTTCTGTGCTCTGGGTCCTCCTGACCTGTCCAGCCTCATTTTCCTGTCTCCTCAGACCCTGGGGCAGTTCCATACTTTGGATAGATGGCTAGCATTTGGCCTGCTCCTTGCAAAGCCACTTTCTGGGAAGTGCCTTTCACACACACTCCTCGCCCCACCACCACGGAGGCTCCTACGGACGGTATTATGCAACAGTCTTACACGTTATATCCCATGTGAGAGGCCTTCC
>NW_006159958.1:2121062-2143891 GCF_000334495.1 Tupaia belangeri chinensis
CATGAACAGCCCCCCCCCAGAGGCTTGCACAACTTTGTAGAACACCCACCACTACTGTCCACATGATTGATTTGGTGTGGGTGGTCACATTCCACCATGTAGACAAGAAAATAGCCAGTCTATGAGAGAGAGAGAGACAAAAATCTCTCATCTTGACCAAACTTTAGACAGACTCTTCTGAGCCTTGTTTCGGACTAGGCTTCAGTTTTAGCGTATGAAAAATGGCAGACTCTCAGCAGAAATTATTTTGCCCACCTCCATACTAAAGCACTTGAACACGCCATATCATGGTTCTTACTGATCCTAGACTCCTTGTTTGCCCACCCGTCAAAGTTCGGTGCTGCCAGAAGAATTTCATAGGTCCCTGAAACCTTCCCCCACCTTAGAGCGGATACTTGAGAAAGCTTAGTGCTGTCAACCCTTCCTCTCCCCTTTTAAGAGGTAGAGTTTGCACTGCCTAGGACGGTCTTCTTCAGAACTGGAGAGCCATCTCTTCAAAATGCAAACATCGGGGCTCCTCCTTCCCACCCAGGAGGCTCCCTTCTCTAACTCACGTGCTACCTCCTGTAAAAGCAAGGGATTAACAAGTCCAGTCTCTGCTCTAGTCCCCCTCACTCCCCCTCGCTACTCCTTCATTCTTCCTTTAAAACCCTTGAGCACCTCTGCACAGATTGGCGTTGAGCTCAGTTCACTTTGAGCCCTCTTCCCCATTGCGATAGTCATTACTGAATAGTCTCTTCTTAATGCTTTAACTAGTGTCTGGCTTTTTTTTTTTTTTAATTGCTAGAGAGTACATGTGGGGGAGAGACAGAGAGGGAAAAAATACTCATTCCCAATGGATCATGGTCATGCCACAAGCCCTTCTCCTCCTGTCAGGATTTACAGCACATGTGCAACATACATGTCACATGTTTTGCAAGCCTCTGAGGCCAGGATTTGAACTACGGCTGGCCATGTGGAATCCAGCTCTTTAACAACTAAACTATAGGACCATTCATATCTTTATTTTTAGGTTATTTAAATATTTCCTTCTTGAAGGCAAAAGGTATTCTTTTTCTTTTTTTTTCCTAGAGAGGTTTGTGCTATAGGGCACGTGTGCTCATCAGAAAGACAGAGAGACAGAAAGCGAGAAATCACCCCCCAGGGGGTATGGCCACGCCACAATCCCTTCTTCTCCATTCTCCTCTCGGGATCTTGGGCACACGCGCCCGGCGTAAGTTTAAGCCACTAGGTCTGGGACTCGAACCACAGTCAGCTATATGGGAGTTCAGCAATGTAGCCATTATGCTAACTGCTGGTCCCAGGGCAAAAGGTATTCTTGATAGAGTCTTCACATCACAATCCTTCCTCTAGTCCTGTGGTCAGCCAGGGCATAGATGCCTAACTGGAGTAGACCCAGGGCATGAACCTAGAGCCTTTCCATATGGCACCCAGCATCATGCGACAGCCACGCTACTGCCTGAGCCCCCACATCTAGGCCTATAGTATCCATCTTTACCCTTGGCAAGAGAAAGGAGCAACTATGCGATGAGAAGTAGTTGTGGGAAATGAGGACTAACGTCCCCAGTGCCCAAGTCCCTGCTTCTAGGTCATTCCAATATGCTCCATCATTTCTGCCCCTAGGCTCCCCAAGACACCTTGTCACATAATAAATCCCCTCTTACTTACAAAAACTCAGATCGGTTTTTGTTACTATGTGAAATTAAAAAATAAATAAAGAGCTCATTTCTTCCAAAAAATAGGGCTGGAAGGAGCTTAAGAGACTAGACCCAGGCATGCTGAGGTGACTGATCTGGGAATATATACCCACCCCTTGAGTTCCTTTACTCTTCCAAATACAGGAAAGAACTTTGTTCCAATATTCCTTTATCAGTTTATAAGCTGAAACATCCAGAGAGAACAACTGTCTTCAGTCCCTCCTTGAGGTCTAAGATTAAAGGATGTCAACACTTAGACAAAGCTTATGAAGCACTGTTATCTGTCTCCTAAACTCATTCTGCTCCCAAAGAGAATTATTTATTTACCATTGTTTGAGCGTTAAACAGCATTGTTTCTCACTATAAACCATTTTATAATATTAACTTCTATGCCGACCCCCGAATGACCATGAAATCTTCCCTCTCCCTTCACCGTAGGTTTAGCCAATCACTGATTTGCAAGGCTCCTTAGTATGGCATTGACCAACCTACGACTTTTGATTACTCCCCCTACCCTACGTCTATAAGACCTTGATGCTCATCATTCAGGGTAACTTGGATGCTGTGTATCCAGGCAGTCATCCTGACGTGGGCCTTGGTAATCATCCTCACTTCAGCCTGACTGAATAAATTCATCTTTGCTTATTTTACTTTGCCTCAACTTTCTTTTCTTAGGTTGACATTTCTAACTAACCTTTACTGAGCTTTCCTCCTCCTGATGTGCCCTTCTCCTCCCCGCTGCCTGCCTGGTTCATACTCAACCATCTTTCAACACAGCTCCAGCTTCAACTCCTTAGAGTCTATCCTGACCACTCATTCGGCAAACCCTGTGTGTGCCTCTAACGCACTCAGAGCCCCTCTAACACAGCCGTGTACTCAGAGAAATCCTTGGAGTTTATGTAAGAAAACCACTTGGCCAATGGAATGGAAGACAAATTGTGCTTCAGTGGAAAACTATGCATGGTCTAAAGCACACTGGTCTGGCCTATCTAATCCTGATTTTATGGGGTCTCATTTGCAACTCTATAAATTATAGATAAGTGATAGCAATGCAAAATTACTGTTGCCTAGGGACATGTAAATAAATTCTGTACAAGGGAGGTACAGTCCGCCCTTCCATGAAAAAGCCAGTTTTGCGTCTAGTTGAACATTTGCTTCAATACTCCTAATTTAACTTTAAATATGTCCGTTCTTGCATTTTTATAGTTTCCTCTTTAATGAGCTAAATAAAATCTGTAATACGTATTCATGTTTATACCTCTGTTATGATTTAGAATTGCCCTTTAACAGAGCATTAGGGCCTGTGGTTTTCATTTCATAACAAAGCCTGTCTTGAGCTGGATGTTGTTTTATGGGTTTTCCTTTCATTATCTCACAATGGTATTCCTCAGCCCCTAGAGCAGTCCCTGAAATACAGCCAACATCTCTTATAACTAAATCAATAAATCTTCTCAGCATGTCAGGTAACTGGTATTGTCATCTCCTTTAAAGATGAGGAAGCTGGGGCACTTAACTGGTAGATGAAGAGGGAGGATTTGAACACGTTGGGTCCTCAGACAAAACTGAGAAAGAAAATAATCTCACTTAATTTCCTTTTACTGAAGTATGAACACTTCCGAGAGGAGGAGTGTTCAACAGACTTGTCATTTCTCCTTGGCTCACATCGTGTCACATGTCTTCTGTGAATCGATCACCAATGGAATGAAATAAACTTTGGGCCACTAGAGCCATGCCTGGAGTTGGCGATGAGTCAAAATCATGAGAAGGCGTCTGAATGAAAGGTTCACAGCCAACAGTGTCGACTTCACAAAGTTCTGCAGTTATCTCTGCCCAGTCTCCACCAAGTTGGCCAACCTAGAATTCTTTTTATTTTTGTCTTGTTAAACTAACTTTTTTATTTACATATTATTTACATCAATAAGGAGGGGTCGGCCTCATAATGCAGCAGTGATGTGCTGTACAAAAGAAGCTGGATCCCACACGGTCATCCAGGGTTCAAGTCCCAGCTCCATCAGCCTTAAAAACATACTTGATGGGGACCAGCAGTTTGCGTAATGGCTATGTCGCTGAACTCCCATGTAATCAACCGCAGTTTGAGTCCCAGACCCGGTGGCTTAAACTCACATCAGGCGCATGTGCGTGCGTGCCAAAGATCCCAAGAGGAGAATGGAGGAGAAAGGATTGTGGTGTGGCCATCCCCCGCCCCCGGGGGCGGGGAGGGTGTGATTTCTTGTTTTCTGTCTCTCTGTCTTTCTGGCAAGCGCAAGCACCCTATAGCAAAAATCTCTCAAAAAAAACAAAAACAAAAACAAAATACTTGGTGCACACACATCTTCTCAGAATCCTGACAGGATTGAGGCTTGAAAAGAAAAGGTTTATAGCATAACCAGACCCCACTAAAGGATACTTTCTCTCTTGTTCTCTCATACATGTTTACATATCCTTCAACTTAAAAAAAGAAGAAGAAGAAGAAAGAAAGAAAAAGGAGAAATGATGCATTTATTGTAAGTGTATAATTACATAAGTTTTGAACTAGCTATATACAAGAAGAGAGTCATCAAAAATAAGTTCATGGAAAATACATATTATGAAAAAACTATGCATGGGTTTCAAAAAAATTTTGCACCGGGGAACCAGCAGTTAGCGTAATGGCTATGTCATTGGACTCCCACAAAGTCGACTACAGTTCGTGTCCCGGACCCGGTGGCTTAAAACTCACGCCGGGTGCGTGTGCGTGCGTGCCCAAGATCCCGAGAGGAGAATGGAGGAGAAGGGATTGCAGCGTGACCATCCCCCGCGGGGGGTGATTTCTCGCTTTCTGTCTCTATGTCTCTCTCTGTCTGTCCGGTGAGTGCACGCGCCCTACAGCTAAAACCTCTCCAAAAAAAAAAAATTTGCACCTAAATAAACATACCTTAATTCCTTTTTACCGCAGACTTTCTGAAGTCCTCTCATACACCCATGTAACTACCACTCCGATCACAATTTGGGTGATTTACATCACTCTAGAAATTGTCCTTATATAATTCTCAGTCTCCATACACCGCCATGAAGCAGTCATAGTTCAGATTCATATCACTAAAGACTTGCCAGTCCAAGAAAGTCACAGAAATGAAATAATGTAGAACATACCTTTATATGTATAGATTTTCTTGGTGCTTAAATAATATGTTTTGGAATTTATCCATATTTTTGTATGTATTGTAGTTTGTTCTGTTTTTAACCATGGAGTAAGATTTCATACTATGAATGTGGACCACAAATTGTTCATCCATTTTCTTGTTAGAAATATTTGTTATTTCCAGTTTAGGGCTTATGAATAAAAATGCTAAGAACATTCACATACAAGTCCTCTGAGAATCAGTTTTTAAATTGGCTGCATGGTTCAAGAATCCCAGACCATGGGTGAAACTAGTAATTTGGTCCCTATACACACCAGCAGCCTTGGCATAAGGGTGACTCGGATTCCATCCAGGGGCCTAGGCTGGCAGGCGGATTCCAGCCCTGTTTAAGGGATCTCAGGCAAGACAGCACCATCCTAACTCTGTTTGACTCCCTGACATTCCCAGGGAAGGCCTTAACTCCTTTTCCTGAAAAGGGATTGTATATCCCTGCCTCTGAGTTGTCTATTTAATCTACATTCACTCACCTCCTGGGGTCGCACACCTTCAACTTCAACTCACCACTGTGGCCATGGTTACTAGAACCCAGTGAGTTCTTTTTTTTTCCCCCTTTATGTTCAGATAAGACACCTTAGGTTGAGCAACTTTTTATTCATTAAATGTTTATTAAACATTAACTATGTGCCAGACATTGGAGATGTAGCAAAAAGACAATATAAAAGCATAATTAACAAACAAACAAACAAAAACCATGTCTAGAGTGTGGGCTGAAGGGCCACACCCACTGACAAATGCAATGACCCAGATCATGTCTAGGCCCCACTCTGATACCTAATCACTTCCCAAGGGCCCACACTTTCAGCACCGTAATCACATTAAGCCACTTTTTATTACCTTCACAATATAACCAAATTTCAACTCGTGAACTTTGGGGAAGAACATTCAAATCTGTATGATTAGTTCTGCTGAATAAAACATGAACAATCTGAAATATGAACAAACATATTTTTGCAACATTCTTTTGCTGAGGCCATAAAAGTCCCATGCACAGTTCTTCAGTCTCTTCTCTGGCCATTGGCCACCAGTCCCAGAGAGCAACTGCAAAATGGTAGCACTTCCATGAGCCTCACTTCCTGAGTGGCTGGGTAGCAGTCTCCCATCTCACCTGCCAGTATGCAGTAGACTTATTGGATTAAATCATCAAAATGTAGGGGATTTTTGTTACCAAAGCATAACTCAGCCAATTCTGACTAATGCAGAAAACTAATACCAGAAAGAGATGCTGCTGTAACAAAAACCTAAGAAATGGCTTAACAGTCAGTGGAGAGCAAGGGAACTGATACTGAGGATAGAAAAACAACACACAAATTTGGGAAACTGTTCCAACCTAGGGGGACAGCCAAACAGGTTTCCTGAGTGAAGGAGTGAGAGCCGAGACAAGCGGCATAGTGTTACAACACGGAGACGACACCCTGTCTTCAGTGTCGTCTGTTTATTGTGGGCAGCAAGGTACAGCACAGAGACGACACAGTGTTACAACTCTTCAGAGTCACGTCCAGTGTCACAACTCTCCAGGGTCATCCGGAGACGATGTAGTTAGTGTTACAACTCTTCAGGGTCATCTGGAGACTGTGCAATGTTTCAGCTCTTCAGGCTCTTCTGGTCGTTGTCTTCTTCCTGGTCATCTGTGTCGTCTTCCTGGTCATCTGGCTACTGTGGGCCAGGCATCGTGGTTATATACACGCTGGTGGGTTGTAAACGGTGGGCCGTGATTGGTTGTAAATGGTGGGTTATGATTGGTTGCTTTTGGACCAATCATGAGGTGCCAGATATGCAAATTTGAGGGATTCTAGTGGCCAATCAGAGCAAAGTTTCGAAGGTCAGGTTTTTTTGAAGGGAACCAATCATGGCTCTCTGAGAAATCTTGGCAGACTCGCTGGTGCGCAGCCTCCCACAGGAAACTATCAAACTACTTCCAGTAATTTGGAAGGTAGATCATGTGGCTAATTAGCTCTACAGAAGGTTAGGAATGAAATAATAGTATCAGTAGATATTGACCTCCTTAGCCAGATATTACATGACAAAGAAGCATTTAGGGACTCATTTGCCCTCTAGATAGAAAACTGAATAGAAAATATTCAGCTATGTGGAGACACACATTACTGAAACAACCAACTGTTTGGAGATTTAATTACTAGAAGACAACATTGAGGAAGTCTGTGGGTACAAAACCCACTGAAACTCTCCTGGCAAACATCTGATCTAAAGTAGAACTTTCCATAAAAGTCTCATGGCTTTAAAGTATTCCTCTTTAGAGTGAGAGGGGGCAGAGAAAGCAAAAGAAATACCCAAATATTAGGTCTTAGAAATAACTGCATTTATGGTTATAGGTGTGTGGAACTACCAAGGGCCAAACAGATGATAAGTCTACTAGATCTTTCAACTGCCAAAGAAATGATCTTGGATTGAAAGAGTCTTGTGACTGACCCCTGGCTCCCCAATTTTCCTACAAATTTAGCAGAAAATGGGTTAATACATCTCTGCAGCCTCCAAAGAGAATATATTCCCAACCCCCACATCAGATTATCCAAAAAGGATAATGAAGAAAAAAGAATCTCCAATTGAGCAGAACCAAGGCACAGTCAAGGAATCCTCACTTCCATCGCAGAGACACACAATATCTGCCCAGCAGGATTTCAGAATTGCCTGTGGGACATATTTGAAGATCATATAAGAGCCTAGGCTGGAGACATAAATTTGAGAGTCATAATTATATACAGAGGTATTGGAAGCTCTAAGTCTGAGGGAGATGACCAGGAATGAGTATGAATAAAGAAGGGCAGTGCCCCAAATGTTGAGTCTAGGGACACTGCAAGATTTAGAAGTTGGAGAACTGAGAAAACTGAGAACTGGAACTCATATCCTAACATAGACTCTGGACCTGACATTGGAAGCAAACCTTAGGACCTTGAATCTTGACCTCAGGACTAGATCGGGACTTAAGATTTTGAGCTGAGCTGGACCTTAACCTTTGACCACAACCTATACCTTGGTCCTATACTTAGACTTTGAAACTAGAAATCAGACACTGTCCTTTCACCTGGTATTTACTGAACCCTAAGTGTGACACACAACTCAGACCTTGGACCTGGACCAGGACCTAGGCCTGTGAATGATACATTGGGACTGGACTTTGGAACCACAGTCATTCATGTGGAATCTGGCTCCCTTAATAACCACTAGGCCGCAGGACCAGCCCTGTATTTGCCTTTTTTGCATATGGATGTCCAGTTGTGCCAGCATTTCCACAAATGCAGAACACACCTGACTGCCATCCCTCCTGTGGGGTGATTTCTTCCTGTCTCTCTGGTGAGCACTCATACCCTGTCTCTCTCTGTCTCTCTGGTGTGCACTCATACCTGATAGCAAAAATCTATCTCTACCAGGGAACCAGCAGTTAGCGTAATGGCTATGTCGCTGGACTCCCACGTAGTCAACTGCAGTTCACGTCCCAGACCCAGTGGCTTAAAACTAACGCCGGGCGTGTGTGCATGCGTGCCCAAGATCCCGAGAGGAGAATGGAGGAGAAGGGATTGCGGCATGACCATCCCCCCTGGGGGGTGATTTCTCGCTTTCTGTCTCTATGTCTCTCTCTGTCTGTGTGGCGAGCGCACGTGCCCTATAGCGAAAACTTCTCCAGAAAAAAAAAAATCTATCTCTACCAAAAAAAAGTTATATACTACACTAGTATGTGGAAATTGTTTTTATGCAATTGTTTCTGTTCTCTAATGTTGTTAAACTCACTTACTAGTTCTTACAGCTTCTGAAGTCAATTCTATAGCATTTTCCCTTTAGACTAATAATTAGTTTATGGGCCATCCCATGGCATGGTGGTTAAGGTGACTGGATCCCACATGGCTGACTGTGCAGACCAAGTATTGGACCAGGCATCTTGAGAAATACACCAGGTGTGTGTGTGTATGTATGCGTGTGTATGCCCAAAATGCTGAAATTTAAGAAATGCACCAGATATGTGTGTGTGTGTGTGTGTGTGCCCAAAATTCTGAAAGGAGGAATAAATAAAGGGAGAGGGGATTTCAATATTATCATTCCCCATGGAGAGTGATCTTCCACTTTCTCTCTCTCCAGTGAGCACATGCAAATTTTTAAAAATAAAAAAATAAGATGTACAATGATTAAATCAATTTTTAAAAATAATTTTAAAAATAGTAAAATTTTAAAACGCACACAAAAAATAAATACAGCTTAATTTTTTTCCTTTCCAATCTAGTTGCTTTCTTTTTTCCTTGACTTATTGTACTGGCTACTACCTAACAATGCTGGATTAAAAATGATGAATGAATACATCATTACCTTCTTACTAATCTTTAAGGGAAAACATTCAGTCTTTCACCAATAAGTAAAAGATTAGCTGTAGGGTATTTGTGGATTTGTTTATGAGGTTGAAAACGTCCCTTTCTATTTCTACTTTGCTCAGAACCTTATTAAAAGGCTTGAATGTAGATTTCATCAAATGCTTTCTTTGGTGTGGATTAAACTGTTTTCCCCAAAAAGATATTGAAGACCTAATCCTTAATACCTGTGAATGTGACCTTATTCGGCAGCGGGTCCTTGTGAATACAGTCAAGTTAAGATGAAGTCATACTCAATTAGTGTTGACCGTAACAGAGTAGGACTAGTATCCTGAAAAGAAGAGGCTAAAGGAAACACAGGCTATATGACAGTAGAGGCAGAGACTGGAGTGCTTCATCCACAGGCCAAGAATTGTAGGCAACATCAGAAGTCAAGAAAAAGGCACAGAAGAGCTTCTCCCCCTGCGCCTTCCAAAAGAGTATGTCCCTGTGAAAGAACGAATTCCTGTTGTTTTCAACCATTCAGCTTATGGTACGTTTTGTTTTGTTTTGTTTTCAGAGGTTTTTGCTATAGGGCATGTGCGCTTGCCAGAAAGACAGAGAGAGACAGAAAGACAGAAAGCGAGAAATCACCCCCCAGGGGGGATGGCCACGCCGCAATCCCTTCTCCTCCATTCTTCTCTCGGGATCTTGGGCACGCACGCACATGCGCTTGGCATGAGTTTAAGCCACCGGTCCCGGACTCGAACTGCAGTCGGCTACATGAGAGTCCAGCAACTTAGCCATTATGCCATCTGCTGGTCCCAGATTATGGTACTTTGTTACAACAGCCCTAGGAAAGTGATACATTTTATTTTCTAAATAAATTTACCTAATCATATGTAGTTGTTTGTCTCTTGTTTGTTGAAATACTGAATTACGATAATCTATAGGAACTATGGTAATGTCACCGCCTTCATTCCTAATGTTGGCAATTTATTTGTTTTATTTTTTTCTTAATTCCAATGTGGTTAGAGAACATACTTTATATGGTTTCAATTATTTCAGATTTATCGAGACTTGATTCATGACCCAGAGTGTGGTATATCTTGGTAAATATTTTGTATATACTTGAAACAAAATAAATATTTCTTTAGTCTCAGGGTGGAAGAGGCTAAGAGAAACACAGGCTATATGACAATAGAGACAGAGACTGGAGTGACTCATCTACAAGCCAAGAAATGCCAAGAATTGCAGGCAACATAGGAAGTCAAAAAAAGGCACATAAATGTCAATTAGATCAAATTGGTTGACGATGTTTTTCAAGTCTTCAATACCCCTTTTAACTTCCCCTCTACGTGTTCCATTTATTATAGAGATAAACACAGTGTGAGAGGCAGAATCATAGCAACTAAATATGCACATGCTCCAGTTCCTAGAACTAGTGAATGTATTACTTTACATGGCAGAAGTAACTCTGTAGAAGAGATTAGGGCAACAGATCTTGGGAAAGGGAGTTTATCCTGGATTTATCTAGGTGGGCCCAATAAAATCACATGAGAAGAAAGCCTTTCCCACTTGGGGTTAAAGAAAAATGTCAGAGAGATGCCACATTGTTGGCTTTAAAAATGAAGAAAGAAGGGCGGGGACCGAGGAATACTGATGGCCTCTACGAAGTAGAAGAGGCAAGGAAGCAGAGTGTCTCCTAGAGCCTCTGGAAAGAGAGGAAGCCCAGAAAACTGATTTTAGTTCAGTGAGACCTATATTAACTTCTTTTTAAACAGTTCATAAAGAACTGTTTTTTTAAAAAAAGAATATATGTTTTAAGCCACTAAATTTCAGCAAAAATAGAGAACTAATACAGATAATAAAATCTCTAGCTCTGTGAATTTGTCTAATTCCCCTTGCATTTCTTTCTGGTTTTGCATCATGCATTTTTTTCTTTTCTTTTCTTTTCTTTTCTTTTCTTTTTTTAGAAGTTTCTGCTATAGGGCAAGTGTGCTCGCCAGACAGACAGAGACAGAGAGACAGAAAGCAAGAAATCACCTCCTTGGGGTGACAGCCACGTCGCAATCCCTTCTCCATTCTCCTCTAGGGATCTTGGGCATGCACGCACACACACCAGGCGTGAGTTTAAGCCACCAGGTCCGGGACTCGAACCATGGTCAACTACATGGGAGTCCAGTGATATAGCCACTACGCCAACTGCTGGTCCCTTTGCTTCATGTATTTTGAAGGTCTATTAGGAGCATAAGTGCTTAGGAGCATTTAACTCTTTTTTTAATCATAAAATGGTATTCCTTCTCCCTGTTAATAGTCATTGCTCTAAAATTTAGTTTGTTGAATGTTTCTTTTGATTATTATTAACCTGGCATATCTTTTCCATCTTTAATCTTTAAACCTGTTAATGTCTTTACATTTAAAGAGATTTCTAATGGGCATATTTTTTTTAATTCAGTCTGAGAAATTCTGCCTTTTAATTGGGGTGCTTAGACTACTTACATTTAACGTAATTACAATATAGTTAGGATTCTATTTGTTTCATTTCTGCCTTGTTTTCTTTTTCCTCTTTTTCTGTCTTTTTTTTTTGGATGAAGTATTTTTATGATTTAATCATTATCTTCTTTGTTAGGACAGTGGATTCTTTTAATGTTTGCTTTATGGTTTATACTATATTTTATATATAATATATTTCTTCACTTTTGTCACAATATACCTTCTGATAATATTATGCCATTTAACATATAGTACAGATTCTTACAACAGAATGGCAGTATAAGGAGCTTGGGAAACTGTTCCCACAAAGAAACATCTAATAAATTGATCAACATTATCAAAGATAATCACAATTTCTGAAGATTGACCAAAGGGCTTACCCAAAAATTGGAAGCATTTACTTACCAAAATTGATGGAAAAGTGGCACGTAACAGTTATATGGCAGATAAGGTTGATGCTGCACAATATGGGCAGAGGCTATTCCTAGATTCCAGGTGATCCCCACAGACCCTTCATGTCTACAGTGTCCAGTGTACAAGTTTATAGAACTCCAAAGAAACTCCATACAGACAGAACAGGAAGAGCTCAGATATTCAGAAATGAAGACTGGGCCTCCCCACACATCGAAACCTATCAAAAAGGCTGCTAAGGTCATAGGAACGTAGAATGTGTACTAGAAAAAGGAAGTCGTAATGACTACTATGGTCATTACAGAAACAGACATCGACCATACGTTCTCCTTCGGATATTATATACATAATGACACGGTTTTATATTCCTCATCCTTTTATATCACTATTGTATATACAGTTTGGTGATTGTGAATGATCTTACAACTGAGAACTTATGTTACAACATATTGAGACAAAAAGGCCCAGTTATGATGAGGCAGCAGTAGCACAACGCTCTTGTAAAGCTGGAAGCCATATGGAAGATCAAGGTTTGGTTTCCAAATTGACCTGCATATTCCAGGCATAGACATGACCCTAGCTGGCTGAGAAAGGCTTGGGGAGCATAGCATGAGATCTCTTTAAGGGTACTTGCCTCGCTCTCTTGCCCTTCTTCTCTCAAAGAAAAAGAAAGAAAAATACAAAAAGAATATTGAGATACAAAATGATAGAACTACAAGAAGAAGAAACATGACCCAAAAAAATCTAAGATTTAGACTGGATTCAGTTACTGATAAAACGTTAATTGATCACTTCAGAGGAGGAGTTCATTTAGTTATATAATGATATTATATGACACTATGTTCGTTGAGTACCTAAAGTTATATTTGGTGACCTTGGATCTTAACTCTAGTTATGGACTTAACCTTTGGAATTGAATTTTTCTAGGACCTTCAACATGAGTTTTGGTATTGGACCTGACTGTGGGCATGAATGTTAGATCTGGACTTCCGACCAGTACCAAGATCTAGTTTTAGATCTTGGAACTGGAATTTGGATCTTTTATATGGTTTTCCAATATGGACTTAGGCCTTTGTCCTTGAACTGGCCCTGGGTATTTAAGTTGACCTCGGACCAGGGATTGCAAGGTTTTTAAATCTGATATTGTAACAAGTATTCTTGGACATGCATCTGGACCCAGATATAAGCCTTGAAACAGAACTGTGAAACTTGGACCTGGACTTCCATTATGATTATGAATTTCACATGAATTTTGGATCTGAACCTAGATTTTGGCATTTGACCTAGAAATTGCATCCAGAATTTAGACCTGGATATGGGTTTTGGACCCAGATCTTTGACCTTATCTTGATCTCACATTAGACCTTACCTTAGGCCTGGAACTTGGACTTAAACCTTCAATTTTGACCTGGACTGTTGAAGAGATCTGGGATCAGGACTTTAGAAATAGAAGTTGGACTGGGATCAGCAGATGGTGTAATGGCTATGTCGCTGGACTCCCATGTAGTCGACCGTGTTTCGAGTCCTGGATCCGGTAGCTTAAATTCACACCAGGCGCATGTGCGTGCGTGCCCAAGATCCCGAGAGGAGAATGGAAGAGAAGGGATTATGGCATGGCCATTCCCCCAGGGGGGGTGATTTCTCTCTTTCTGTCTCTCCTTCTCTCTGTCTGGTGAGTACACATGCCCTATAGCTAAAACTTCTCCAAAAGAAAAAAGAAATAGAAGTTGGACCTTAAACCTAGACCTCAGACATAGATCTCCCTATTGCTTTGCAGAATAAATCATAATGAACATAGCATTAGCTAAGCAAAAATCTAAAATAAAAGCACATACCTCTCAATTACATTGAAAAATCTTGGCAACATTTGTGAAAATGAGTTAAAAATCACAGAGTTCTCAGAAGTTCCTATTGAAAGTTAAAGTGAATTAAAGTGAATCTAAACAATATTTGTGTTCTTTGGAGGGAAATTTTTGCTATAGGGCATGTGTGCTTGCCAGAGAGACAGAGAGACAAAAAGCGAGACATCATCCGTCAGGGGAGAGGGCCATACCGTAATCCCTTCTTCTTTATTCTCTTTTGGGGATTTTGGGCCCACACGCACACACACAGGGCATGAGTTTTAGCTTCTGGATTGGGACCTGGAACCGTGGTCAACTACATGGAAGTCCAGCACTATAACCATTATGCCATCTGCTGGTCTCCATTATATGTGTTTTTCTTTAAATGTCTATTATCAGAGCCAATAGGTGGTATAGTGGTTAAGGTACTAGACTCACACAGAGTCAACCACAGTTCGGGTCCCAGGCCCAGCAGCTTGAAACTCAGGCTGGGAGCATGTGCATGTGTGGCCAAATTCCTGAGAGGAGAATGGAAGAGAAGGCATTATGGCATGGCCATCCCCCCAGGGGATGATTTCTCACTTTCTATCTGTCTCTCTTTGACTCTTCTGCAAGTGCACACACCCTGTCATGAAAAAAATCTCTTTAAAAAATTCCATTGTCATCAAAAGTTTTCTTATTGCTATTTAGAGCTAATTAAGATAAATAAGGCAAGTGTTTGGGAAAACCGTTTTCCTAAAATGTGCAAAAAAGATCAGTCTCATATATTGCTCTCAAAAGTATGTTCCCAGTGAAAATTAAATGAAACCAGATGTTCTTCCACAACATCTGGAAATAAAACAAACCCCGAGTCAGAACGAAGTCTATACTTAAGTCCCAACATCAAAGTCCAGGTCCAAGGTCAAAATAAAAGGTTTAGATTCATGTTCATTTTCCAATCTGAATTTCTATCCGGTCTGGCCCATTGCCCAAACCAAAGCAAAACTCAAGATCCAGGTTGAAGGTCTAGGTACAAGGTCAAAAGGCCACATCCAAGGTCAAGGTCCAGGTTTGAGATTAGAATTTATCATTCAATTCTCAAGATTAAGTTCCAGGATCAGTGCAGAGTTCCATGCTCTAGGTCAAATGTCCAATGTCCAAGGTCAGATGTAAGGCCAGTTCCAAGATGAAATTTTTGAGTCTTAGGTCGGACCTAAGAAACTAGACAAATCTAGGCCCAAGGATGAGGTCCAATGTACATGTCAAGTCCCTGATTCACAATCCATATTCATACTCAAGGTCAGGTCCTGGACCATGACAGAAGTATAAGCCTAAAGTCAATATATGAGATTAGAAGCCTAGATCCAAGATCCAAGTCCAAGTACAGGTCCATATCCGAGTTCCAGCTTCAAGGTCACAAACAACGAGAAAGGGCCAACAACCAGTGGCATGGAAGTTAAGGTGGATGAATTCCACATGACCAACTGTGCAGTTCAAGGACTGGACCTCAGGCTTAAAAATCTTGCTGGGCATGTGTGCATGCATATCCAAAATCCCAAGAGGAGAATGGAGGACAAGAGATTGTGGCCATCCTCCCTGAGGGATGATTTCTCACTTGGCCTCTTCATCTCTCTCTCTCTTTCTCTCTCTGAAGTGCACATACCTTGAAGAAAACAAACAAACAGAAATTTGGAAAAACCCAGGTTTAATATTCAGTTCCAGCATCCATGTCTAAATAAGAGATCCTGATCAAAGTCAATCTCCAAGGTCAAGTCTAGGTCTGAAGTTCATGTCCAAAGTTAAATATCCAGATGTATAGTTAAGGTCCACGGTCCGAGCTACAATTTCAAGGGCCAGATCTGATTCAGATCAAGAAGTAGAAAAAATTCACATCCAAGTTCCAGATTCAATATTGAGTAGGAGTGAAGTTAATGACATATGTTTAAAGTCAAAGTGGTTCAAATCTAAGTTCCAAGCTCTGATCAAAAACCAAGTCTAAGTTCAGATGTAATGTCCTGGAAAACTTCACATCCAAAGTCAAGGTCCAAGGTCCAAGTCTAGGTTGAATCAAGTCAATACACAAGGCCAAATTTATGTTTCAAAGTCTAGATCCAAGATATATGTTCGAGATCAAGACAAATATAAGTCCAAGGACAGGTTCTGATCCCTACTAGAATCTAAGTGCAGGTCAGCTATTCGGTCAAGTTCCAAAGTTTAAAGTCCAGCTCCAAGGTCCAAATAAAATCCTACTAACCACATTCAAGGCCATGCCTAGGTTCCGGTAAGGTCCTATTCTAAGGTTCAGGGCAGGGTTTAGGTTAAAGGTTGACTCTAAAGGTCTAACCTTAGTTACAGGTTGAAGGTCCAGATCTAAATGTGTGTTCAGTGCCAAGGTCCAACGTACAGGTCCTGGTATAAGATACAGATACATGTATAGATCCAATGTCCATGTTCAAGTCTAATTTCTATGCCTAAGCCCAGATCCCATGTGTAGATCAAGCAAGGTTCAAGATCCAGGCTCAAGTTTCAGGTTCAGGTATAATTTCTAGCTGTAACTTCAGGTCAAATAAACGAATAAACTTCAAAGTCTGAGGTTGAGGTCCAAAGTTTAGATCCAGAGATCTAGACCTGAGGTTCAAGTCCAAAGTCTAAAATTGACTTCCATATCTATGGTTCTTTTCCAAATGCAAATTCAATGTAGAGGATCAAGAACAAGTTCTAAGGTCCAGATCCTTATCCAGGTTTAGATTAATATATAAGATCCAAATTCAAGTCCAAACCCCCAAGTCTGTGGGTTGTTCTAAGGAACTAGAAAAATTCATGACCAAATTCCATGTCCAAAATCCACATCCCAGGTCAGTTCCAGATCTACATTTCAGGTCTGAGGTCCAAAATACAGTTCTAAATTCTGCATCTTAATACAGGTCCTAAGTCCAGTTCATATCAATTTCATAAGTCTAAGTTCACCACATAGGACCAGATGAAATTCTGGGTCTGAAGCTCAGGATTAAGGCTCAGGTCCATAGTCTTGGCCAAGAATCAAATTCCAAGATCAAGTTCTATAAAAGCTCATGTTCAGATTCATATCTGAGTGCCAAGATCAAGGTAAAATGTCAAGGTCTGAAATTCAAGTTTCAAATCCAAGTTCATAAACAAGGATGAGAACTAAGGTCAAGTTCTAGGTCCTGGACAAATTCAAATCCAAGATCGAAATCCTATGTCCAATCCGATCCCAAATTCATACCAAAGTCTAAGTCAAAAATCTAAGGTACAGGGACCAGTTCAAAGTCTGAAGTCTAAGTACAAGGACCAGGTTTTGGTCTAAGATCCAAGCTCAAGATCCTAGTCTAAGACCAAGAACTAGGTCTGAGATCTAGGTTCATGATTAAGTTATAAGTTCATATCCAGGGTTCAGTTATTGATCAAAGTCAGGAGCCATCAGAAACTGGAAGTCAAAGTTCAAGTCACGGTTCAGGTCCAAGTATAGAGTTCAAGTCAAAGGTTGATTGTCTAGGTCCTAATTTATATCTGAAATACAAATATGAATCCTAGAAACAAGTCCAAGATACAGTGTTTAAATTCAGGGTTCAGGTCCACATTCAAGGCCTAAATCCAAGGAACATATCCAAGTCTAGGGCCCAAAAGTAAAGCCAGAATTCCATTATTAATATCCAGGAGCCAGTCCAAAGTCTAGATCCAAGATTGATGTTGAAATCAGAAGTCTCCATCCAACGTTCACACCCCATAGTTCTGCCCAGATTCAGGTCTAATGTCCAGGTCTGAGGTCCAAATTTGAGTTGAAAAGTTTAAGTCCAAAGTCCAATTCCAAGCCATGTTCATTTTCAACATACCGGTCAAAGTCCATATCCAAGTTCAGGAAAAGGTCCCAATCAGAATGCTGGGTCCTAGATCCAGTACCAGAGTTAGAGATGCTGATTTAGCATCCAAGCCTATGACAGAGAAAATGTCTAAATCGAGATCCAAGAGCCATGCAATCTAAGATGATGCACAAGGTGCGATTTCAATTCTGAGGTCCAGGTTCAAGGTCCAGACACCAAAAAACTGTTTGAATCATCTTAATTTGGAATTGTTTGCACAAATGCCCCTTGGATTTGTTTTAACCTACTTTAACATTCTTTAGGAACTCTTAATAATTATATGTAATTTGGATTCAGTTTTCACAAATATTGCATGGAATCATTTTCGTTCTAACTCAAAATAAGAGGTTCTTTTCAAAGTAATGTGTGGTTCTGGGCTCATTTTTGTATCTACTGCTGAGGTTCTTCAGTGAAATTGAAAGAAATGTGAAGAATATCTGCTTTTCAGGTTTTACTCAGGTAATGATTTAAATACTACCTCACAGATTCTTTTACTAAGCAATAAGAAGTTAAGTTGGAGAAAATGCCTGAGACTTGTTTGCATTACTACTGCTTCATTTAAAATTAACCATGTAGGGCCCAGCAGATGCCATAGCAGTTATGTCACTAGACTCCCACATGGCTGACTGCAGTTTGAGTCCCAAAACCAGTGGCTTGAAAATCACAATGGGCGCATGTGTGCATGTGCCCAAGATCCTGGGAGGAGAGTCAAAGAGAAGGGATTGTGGTATTAGCCATGCCCTGGGGGTGATTTCTCACTTTCCCTCTCACCATCTCTCTAGCTCTCTTTTTCTGTTGAGCACATGTGCCCTAAAGAAAAATCCTCTTTTTAAAAAAATGAGTTTTTGAGTTCCAGATGGAATTGTTCAGTTCTCCCTGGCCCTCTCTGACAACTAAAACATCCTGGACTCAACCCAACAGATCATCATAAGACTCTGAAAGGTGAAAAGAAGAACATGGACTGCCTAGAGACCTCTGGATTTGAGGAATAACATGGTGAGTCCACTAGTTTTCTTCATCATCTCCCATATCCTGGACAGGGTACTACATGTTTCCAACACAGAATTATGCACAGGAACAGACATAAAAAAGCTCCAAGAAAAACTGATTCTCTCTAGCCAGACGGCCAGGAAAAAGATGGCTTAACAACAGAAAACTTTGGCAATACTTACCCTACTCTAGTCAAACCCCAATGGAAGAACCACAACCTGCCCCTGGCAGTTTCAGTGGAGTTATCTTGGATGAAAGTGAGGAGGAGAGGAATTGATCTTCTACCACCTTCTTATTCTAAGAAATGAGTGACACACTCTAATTTTCTTTCCAGGTGATGCTGATGAGTCTAACCAGGAAAGTGATACCCCTTTTTCCATCTAACAAAAGCATGTAGTGTTCAAACTCCCCTAAAAGGTGGTATTAGTAGCATCCAACAATGGAGACAGCCTCCAGCCCCACACAGAAGCAGTAAGACAATGAGACAGTGGGGGATAAAACTAGTGACCACTAGTTTTTACTTCCTCTTCTGGTGTTAGCCAGCTTCAAAGGGGAGCTGATCTTCAACCCCAGTCAATGAAACACAAATTGTTGCAAATTGGAACTAGAAACTCTCTATTTTCCTTCTACTGGTGTCAGTGAACCCCAGTTGGGAACTAAACCAACACATGCACCCAGATGCAATGAAACTGAATGATACAGTAAGAAGCAGGTTAGTCAGATGCACACACACACCAAGTGACATCAGGGCCTAGCAGAGAGTGAGTTTCCACCTCCCTCCCACAGCAACAACATGGTATGAGTAAGCCTGTTTCTTCACCTCTCTCTGATGGCAGTAAGTATCAGTGGGGAGCTGTTGTAGGACCACACCAGGAGTTGGGACCCAGCTTTCACTGGAAAGGTTTCACTGGTCCAAAGAGGAACTAAACTTTTACCCATCTATCAACAACAAGCCAGCGCGGTACTGTCAAAACCCCATCAGAAGCTGAAAAGACATAATCACCCAGCCCTTGAAATACACCTTAACAGAGGGTCTGCTTGATTAAAAGAAAAAAGACAAGAGAGATTAAATAGGATCTAGAATCTTATAATCTCCAAAATGTCTAGGATAGAACTAAAAATAGTCATTTAAAAAACCAAGAAAATCGGGAACCAGCAGTGAGCGTAATGGCTATGTCACTGGACTCCCATGTAGTTGACCACGGTTCATGTCCCAGACCCAGTGGCTTAAAACTCACGCCGGGCGCATGTGTGTGCATGCCCAAGATCCCGAGAGGAGAATGGAGGAGAAGGGATTGCGGCGTGACCATCCCCCCTGGGGGGTGATTTCTCGCTTTCTGTCTCTATGTCTCTCTCTGTCTGGCTGGCGAGCGCACGCGCCCTACAGTGAAAATCTCTCAAAAAAAAAAAAATCAAAGGGTATCCATGAAAAAACTCTTGAAAGTAATAAATGGATACCATAAAGTAGCAGGATACAAAATCAACATACAAAAATCTCTAGCATTTTGGAGACCAGCAGTTGGCGTAATGGCTATGTCGCTGGACTCCCACGTAGTTGACCGCGGTTCGAGTCCCGGACCCGGTGGCTTAAACTCACACTGGGCGCGTGTGTGTGCGTGCCCAAGATCCCGAGAGGAGAATGGAGGAGAAGGGATTGCAGCGTGGCCATCCCCCCTGGGGGGTGATTTCTTGCTTTCTATCTCTCTGTCTCTCTCTGTCTGTCTGGCGAGCGCACGCGCCCTACAGCAAAAACCTCTCCAAAAAAAAAAAATCTATAGCATTTCTATACACAAACAACAAGCAGACTGAGGTAGAACTGAAGAAAGTAATCCCATTTACCATTGCCACAAAAAGCATGAGGTACCTAGGAATAAATCTAACCAAAGAAGTCTAAGACCTCTACGAGGAAAACCATGAAAATCTAAAAAAAAGAAATTGAAAATGACACACACAAAAAAAATGTAAGGATGGCCCATGTTCCTGGATTGGAAGAATTAATATAATCAAAACGGCAATTCTACCCAAATTAATCTACATATTTAAAGCAATCCCAATCAAATTACTAGAGACATTCTTCACAGATTTAGAAAAGAAAATCATAAGGGTCAGCAGGTGGCATGGTGGTTATGGTACTAGATTCCCACAAGGTCAACCATGGTTTGAGTCCTGGACCCAGTGGCTTAAACATCACAACAAGTAGATAGGTAGATAGATAAATAAATAAATATATGTTCAAAATTTTTTTAAAAAAGAAAGAAAAGACAATCATAGAATTAGTCTGGAATCATAAAAGACCCCATATTGCCAAAAACAATCCTGCACAAGAAGAGTGGAGTAGGAGGCATCTCACTCTCTGACCCCAAAATATATTACAAAGCTGTGATAATCAAGACAGCATGGTATTGGCACAAAAACAGACATGTGGGCCAATGGAACATAAATGCAGAAATAAACCCCCAAAACATACAACCAATTGATTTTTGAAAAAGGGTACCAGTCAATCCAGTGGGAAAAAGAAAACCTCTTCAGCAAATGGTGCGGAAAAAATTGGGTATCCCTCTGTAGAAAGACGCACCTGAACTCCTATCTCTCACCATTAATAAAGATCAGTTCAAGTGGATCTTAAGACCTCAAACTATAAAACTACCAGTGGAAAACCCTGGGAGACATTGGAGTAGGCAAAGACTTCTTAAATAAGACCCCCCAAAGCACAGACAATAATCCTCAAAATAGACAAGTGGGATTACATCAGTTTAAGAAGTGTCTGCACAGCAAAAGACACAGTAATCAATGTGAATCAACAACCCTTAGAATGCGAGAATATGCCTCGGAAAAGAGACTGGTAACTAGAATGCACAGCGAGCTCAAGCAGCTTACCCAAAAATAAAAAAAGTATCAAGCCAAGACCAGCAGTTAGCATAATGGCTATGTCATTGGACTCCCATGTAGTCTACTGTGTTTTGAGTCCTGGACCTGGTGACTTAAACTCAGGCTGGGTGCATGTGTGTACATGCCCAAGATCCCGAGAGGAGAAAGGAGGAGAAGGGATTGCGGCGTGGCCAACCCCCTGGGGAGTGATTTCTTGCTTTCTGTTTCTGTCTTTCTGGCAAGCGCATGTGCCCTATAGCAAAAACCTCTCCTAAAAAGTAAATAAATAAAAATAGTAAAATATTATCAACCCAATTAAAATATGGGAAAATGAGCTCTACATACAATTTTCTAAGGAAGATATACAAGCAGCAAAAAAAAAAAAGCATACGAAAATCTGCTAAGCATCCCTTACAGTAATGGATATGTATATCAAAATTACAATGAGATATCACCTAACCCCAGTCAGAATGGCAAAGATTAAAAAAAAAAAAAGTGATTTTTGGCAGGGCTCTTATTAAAGGGGAATTCTCCTACATTATTAGTGGGAATGTAAGTTGGTCCAGCCACTGTGAAGAACAATATGGAGGAACTCCAAAGATCTACAAATAAAACTACCACATGACCCAGCAATTCTACTTTTGGGTATCTACCAAAAGGATAGGAGAATGCTCAGTCAAAAATTGTGTGCAGAGAAGATTCCTCATGGCTCCTGCAAACTAGTTAGTTCAGGATACAAGAGAAATGAAGATTTTCTACCAATAATTCAGCCTCCAGCAAACAAGCTAGTGTGATTGAACTTCAAGAATTAGAAAGAAACGCACCATCCATCAGATAACTAGAAATCACCACAGGACCACAAGAAATATGGGAGAGCAATAAAATACCTCTCCTCCAAGGGAAAAGAATAACTCCTCTTCATCCACAAGCAGTTCAATGGAAATCATGGAAATGTCTGATAAAGAATTCAGAACATTCATAATGGCAAAGCAGAGATGGAAAAGAAGGGAGACAATGAACTGCTAAAGAGAAAGGAGAAAGAAGTTGATGAGTTCCAGGAGGTGAGAAAACTCTTGCAAGATCTAAAAGAGGAATTACACACTTTAAAAAAGAATCAAACGGAACTGTTGGAGATGAAGTCTATAATACAGGAAGTCAAAATCTCCCTTGAAAGTATTAAAAGCAGACTAGATCA
>NW_006159958.1:2145144-2145874 GCF_000334495.1 Tupaia belangeri chinensis
AAAATTATTTGTTGACAATAGCATGTATGTTGATGTGCTTGATTGAGACAATATACAGTGTACTCTGGATGGAAAATCTCATTTTGTATGCTGTAATGATGTACAGTGAATGAATGTAAATAAATTAATTTAAATTTTAAAAAAAATTCCACCTCCCCCTGAAAAACAAAACAAACAAACAAACAAAGAGAATATATTATGGCATATTCTATAATTCATAAATAAATATCAGTAAAGCAGATGATTAAAAAACACTATTGATTTAAGAAAATGTTTGCATCAAAAAAAAAACTCATACTTTTTAATTCTAAAAAAAAAAAATGTGTGCACATCTGTGTTTACTGCAGCATTATTCACCGTTGCTAAGACATGGAACCAACCCAAATGTCCATGAACAGATAATGGATTGAAAAAGTGTGGCACATATACTCTATGGAATACTACTCAGTTTTATAAAAATCAACAAGACCCTGGCATTTGAAAGTGAATGAATATGGAAGATTTAATGCTGAGTGAAGCAAGCCAGGTATTGCTTCAGAGACACATTGTATGTCTCCACTTAACATATACCAACTTTCCACACTCTACAGCAGAAACTGAAAGATGAGAGGGTATAGAAGTATGGAAAATGGGGAACCAGCAGTTAGCGTAATGGCTATGTCGCTGGACTCCCACGTAGTCAACTGCGGTTCGTGTCCCGGACCCGGTGGCTTAAAACTCACGCCGGGCG
>NW_006159958.1:2146016-2148913 GCF_000334495.1 Tupaia belangeri chinensis
AAAAAAAAAAAAAAGAAGTATGGAAAATGATTACGGATACTGGAGACAGTGGCCAACTTAATCGTAGGGACCAGTCTGGGAAGAGAGGTGAGGAAGGAGGAGAGTACGAGGGGAAAAAATCAAGGAGAAAAACAGAGAGGCAAGAGATTTATGAGACACAGAATGGACAATTATCCAGAATGGATGATTATCTGTTGATGCTCATGTATAGTACCCTCAGCTGGACTGGTATGAAATGTATTCACGTTGGATAAATTCACTTAACAAGCAAAGTGACATACAGTGATGGAATGTATAAAATAAATTAAAATTTAAAAATGTAAACCTCTAATAAGATAAAGATAAAATGAGAAATAAATAAAAACAACCTGTATCATAGTGAAATACTACAAATAATTTTATGCTCATAAATTCAACTAAAGAATGGAAAAATCCTTGAAGCCAAAGGTTTATCAATATGAAATGGATAATTATTTTTTCAACACATGAACTTCAGGGTTTTTGGGGGGAGGTGATGTACACACTTACGTTACATATCTATGTTATTCTCACTTGGGTGGGGCTATTTTCTCAGTCTTCATGGTGCATTTTTCTAGGCCAGTGATTCTGTCTTCTCCATCTGAGATTCGATCTTCTATATGATCTAGTCTGCTTTTAATACTTTCAAGGGAGGTCTTGATTTCCTGTATTACAGTCTTCCTCTCTAATAGTTTCGTTCATTCTTTTCAGATCATACAAGAACTTCTTCACCTCCTGGAACTTGTCAACTCTTTTCTCCCGCATCTTCTGAAGTTCATTGTCTCTCTTCTCTTCCATCTCTGTTAGCTTTGTCGCTATGAATATTCTTAATTATTTATCTGACAGTTCTGTTAAGTCCATTGTACGGTCTGTGGATGAAGAGGAGTTATTCTTTTCCCTCAGAGGAAAAGTAATTTCTTGCTTGCTCATATTTCTTGTGTCCCTGTGGTGATTTCTGGTCTTCTGATGGATTGTGCATTTCTTCCCAACTCTTGAAATTCAGTCTGAGAATTCAGAGGCATGCAAGGGAGGTGATCTTCAGACTCTCTTCTCTTCCATTTTTCATCTTTTGTGCATTCAATTCAGTGTGAATTGAGGAATATTCTGATCGTAATAGTATTCAGATGTTTGGATACTGTTCACTTGGACCTGTCTAGACAAGACACTCAGTGCATGGAGGCTGAGCAGCCAAGGGATAAAGTTTAAAAAAAGAAAAGAAAAGGAAGAAAAGAAAAGAAAACAGAAGAGGAGGAAAGAGAACAAAAAAGACAATCGAAAAGTTTATATTTCAATTTTTAAAAGCAAAAAATGAAAACCGTGCAGTGCACACATGTACCGTGTAAAACCAATATTTCACAGCTCAAGTTCAGTAGCCATCTCAGAAGGGCCTGGGTTTGTGACTCTCTTCAATGGGAGGAAGTAAAGGCATGAATCAGCAAGGTAAAGGAGGGGGGTTGAGAGCCCAGAAAATACTTTACCTAAAAAAATTAAAAAAAAAAAAAAGACACAGGGAGACACAAAGAGATAGAGATAGGGAGAAGGATACAGAAGTTTCCCTACCACTCTAGAAATTAATCTAGAGGATGAAGTCTCAGCAGAATATCTTCATTTTTGTGCCTGAAAGCAGTATTTCACAGCTCAAGTTCAGTAGCCATCTCAGAAAGTCCTGGGTTTGTGCCTCCAAAGTAGATCATTTTTAAGAGGTTTTTGCCTTAGGGTACATGAGCTCACCTGAGAGAGAGACAGACAGACAGACGGAGACAGAGACAGTGAGAGGGGAAAGTGAGAAATCACTTCTGGGAAATGGTCATGCTGCAATCCCTTCTTCATTCTCCTCCTAGGATCTTGGGCATGCATGCACACATACACCTGACATGAGTTTTAAGCCAT
Organism: Tupaia belangeri chinensis; assembly: GCF_000334495.1. Classification (NCBI taxonomy): domain Eukaryota; kingdom Metazoa; phylum Chordata; class Mammalia; order Scandentia; family Tupaiidae; genus Tupaia; species Tupaia belangeri. The sequence continues at coordinate 2,147,925 of NW_006159958.1, forward strand.
AGGTCTGGGACTCGAACCACAGTCAGCCATGTGGGAGTCCATGACATAACCACCACTTCATCTGCTGAATGGATCATTTAAATAATCCTCTAATCATTATAGAAATTAAATTTGTAACCCAAAAGTTCCTAAAAAATAAATATCCAGGTCAAGATAGTTTTACTAGAGAATTCTACCAAATACTTTAAGAAAGCCTAACACCACATTTACACAATCTTCACCAGAAAAACAGAACAGAAGGAATACATCCCAACTCATTTTATGAAACAGGTATTATCCTAATTTAAAAAACAGACAAAGACATCACAAGAAAAGAAAACTACAAATTAATATCTCTCATGAATTTAGACACAAAAAAATCCTCAACAAAATATTACATATATGTTACATATATGAAAACAATTATGCTCCATGTCCAAGTGTGATTCATTCTGAATATTCATGGCTGGTACAACATTCAAAGATTAATCAATGTAATTTACCATATCAATAGGCTGAAGAAAAAGTCATATAATCATAACAACTGACAGAAAAAGCATTTGACAAAATCTGACATTCATTCATGAGAAAACTCTTAGAAAACTAGGAATAAAGGGAAAGTTTCTCATCTTGATAAAGAACATTTACCAAGAAAACAGATAACATCACATTTAACTATGAAAGTCAAATGCTTCCCCCTCTAAGATGAGAAAAAAAGATTAAAGTTACCTGGTCTCACTATTGCTATTCAGTATGTACCAGAATTTCTAGCCCTTGCAATGAGAAGAAAACATATATAAGACCACATAAATTGGAAAGGAAAAATAAAACTCTTCCTATTGGCAATGACATGATTTTTCTATGTAAAAAATCACACACATGCAAAAAAATAAATAAATAAAATTCCAAAGAAAAATTCCCAAAATAAATGAGCTCAGCCAGGTAGCAGAACAAAAGATCAATAAACAAAAATCAGGGCCTCTCCGCCCGCGCCTAGGCCGCAATGGCGG
>NW_006159958.1:2149342-2149636 GCF_000334495.1 Tupaia belangeri chinensis
AAAACTTTGGACTCGTGGCCCCTCTCCCTTTGCTCGCAGGTATAGCATTTTCAATGACCCCTCTGGAAGACAACTGTATATAGCAGAGATAGAGTAAACGGGAGAGGGGGAAAGGGCTGAGGGTCAAACATAGGATAAAAAACATATATATATGTATACATATGTATGAAAGTAGAAATGGAATATTATTGGTGATAACATGCTTGATTAAGACACTATGCAGTTTATCCTAGATGGGAAACTACATTTAGTGTGTTGTGATGATGCTCAGGGAATGAGTGTTAGGTAATATAA
>NW_006159958.1:2149728-2151873 GCF_000334495.1 Tupaia belangeri chinensis
GGAGGGGAATCGGGGCCAGGCCGAGGTGGTTAAGGCCTGGATGCCACACCCAGGAGGGGGCTCGGGTACAGCCCAACACAGCCACGCTCCCAAGGGGTGCGGTTCGCTCAGTCCTTTCCCGCCCGGCACGTGGTCTGTGTGGGGAGGTGCACACACAGCAGAGACCCGGGTGGGCCCTGCAGAGGAAAGCCTGCCCGATACAGCAAGCACTAAGTAGGCTGAGACGGGCTGGCCCCATGCGCATGCGCGCCCCAAATCCCAACCGGGTGGAGACATGGAGAGAAGGGGCTGTGCTGCAGCCACGCTCTAGGGAGCCCCCCGTCACATGTACCTTCGGGCCATTAGAAAAAGCAGGCTGGGGCCAGCAGGTGGCACGGAGGGTAAGACAGCTGACTACATGGCTGACATTCAGTTCAAGTCTTGGGCTGGTGGCTTGAAAAATATGCCTGGTGAGTGTGTGTGCATGCCCCAAATCCAAAGGGAATGGAGGAGAAGGCATTCTAGTGTAACCATTCCTCCAAGGCGGCGATTTCTCACTTTTCCTCTCTCTTCCTTTCGCTCTCTGGTGAGCACATGTGCCTTATAAGCAAAACTAAATTTAAAAAATTAATGATTTTTAATAAGTAATGGCTCAGATGATTTAAATTTATAAATGCTTTTAAAATTTTATATACAGCTGCATCTTTTAAAATTAAAATCATAGTTTAAAGAATTGAAAATCACAATTGTTCAAATTGAATAATAAGTTGATTACGTCAGATTTTAAATAACACATCATTCAGGTGATTATACACTCTTCAAACTCCTCACTCTTTTTAAAAATTGTATTCTTGGGGCCTGGCAGGTGGTATGGTGGTTAAGAGCAACTGGACCCCCCACATGACTGACTGTGGTTCTAGTGTCAGACCTGGTGGTTTGCCTTCTCTCTGTCTCTCTCTGTCCCTCTGGTCAAATTAAAACTAAACAAATAAAATAATTATTTAAGAAAAATAAATAAATAAAAAAATAAACAAAATTCAATTGCATTTCTATATATTAACAATTAACATAACAAAACTTGAGATCAAAAACACAGTACCATTTACAATAGTTCCCAGTAAAGTAAAATTCTTTGATATTTCTCTGATAACTCACGTACGGAATGTATCCTAAACATTTTTAAATGCTGATGGAAGAAATCAAAGAAGACCTAAATAAACAGAGACACATTGTGCTCATCGGTGGAATCGTCAACCTAATAAAGATAGATTGAATGTATTGGTGTATAACTCCTATCAAAATGCCTGCAGGTGGGGACCTGACAGTGACACGGTTATGAAACACGACATTCTGTAAAGATGACCCAGGTGGAAAGGTTCCAGTTCATATCCAGAGATCTCTGAAATCTCCCTGAGTACACCAGGCACATGTATGCCCGACATCCAGGGCTGAATGAAACTGGGGTGGAGCACAGTGTTGGGACCCGTGTGGAAGCTGTATCTTTTGTTTGTTTGTTTGTTTGTTTTGCCAGAGGGCATGTGCACTAGCTGGATAGAGAAAAAGAGAGAGAGAGAGAAAGAGAAAGCACATTGTCTATGAGGAATGCTCATATCACAATCCCTTCGTCTCCATTCTCCCATCTTTCAGAATTTGGGACACACACGTGCACGCACCTGGCATGATTTTCAAGCTGCAGGGCCCAGGGCTTGAACTGTGATCACCCATGTGGGAATCAGTGCCTTCACCACCACGGCATCTACTGACCTGAGAAATGAAATTTTTCATTCACACAAAAACGTGTACATGAATAAATGTTTACAAAGACTTTACTCATAATTACCCCAAAATGGAAACAACCCTGATGTTCTTTAGCAGATCAATAAATAAACTATAATGGGGCCAGTAGGTGGCATGGTGATTAAGGTGCCGGACTCCCACATGGCTGATTGAGGTTCAAGTCCCAGACCTGGCAGCTTGCTCTCTCACTTTCTATCTCTCTCTCCTCCTCCCCTTTCCTCTCTCTCTCTCTCTTGAAAGTGCCCTATAGCAAATTTTAAAATAATGTTAACAATAAATAAAATTAAATAAATAATTCTTTTTTTTGAGAGAGAGATTTTTGCTATAGGGCGCATGCGCTCGCCAGACAGACAGCGAGAGACATAGAGA
>NW_006159958.1:2151947-2155273 GCF_000334495.1 Tupaia belangeri chinensis
GCACATGCGCCCAGCTTGAGTTTTAAGCCACCGGGTCCAGGACGCGAATCGCAGTCGACTACGTGGGAGTCCAGCGACATAGCCATTACGCTAACTGCTGGTTCCCAAATAAATAATTCTTAAAAATAAAGAATTAATTGTAGTACACACATAACTTCAAATATTACTCAGCAAGTTTAACTATGAATTTTTTATAACACTGAACAACTTAGATGAATCTCCAGAGATTCATGCCAAGTGAAAAAAAGTCAATCCCAAAAGGTTACATAACACATACTACATGATTCATTTCTATAACATTCTTGAAATGACAAAATTATACATATGGAGAAGAGTTGCCAGGAACCCATGATGGGAGCGGGAGCTTGGGAGAGAAAGGTGAATGTGTCTATAAAAAGACAAGAGAGGGCCAACGCAATGGTAGTACACTGCTCAAGAGAAGCCAAAAAAAATACAGGACAACCATAGTTCAAATCCCTGTCGCAGTCAGCCTGAAACTCTCTGGGCATACGTGTAAGTGCTCAAGATCTGACAGCCTGGAGGATGGGAGAAGGTCGCCTCATGACCAAGTGATGGAGAATGTCTCTCTCTCATTCTGTCTCTCTTTCTCTTTCTTACACACTTGAACTCTATTACGAATAAAGAAAAAAAAAATTTTAAAGGACACCAATAAAAATGTATGGACAAATTATCCCTTTACTCCTATCCTGCCAGAAAAGCAAGTTCTTTTACTACCAATATAGTTCCTTTGCCAACAGTGTACATTCGCACTTAAAATCTTTTCAACAACAAAGTTTTTTGTTCCAATTTGTCATTGTTTTTTATCAGTGGGGGGGAGGATGAATATTTTTACATTTTTTTATTCAAGTGTGTTTCTTCTTTTGTCAAAAGCCTTTATTCTTCGCTGATATATTTTTTTTTCCTTAACAAAAACTTTATTCAGTTCATTCAGAAAACCTGGACAAAATCAATTTAAATTGTAAATTCACATGTACCAAAAATAAAAGTGATATTTATAACCATGGCTTACAAATTCATGAAAAACTACAATTTCCCAAAAGATCGTAAACGTTTTGCGTTTAGTTAGACCTTTCTTTTATGCTGGTTTTCTTTTTTTTTTTGAGAGGTTTTTCACTATAGGGCGCGTGCGCTCGCCAGACAGACAGAGAGAGACATAGAGACAGAAAGCGAGAAATCACCCCCCCAGAGGGGATGGCCACGCCGCAATCCCTTCTCCTCCATTCCCCTCTCGGGATCTTGGGCACGCACGCACACGCGCCCGGCGTGGGTTTTAAGCCACCGGGTCCGGGACGTGAACCGCGGTCAACTACGTGGGAGTGCAGCGACATAGCCATTACGCTAACTGCTGGTTCCCTCTTTTATGCTGTTTTGATGACAAATAAATTTAAAAATACACACTTATTATGAACTATTTCAGACAATACAAAAAAAAACAGATTTTGATTTGTTTTTCTCTTGTAAACAAAAGTTTATCATTTATAATCTTTTTTTTGTTTCAACTCACCACCCACTCTCTACCAACTATTTTTCCCACTAGCATCCACACCAATCCTCTCCACATCACATCTTCACCTCTCTCAGCCTCTGCTATAAGTGCAGACACTCAGTACAAATTGGTTTTTGTTTGTTTGTTTGGTAGAGGTTTTGGCTGTAGGGCACGTGCCCTCGCCAGAAAGACAGAGAGAGACAGAGAGACAGAAAGTGAGAAATCACCCCCAGGGGGTTGGTCATGCCACAATCCCTTCTCCTCCATTCTCCTCTCAGGAAAGGAGAGGAGAATGGGCACGCACACACACGTGCCCGGCGTGAATTTAAGGCACTGGGTCCGGGGCTCAAACTGCAGTAAACTACATGGGAGTTCAGCGACATAGCCATTACGCTAACTGCTGGCCCCAACACTCAGTAAAAGTTGAGTGGGGATATACAATGTACCTTTTAAAGTCTGGCTCACTTCATTCAACATTAAACCTTCTATATTCATCCATTTTGACTCAAATGATAGGTTCATTGTTTCTTGTAGCTGTGTAATATTCAATAGTATATATACGCCATGATTTTTCAACCCAGTCATCAGTTTTTGGACACTTAGGTTGGTTCCATGTTTTAGCAATTATAAATAATGCTGCAATAAACATGGATGTCTTTTTTAGTGTTTTCTTAGCCTTTGGGTAGATACCAAAAAGTGGGATTGCTGAAAGTTCTACTTGTAGGTTTTTGAGAAATCATCATATTGTTTTTCACAGAGGGAAGACTAATTTGCATTCCCACCAACAGTGTAAGAGAATTCCCTTTTCACCACAGCCTTGCCAATACTTATTGTTCTTTATTTTTCTTATCCTAGTCATTCCAACTGGGGTTAAATAATAACTTCTTATGGTTTTAATTTGCATGTTCCTTATGATGAGAGACTGAATATGTTTTCATATGGCTCTTGGCCATTCATAATTCTTGGAGAGTTGTCTATTCAATTCATTTGCCCATTTTTAATTGGATTATTTCCTTTTTTTTGTGGGCAAGTAGCTTGAGTTCCCTATTTGAAGTATCAATCCTTTATCTGAGGAATAATTTAAAATTTTTTCTCCCATTCTGAAGGTTGTCTTTTTACTTTAGTTATAGTTTCTTGTGCTGTGAGAAAGCATTTTATCTTGATGTAATTATCTATTTTAATGGGACTTATCTATTTTAGGGACTATTGCCTGTGCTTTAGGGTCTTATTTAAGAAACCTTTGCCTACTTCAATGTCTTCAGAAGTTTCCTCTACATTTTCTACTAGTAGTTTTTTGGTTAGAGGCTTTATATTTAAATTCTTGATCCATTTTTTTACTTTATTAAAATATTGAGTTTATTTCACGTGTATATTTTTATCTCCCCACCAATTCCATGTCTGACCACCACTACTGCTGTGTCCTATCATAACATTCCATACACACTTAAAACCAAGCAAAGGGTGGAGTTCCATCTTTAAAAACTAAACAGGCATGGGGCCAGCAGTTGGTGTAATGACTATGTCGCTGGACTCCCATGTAGCCAACTGTGGTTCAAGTCCTGGACCTGGCAGCTTAACCTTACGCCAGGCATGTGTGTGAGTGTGCACAAGATCCCAAGAGGAGAGTGGAGGAGAAGGGATTTCAGGGTGGCCATCCCCCCAGGGGGTTGATTTCTCACTTTATGTCTCTCTGCCTCTCTCTGTCTTCTGGCGAGCGCATGCAACCTATAGCAAAAACCTCTCCAAAAAAAAACTAAACAGGCATTTTGGACAACACATTCTTGTCGATGGAATCTGGACAACATTTATCAAACATGGT